>NW_004955405.1:30779948-30885043 GCF_000276665.1 Chinchilla lanigera | reverse complement strand
GCGGGGCGCGCGGCGGCGGCGGCGGCTGCTGCAAGCCCTGCGCGCTCCGGCTGCGCTTCCTCCTCGCCCTGCTTCGCCGAGAGTTCCTCTGTGCGGCGCGGGCGCTGGCGGGGAGGCGCGGAGGGGAAGGGAGGGGACGGGCGGAGGGGAGCGCGGCGGGCGGGGAGGGCTGGAGAGGTTGGGTGCGCTTGTGCGTTTCACTTTCCCATTGTCGAAGTGGGATGCAACTGGCCCCCTTCCTCATCCTCTTCCTCCTCCGCCCTCCGCCTCCCGCGCGGCCGCCCGCCCTCCCTCCACGCCCATCTCCCCTCCCCTCTCCATTCGGCGAGATGGGGAGGAGGGAGGTCTCGTAATTTGGGTTACTGTGTAGGTGGCCTCTTTCATCTATTCATAACAAAGCTGAGTCGCCTGCCGCTGTCGCCGCGGCCGCCACCATCGCCCCTTGGCTCGCCCTGGGCTCCCGGGCGCGCCACGGCGCACTGAGCGGGCTCCCGCGCTGGTCCGCCCGCGGGGCTGCTCCAACGCCCGGGTTTTGTTTACGACAGCAGCTGGAGCGGGGGTGCAGGCGCCGGGAGCGAGGCCCCGGGGTCGAAGAGGTTGCAGCCAAGGCCTGGGGCTCGGGCCACTGCGAGGCTGCGCGGGCGGCTGACAGGTGTGGAGCGGCGGGAGGGAGGCCCCAGGAGGCGCGCGGGAGATGTGGCCAAGCTGGAGGCTCGGCGGGACCGTGCGCCCCTGCGACGGGGGTGGGTTTTCCCGGGTCGGAGGAGCCATGTGGGGGAAGTGGCAGGCGCCACACTCTCGTTCTGGACAATCCTGGGGCCTGGCTGGAGCGCCCATATTTGAAAAGGTTTTCTCATCTCCCTTGGCAACGGAGTCCCAGGCTCTCAAACCTAGCCCTTAGAAAGTTCTGCTCGCTACCTAACCCTAAGGATCACGGCGAAGGTTTATTGAGCGCTTACTACGTGCTGGGCGCTGTTCTAAATGCAGCACATGGATTAAGATTCATTTAATACTCCTAATAACCGTATTAATTAGTGAATGTTATCATCCCTACTTAGCAGTTGGGGAGAAGAGTGATCCTGGAGGGGCTAAGGAACTTGCCAGGGTCCTACTGCTAGGAAACAGCAGAGCCAAGATTCAAATCTCTATCTCGCTCCGGGGGCTCTTAGGCTTGTCCCGCTCGTCAAGTGCCACCTGTGGCCATTATGACAGTTCCAGGGATCATCATTCTTTGCGGTGAGACCAGAAAGTTCCCCAAGTTAAAAAGCACCAACGCTTCCCGCCCCAACCAGCCTTCTAATCTCGGAGTCAGGTACTCCCTGTCCCCACAGACACGCCTGTCATTTCCCACTGCTCTCCTCGGTATCCCCTGAAGTCTTGCCACCGCAGCCAGGGAGCCACTATCGGCTGGGGTGGCCCAAGCCACCAAGACTTTTCAGAACACAGCAAACCATTGTGCACCAGGGAGCCGGCTCTTCGTTTCTTGGAGGGGGACTTCTCAGAAGATGCCCAGCTATCTCCCATTCTCCTGCAGGTGGGGAGAGGGCTGGGGACCCCTAGCGGCCCTTGGGAAATAAGCCTCAGTCTCTCCCAGGCTTGTACCAGGCCCAAGGCTTCGGAGGGCAACTGGTTGCTGCCCCTTTGTTCCTTTTTACCAGGTCCCCAGCTCTGAATGGAATCTTCCTGGGAGGGAATGGGGTGGGTGGGATTCACAGAGGCTGAGTGCCCCGGAAGGAGGCACCCTAGGAGGTTCTTTGCTTTCATGACAGTGCTCCTAGCTCTCCCCTGGCCTGAGCATGAGGCAGAAGCCCTGGAAGAGGAAGCAAGGAGAGTGGGGTGGGGCGAGAAGCCTGAGTTTCTGCCCTAGATGTGCAGTTAAAGGGTTCTGTCAGGGCTGGGGGTGCGCCTCAGTGGTAGCGTGCTTGTCTGGCTTGCAGGAAGCCCTAAGTTTGATCCCAAGCACTGAAAAAAAGATAGTATCATTTCAGCAGACTCTCGGATGCCGGATTCGGAATGGTCATCTTTCCATTTATAAGCTCCTGGTTTGAAACTGGATAACATTATCTTTGCCTGCCAGTAGGTAGCAAATGCTTTCCCGAGATATAAGCTTGCCCTTTCTGCTTCGGTGATGGTGGTGGAAGTGGAGGTCTCATTTCCCACAGCCTGGCAAGGCTTAAGAATTTTTGCACTGCTGAAAACAGAAGAGTGTCTACAAAAACAAACCAACCCTCCCCCCAAAAAACCCCACCAAAACAAAACCATGACAATAAAAAGCCCCTGCTGGAGCTCATGGACCTCTACAGCACATAGTAGGAGGTTTGTGGGCTGGCCGGTTGGCAGTTTTCTCTGTGAATATAGAAGAGCACAGTGGTCTGTACTTGCTTCAATTCCATTCCAGAGATAGTTTTACTTCACTGGTAACTCTTAAGTCTCACGGAGTTGGTACAATCAGTCGCAGACCATCTTGGGAGCTATTTGGATTAAACATACTCTATGGTGCGGCATTTTGATCACTACTCAATTCATTGCTGCCTCGTTTTGAAAAAAAAAAAAAAAACAACATCTTAAAAATACTACCAGCCAGAAGTATAAATGGCTTTGATGGCTACAGTTTCTCCTCATTCTTACTGAGACCATAAGCCCCACTCTCTCAAGCAGCTTCTTTTTGCTCTCATTTAATTGTATGCAGACTCCTACAGTGAAAGAAATCAGAATCTGTCCTTACTTTTTGGCATGAAAAATGTAGGCAACTAGGAAGCATGAAAATGCATTCTTTCCTGATTCTACCCCATTTTGTACAACGTGTTCGCCCCTTCCCAATTTTCTTGTGTACTAAAGCTCCACCTTCAGGACACAAGTTCACATTTGAAAAGTGTGGGAAATATGAACAACTGAAATAAATATTTAGGAGTATGGGTTCTGTGTCTCTTTGATTGCTCTCTCTTAGACACTGCCGTCTGCCCCAGGGGTGCGTGTACCACGGGGGACAAAGCTTCGCTGTCCAACTGCCCGAGCCCATCCTGTCGGGTGCCACTTAGAGCTCATTTCGGAACTCCTTGTAACACAACTGGCTGAAACCCAAACAAAAGAAGATGGTGCAGATTTATCCTTCAGACAGAGGCCTGCTACCACGGAAACAGGCAGTTCAGACCGATTCTGAGCAGTTTTATTTGCAGCGTTCACTAGCTGGGAATGTCTTCGTAATGAGAAAATATCAACTCCCTCAGGCACCAAAGGCAATCTGGGTTAACCAGGCCATCCACAATCAGACTCATTTCTGCTGGACAGGACGTTATAGATTCAGTGGTTTCCTGCTGAGGCTCGAGACATGAAGAACTTCAGTGGGCAATTGGTCACAGTCACAAGATGGTGATCATGGGTGCTTCCCTTCTTTTTTTAAAAATCTGACTGAGGGGTTGATTGAAAGCAGCCAATGATATTAGTGCTAGTAGTCAACGAATTCTCTCTATGCCTTGTCTCTACAGCTGTAACTCCATGGGCAGATTTTGGGAAATCTGATGACTTTGAAAATTTGATGACTTTTTCGGGGGTTGATTTGTATCCCTGTCGTGCTTCCAGAATTTAAGACAGGCCACTTCCCCCTTGGCAGCTTTGCTCGGATCTGTCTGATCTTCTACATCGAGGACCTTATCAAAGCTCCTGGCTCTTTTTGGTGAGTGACAAGAGAAAGAAATGAGCCAACCTCCCGTCTAGGGTGCTGATGAGTAGATAGTTGACAGTAGATTACAGGACGCTCCGTTTAATAAGTTTGAATTGAGCTGAGGACGTAGCTCAGTGTAGAGTCCAGCCCCTGCACCGCAGAAAAACAAAAACAAAACAAAAGAGTTTAATGCTGAGAGACAAACTGAACACAGTTTAGTTTACACCAAAGTCGGTCAAACACAACACAGTTAAGATGCGGCCGAGGGAACTGAGTGATTTGTGCTGTCTTCCCAGCATGGCCTTGCATGGTTGATGAGCTTCCTGATGCCTGGTGATGATGTCCCCATATCTTTGGTCACTGTGCTGAAAGCTCAAGTGGCGTTTCTTCAAAGGGTGGAACTTGGGTTCACCCCAACATTCCACTTGCCATCTTTCCCTGTGTCGTGTCTTAACAGGTGATGGTCATTCAGCAGCACAGTTACAATTACAGATGAAGGTATGGAGTGAAAAGAAAATGATCATTTCCTCCAGATCTAATCAATGACTTTGTTTATGCTGCATCCAGGCCTTTACTCAGCTTGAGGGTTGGATGAGCTGTTGCCTATGGAATGAATGTAAACTGTCTGACGTGACGTCTAGGACATTACCCTGGCCACTCAGTATCTCATTTCTCAGGTACTATTTGCAGTCTGCTAAGATTCTCTTGAGCCCTTTCTCCAAAAATGTTCACCAGCCTCATCCATGGTGAAGCATCCGAGACCCCTCCTGGATGAAAGCAAAATATGGTAAGCCATCAGCTGTCACAGCATTCTCCAGACTGGCTGGAGCTCATGCTGTAAAAAGTAGGTAAACTGGGGCTGGGGATTTAGCTCAGTGGCAAAGCATCTGCCTGGCAAGCGCAAGGTCGTGAGTTCGGTTCCCGGTACCGGAGAAAAACCAAAAAAAAAAGTAGGCAAACTGAACAGTTGATTATTTTGTCAGATTTGGGAAATCTCTGAAACTTGAGCAGTCTCTTGAAAATCAAGGTTCTCTGATTCAGACAAGATTCAGGTCTACCCCTGCTCCTGCTTTGCTGGCTGCTCCTTTGAAATAAGGGGCCCAAAGGGCATCAGGGGCTAGACACGAAATGCTGATCCTTCTTTAGTATCATTTCCCAAGTCTCTGCTCAGCCGTCACATCTGTGAGGTTCCCTGTCAGTGTAATCCTAGGCCCTGAGTCCCCTGATAGCTGGCAGCTTGGCATAAAACCAGTCAAAGAGAAGAGCTGCCAGAAAGCAGGCCTTCATATTAATAATAACTCAAACTCTTAAAATGAATAGCAGAAGATAAGATTAACAGGCAGATAACTCCACAGTCACTTGTACTTCCGCTTCCTTGAGATTCTGGTGGGGAGATGCTCTGCGCTGACAGTAAAGTTGCCGGACTTTGCCGTGAGCGGTCTGGTGCTCTCTGCTCAGCTGATGCAGCTTCTTATTCTGAGACCCTGGCTCTCCCTTGAAAATCTTCCCATCAAGGCAGGGAGGAAGCAACTGGCATCACTTCTGACCGTGGGGGTTTGCTGTCGGGGGGCTGGGCCTGTGGTCTCAGGTGAGGGCAATCACACATGCTGAGAAAGACACTTGAAACCGTCGTGGTCCAAGCAGCATCTCTCAAGCTCTCTTAGCCTCATGCACAGACCCCCAAATGCCAACCCCATGAAAGACCGAGTCTTTGCCTCACCTTTCTGTTCCTGTTCTTTGTCTTTAAAAATTTTTTTATTGAGGAATGAATGATATACAAAGTCTTTATCTATTTAATGAATACTGCTTCTTGAGTTTACAAATAAGTATACATCCAGGGAACCACCAGCACAAGCCCTTCGTCCCTGTCTCTAATGTTACTTATTTCTTCTTCCTTATCAGGGCTAGATAGTTCTCCTCTCTCCCTAAGACTATTTTCCCACTTTACCTATCCTGCTTTATATCCAGAAGTTTGACATTTATGGCCATCAGCCTCGCAATTTGGTTTCTGTTTGGATTCAGCCAATAGTAGGCCTCAGCAGGGGTGAGTATCTAGGATGAGGCTCAGATATTTATTCCCCCAGCTCCCTCCTTGCCAATGTGCGTTTTGGCTGTGTTCTTCACAAGGTCCCAGGTCCCGTGAGCAGCCCGGTTTCAACTCCAGCTACAGCCACAGCTCTTCCTGGGTTTAATCACCACACCCTCGCCCTGCTCCTCACGCCTGTGCTGCTTGTCGCAGGTCTCTGTCCTGCCACACCTCAGCCATGGTCCCTTCACTGCGGACCCTGTTTACTTGTGTCATCTACTTCCAGCTACAGTCACAACTAACAAGCCAATATGCCTCCAAACATGGACCCAGAAGCGACCCTGGATAACGTTAGAGCCTGTACATTTAGTCTGCCCATTGTGGAAATTTTGAAAGATGACTAGGCAAAGTAGAACTCCTTTATTTCCAAATTTTTGGTCCCCTCAAATCTGGCCATGGAATAAAGCTACATTTTTATTCCCTTCACACAGGTTTTCCTAAACTGAATTCAACCTGTTAATAGAAACAAATGGAAACCCTACTGGGTAGGATTATATATATATTTTTCCTTAAAACATACAGCTGAAAGAACCTTTAAAAGTAAACCGGAACTACTGGGGGACAGGGTGCAGAGGTGGTGGGGGCAGGGCCTGGTTATGATCTCTGAAATTCTGCTGAATGTTTGAAGCGCATTTTCAAACAAGATACAAAACTGAACAGGCTGCTTTTTTTTCCTTTTTAGCTATTTCTCAAGTCTTAGTTTCGGCAGTCCCTTCAATCATGTCTAGGAATTCCACTTATATTCATTATTACCAGAACAGGACTGTGAAGACATCACCACACTTCCTCACCTCCAGACCTCGCCCCCGCCTCACCCCCTACTAATATTTAAAAGATAAACGGGATATTCCTGGTTCCTTCATTGCTCAAGGACTACTTATGTAGTGGAAATAGAAACCATCCTAAGTTCTAAAGATGGGGCTTTTTGAGAGGGAACTTTATTTTTACCCTGCTATGACTTCTCCACTTTAATCATCTGAACCAGCCAATTTGAAACACAATTCCCCTCATGTATTGGACAGTCTTAATGGTGATTAAATATTTATGTTGTCAGAGGCCTTTTTCCCCCGTCATGAAAGCTGCAAATTTGGAACATTCAGGAGCTTTAATTGTAAGGAAAGGCACACTTAGCTTCACAGTCAGAGACAGAGAGGCTTTTCCAGTCTCTTTGATTTGGTGTGGGGAAGGAAGGGCAGGGATGATGACAAAAGGACAGGTGGGCCATCTTGGGGGTGTGATTCTGGCAAACTGGCTTTCTTGCTGAGGACGGAAAATGGTCGGCATTGTGCTGAGCCCAAATAGCAGAGCGGGGCAGAATCCAGTTGGTTGCCCTGTTGGACCCCTGGCAGCTCACCCATCTGGGACCTAGAATCCCGAATGCAGACTCTCACCTATCTCCTCTCCAACTGTGCACCAGGTGACTTCTGTGTGCCCGGTGTTTACCAACCCTAGGACCCACCCACCCCTGCCTAGGGGGCGTCACTGCGGCCTCTCGTAAGTGCCTGGGTTACAGAGTGGGCCACTGTGAAGGGCTGGGCCACCTAACCATGGGGCAAAAGGGGCTGGAAACCAGCTTAGCCTCTGCTCACTAAGCCCTGCACCCTACACTCTGGCATGGAGCTGGCTGTGCCCAAAGAAGAGGCATCCTTTTCTTTGCAGCAAAACTCTGCAGGCCAGTCAATGGTGGCCCTGTCTGGCCCAGGTTCTAGAACCAGTGTCACCACTTTATAACTAGGTAGCCTTGGGCTCACTGAAGCCTGGAAGTAACAGCAATAAATCCCACGGGGGTTTCATGCATCTTAAAGGAGAAAATATATAGAAAGTATTTAGCACAATGCATACAGACAGTGCTCAATAAATACCGTCATGGTTATTACTGCTATCTGATTCCAGAACTCTAATGATGTGTTGAGTCACTCGTTTGCTAGGGCTCCCATAACAGTGGACCACTGACCTGACCAGGTGGTGTAAGCAACAGGCATTTGTCTATTTTTTTAGTTCTAGATCCTACAAGTCAAGCAGGGTTAATTTCCTCCAAGGCTCTTGTCTCCTCTTTCTGTATCTTCACAGGGTATTACTTATCTTTTTACGTGCAAGTCTTATCTTGTGTTTCTTTGTATTTTCTTTTATTTGAAACAACATTAACCTATTTCCCATCTGCACCAAGAATGCTCACTGACAGCACTTGGGGCTCCAGCGCTCCCCGAAGTGACTCATAGAAGGTCCCACCTTTTCAGGGGACTCAGCCTGTCTGAACAGACTCTGCGTTACTGACAGTATTAGGATCACGAGAGCATTTGATTATGGAAGGGAACAAGATGCAAAGTCAACATTTAAAAATCAATTGCTTTTTTAAAAATTAGAGCACATTGATCATGCAGATGGGTGAGGTCTGTTTTGGGAAACTGACCCACGCATTTAACATATCCTGCTGATTTTCCTTCCCAGTGCTTCCCTTGTCCTTTCCTTTCCACTTCCCTGGATCCTCTGCCCCTCCTCCAAAAGTCTACCTTTTCATTTCCTGTCATCTCTCCTTTATTTTATTTATTGATTTGATCTCTTGTATAACAGAAACACACAATATTTAATTTTCTGAGTCGGGCTTATTTTGTTTACATTATGATCTCCAGTTCCTGCAAATGACATGATGTAATATTTCTTTATGGCTGAATAATATTCCATTATGTCTATATACCACATTTTCTTGTTACATGCATCTGTTGATAGGCATCTAGCTTAGCTATTGTGAGTAACACTGCTATAAACATAGAGATGCATGTATTGCTCTAGTGCACTATCTTTAGTTCTTTCAGGAACACATCCAGGAGGGGAATAGCCGGATTAAACAGTATTTCTATATTTAGTTTTTGGAGGCATCTCTACACTGATTTCCACAGTAGTTGTCCTAATATATATTCCCAAGGGGCTGTGTAAAAGTTTCTTTCTTGCCACATCCTTGCCACATACATTGTGTTTTATATTCTTGGGGACATCCATTCTGACTGGGGTGAGATGGAATTTCAATGTAGTTTTCATTTGCATTTGCCTACTGGTTAATGTTGTTGAACATTTTTCTTTTTTTTTGTTTGTTTTTTTTATCCAGTACCGGGATTTGAACTCACGACGTCGCACTTGCCAGGCAGGCACTGTGCCGCTGAGCTAAATCCCCAGCCCCTGTTGAACATTTTTCATATACTTATTGGTGATTTGTACTTCTTCTTTTGAGAAGTGTCTATTCAGTTCATTTGCCCATGTTTTCATTAGGTTATTTGGGTTTGGGGGCATTTTTTGGTGTTCACTTTTTGAGTACTTTGTACATTCTAGAGATTAATTCTCTATCAGAACAGTAGCTGCCAAAGACTTTCTCCCCTTTGTAGGGTGTCTGTTAATTATTTCTCTTGCTGTTCGGTGTTGGGGACCACAAATTATAAATTGAGTCTAGAGGATCTCCGAGGCCGTCCTTGTCATCCCCTGTAGGCTGGATTAGAACTCAGAAACCCCCACTTTCCTCTGCTCTCAGCTGAAACCCTATGGATCATGGTGCTGTGGTGCACACAGGGCAAGATAAGTCTTGCTGAGGACAACGAGGACAACGAGATCTTTAAAGCAACATAGTAGTTAGCAGTAGTAAAAGTTTCCACGTGGCAAACAGTTCTTTCTAGCCCACAGCGATCGGATCACCGCTGCTGTTCCTGGAATCACTGCCCTTCCCCCTGTGTTTCTCACTGGCAAAATAAAGGTGGGCCAAACCGAAGAGGTCTTTGTCTTTGCCCCTGCTGAGGCACTGACCTCCCAGCCCCCCTTTCATACATTACTAATTGTCTCTGTCTTCTATTTCCTCATATAGGCAGTTGGGGATCTTGGTCTGGTCTCTGGCAGTTTGGTTTGATGTAATCTCAGCTGTCGATTCTTGCTATCATTTCCTGTGGTATTAGAGTCTTATTTAGGAAGCTTGAGACCGTGGTTTCAAGTGTTTCCCCTATATTTTCTTCCCAAAGTTTCAAAGCATTGGGCCTTATACTTCAGTCTTTGTTCCATCCGAACTGATTTTTGCCCATGGTGAGAGTTAGGAATCTAGTTTCAGTCTTCTACATGTGCATGCCCAGCTTTCCCTGCCTCATTTGTTAAAGCAGTTATCATTTCTCCATTGTATGTTTTTGGCCTTTCTGTCAAAAATCAGATGACTGTAGTTGCATGGGTTTATCTCTGTGTGCTCTGTCCTATTCCACTCGTCTCTTTGCCTCTTTTGGTGCCAGTGCCATGTTCTTTTTGTTACTATGGCTTTGTAACATAACTTGAAATCTGACATTGTGATGCTTCCGGCCTTGCTCTTTTTGCTTAGGATTGCTTTGCCTATTCTGGGTCTTTTATGTTTTCACGTGAATTTTAGGATTTTTTTTTTCTAGTTCTGCTGAGAATATCATTGAAATGTTAATAGGGATTGCACTGAATCTGGTAAATCACTTTTGGTAATATGGCCATCTTAATTTTTAATCTAATTTAATTTGGTAATATGGCCATCCGATTTTTGATGAAGGAGGTAAAAAGCATACATTAGAAAAAAGCCTCTTTAACAAATGGTGCTGAGAAAACTGGATATTCACATGTAGAAGGTTGAAACTAGATTTCAAACTGAACAAAAATCAGTTCAAAATGGGCAAAACTAGGTATAAGTCCTGACACTTTGAAGCTGCTAGAAGACAGCACTGGGGAAACACATGAAGCCCTGTGCATAGGCAGACTTCCTGAATAGGTTCTCAAATAGTACAGAAAATTGTAGCCAAAATCAACGAATAGGACTACATCAAAATGTTTCTGCCCAACAAGGGAAATAACCAACAGAGAGAAGAAACAGCCTACAAAAATGATAAAATCTTTGCTAACTGCTCTGCTCGTAGAGGATTAATCTCTAGAATACACGAAGAGCTCGAACAACAGCACCAGAAAAATGAAACAACCAATCAAAAATGGGCAAACTAACTGAATGTATGCTTCTCAAAAGATGAAGTACAAATGGGCAGTAAGTATATGAAAAATATTCAATATCTTTAGCCATTAGAGAAATAGAAATCAAAGCTATGTTGAGATTCTATCTCACTCCAGTTAAAATGGCTATGGTTAAAAATACAACACAACAAAACAATGAATACTGGCAAGGATATGAGGGGAAAGGAACTCTTCTACACTGGTGATGGGAATGTACCTTACTACAACCACTTTGAAAATCAGTATGGAGGTTCCACGAGAAACTAAAAATAGAACTACTATACGACCCAGCTATCCTACTCTGTAGCATATATCTGAAGGAATCAAAGTTTGCATACTATGGGGATCCCTGCATACCCATGTTTACTGTGGCACAATTCACAATAACTGAGATACAAAATCAGCCTAGGTACCTATGAACAGGTGAGTGGATAAAGAAAAGGTGGTATATATACACAATGGAGCATTAATTGGCCATAAAGAATAAAATGATGTCATTTTGCAGAAAAATGAACAGAACTAGAGATCATCACGTTAAGGGAAATAAGCCAGACAAGGAGGACACATATCACATTTTCCCTAATATGTAGAATGTAAGAAGCAGACATGAAAGCAAAAGAGAAATTATTGTTAGATAAGTGGAAGGGAATGGAGAGGAAGGGTGGGAATGTAAAAGAAGGTAGTAGTGGAGATGGATATGATCAGATACATGCCCAATATTTTGTATAATTAACAGGCATTTGTAAAAATATAGTAAGATAAATAAAATATTACACAGCAAGTAAAAAAATGGGAAGAGGATTCTAAAAACATTGCTGGTTTGTATGAATGCGACTGACCAAGCCAAACTAAAACCAAAACCACAAAATCTAGTTGATGAAACTATATTTTTTTGAGTCCCAGAGAATCACAAGGAAGTTGATGACTCCAACACCCACAGCAGGGGAAGCTACAGGGCCAGGGGCCTTGATGAACGAGGAGTCACACAGATGGTAGTGACACTAGCACTTCCCTGGTGGCTCCGGCATTGAATGGAGTGTGCAGACGAAATCACAGCCTATGGCAACAATGGTGAGAGAGGGCAGCTGCCAGGGAAGGTCCCATGGTCCTTTATTGTGTCCCACAAAGCCCAAGATGTTGACCATAAGCTGACTGTCTTGGTTACTTTTCTCTCGTTGCTGAGACAAAATACCCAATGCCCAAAATTAAGGAAGGAAAAATTTATTTAGCTTACAGTTTGTGGAGGTTTCAGTCCATACTTGGCTGGCTCTGAGAGCAAAGAGGGCAACGGCAGCCGAACAGCAAAGCAGCCAGAGCAAAAGGGAAGAATCGGGGCCAGCAGCCTCTTTCCCTCTCTTACATTGTAAACAGGCTACCCCCACCTGAGGGGCACGTAGCTCTCACATAATCTCCATGCCCTCCTCTTCCACAGGCTCAGGATGTATACAAAGTAAGTATCCTAGCTTCCTGCTGAGTCACTTAGCCAAACCTCTGGACTCCCCAAGTTGACACAATGTATCAACCACTACACTGACCCCAAAGGCCCACGCCAGCCCAGCTTCAGACTTGCTAGCACTTTAGACTTATGCTCATCTTTTGACTCTCGCCATAATTACTGTAAAAACAAGTAAGTATTAAAGGACTTTTGTGTGTTAAGGGCTAAGAGCTCTCAGGCAAAAGTGAAACATAGTGCTCTCTTCATTTGAGGAAACGGGATGCTCATGTTTCTTTGAGCAAGCCAGTCCTTTTCAGGCTTCTACACTCTTGGCATTTGCTATACTTTTCACCTAAAAATGCCTCCATTTCTTCTCAAACACTTTGCAAACTATTATTCATGCACCACATCCCAGAGTAAAAGCCACGTTCTCCTTAAAATAACTAACTAACTAACTAAATAAATAAATAAATAGAGGCTCGGTAGTTATGTGGCTCAGTAGTAGAGCATTTGTCTAGCATGTGCAAGGCTCTGGGTTTAATCCATAGCACTGGAAAAATTAGACAGATAGATCGATGGATATATAGATAGAGAGAGAGAGAAGACAAAAAAAGAAAGAAAGAAAGAAAGAAAGAAAGAAAGAAAGAAAGAAAGAAGAAAGTAAAGGGAAGAAAAGAAAAGGAAAGGAAAGGAAAGAAAAGGAAAGGAAAAGAAAGAAAAGAAAAGGAAAAAAAAAGAAAAGAAAAGAAAAGAAAAGAAAAGAAAAGAAAAGAAAAGAAAAGAAAAGAAAAGAAAAGAAAAGGAAGGAAGAGATACCTTATCTTTCTGCCCCTGGAACTACCACAGGGCCTTGCGTGTAATAATTATCCACTCCTTTATTCCAAAGCGATAGCAAGAATCCCTCCCCACCAAGGTCCATTCTAGCACTGTACTCAAATTTGCCTGATGAATTCGTTTATCTGAGCTGATTCCTTCACTGGGTTATAAATTCCCTCCTCTGATCTTGAACAGCTCTTTACCTGGACATCTATGGTGGCATTTAAACGTTGTGACTCATGTGATATATTATGCATTAATTGTGTTTATACCTCTTGTACCTCACTGTGATTTCTCTGAGGTCAAGGATGGTGTCATATGCAGTTTATCTCTAAGATTCTCTTTATGCCTCAAACTTGCTGTTCATTTGTTTGGTTATATCTTTAGCAAGCACTTCTGAGAGCTGCCGTGAACTAGGCATGCAGGGGCTAAGGGTAGAGCAATGAGCAAAACTAATGGTCCCGTCTTTATGTAGCTCATGGGACCTTGCTCAAGGTCAATGTTCAGTAGATGTTGGTTGAATTGTTCTATAAAGACAAGAAACTGCTTAAGGGCAGATGTCATTCTTTGAGCTACCCACAGCTCCAAATACTATGACTTGGCATCAGCATCAACTCAATACATATTTACCAATCCACAAGTTGATTTTCTCTGTAGACACAAAGAAAACAAAAGCAGAACAGAACAGCAACACATTCAGCCACCACACACACACACACACACACACACACACACACACAAATAATATTGACAATACGGAGGAGCAACCACTGAATACAAGTCTGAGCATTGCATTTGGATTATTTGTTAATTTACAGCACCTTTCAAACTTTGTTTGAAAATGACTTCGTGTTGAAAAGGGAAGAGTCTTATACTGTAATTATGTCAGACAAGCTTATAATAATTATAATAATTATCAACTGAGTGCCAATAATACTTTAAGGACTCTGCTGAGCATAAAGATCATACTAGTGTCTAACAGGTATTTAAAATTAAACTCTTTAAAATTGAAAGAGCACAGATTCAGCATTTCTGTTTTATAATAAGCAAAGATTCTGACAAATAATTATCCTCCTTTTCCTGGTAAAAACTTCTGTTTATAATAATAATAAAAAAGACAACTTTCACTAAGATGGCTGGTGGATCCTTTCTAAACCCACTGAGAATTTAAATAATTTATTTTCTTTAACATACTTGAATACCTTCAGAGTGCTCTGAAAAACATGGCAACATGCCAGATCTTCGAGCCCTTCCGGACTGCAAAACACGCATGGACAGGTGAGTTTTCACGGGTGTATCATTGGACCTATTATGCGTAGAAAAAGCCAAACGACGCACACTAGGATTCCCCCTAGTGGATATAAAAGGTACTTGATAAGGAACACACTCATTCACCACCCAAGGGAAGTTGTTGGGTACTGTGCTTTACAAGGCGTCAACCCTCCTTAGCATCTGTTTCTGAAAGTTGGAAGTATGTCATCGATTAATAAAGATTTGATTAGCACTCCTCTTTCTATCTGGCATCCATAGTAATTAAGGTGTCCCCCTGCAGGCTTGCAAATGCAGCATGAAATTACATTCAGCCCTAGAGCAGAGAAGAGTAAGATGAACTCTCTTTAAAATAACACCACTTGAATCCATGAGACACTCCTCCAATCACATTCTCTTCTGCAACTATTTTCATCCAAACTGATATGGTGCCTTCATCCAAATTATGAAAAAGATTGGCTCTTTTTAGAGTATCTATTAATATCTATGTCAGTGGTGGCCAGCTACTGAAAAAAATGAGCTTTTGTATATTGCCCAAGTCAGACTTCTGTCTGTTAGTCTTTGTCATATCTTTTGACAAATCCTTACTACTTTCCTGTCATACACAGTGCCTATGAGTTCAGGCCGCACTGAAGCACAGTACTCGGTATTAGATGGTGAGGGACAGAGGAAACAGACAGCAAGAAGAAACAAGCCTTGGCTTCTGAGAAGCTGATAACCTACTCGAACATGTCCACTTTCTGTTTCTCCCCTCCTCCTGTCTTTTTAAATGCGATGTGTAGGGGACCATGGTGACTATTTTTTTCCACTCAGGAAGATTTACTTGGCTGTTTCTCTGGTGATGATATTTGCACCCTCTCCCCAGCCAGATGTGGGCATATGACCCAGGTCTGGCCACTCCAAGTGCCCCAGATCTAGTAACGGCCTTTGGATTAAGTACAGGTCATGTGATCCAAGCACAACCAATCAGAGGCTTCCCTTTGTTCTCTAGGCACTGTATTATGAATGGTGGGAGAAACTAAGTCTTTTATGGGGGTCACTAGACTGGGCCGGCCAGTAACTTTGTTCTCTGCCTAGTAGAAAATTTCTGTCTAGGCGATGGCTGGGCTTGGTGGTACACACTTACAATCCTAGCACCCTGGGAGGCTGAACCAGGAGGATCACAAGTTTAAGCCCAGCCTGGGCAATTTAGCAAGATAGCAAGACCCTATGTCAGAAAAAAAGTAGGTGACAATGAAGCTGAAGCTCAAAGAGAAGCAGAAGCAAGAAAGATACAGACATGCGTGTATACATGTGCACAAATGGCTGGTCAAGGCCCACCTGGACTGAGAACTTAGTCCTGGTCCTTCAACTTGAATCACTTCCTCTGTCTCTGGCACCATCTTGTCACTGTTGTATTCTTCATAGCCAGATCACTAATGCCCAGGGGCTTCCACCACCCTCTGCCTGCTGATGCCTCCAGAACCTCAACCCCAGAGTGACCTCTTGACTAGAACTATGGTCTAAATAAATGCCTGCTGGTCATCTCCTTGGACATTCCACATGCATCTCAGCTCAGTTGTCTCGCATTCCTTACCCCCATGTGTTATCAGTCTCCTTGGATGATACCACATTACACCCAAGCTCTCAAACCAGAAGGTGGAAGTCCTCCCACTTCTTCCTTCCTTCCCAATATCTATTCAACAGTGAACCCACTGATTTGTGTCTTGGACTTGATTTCTTACCATAAAGTTTCTTCCAATCCCAGATCACTTCTCTTTTCTCATTTCTGCTACCTAGTTTGGCCCTGTTTATTTCATAACTAGGCTATTTCAGGTGAGGCTGCTATTCCTGGTCCCAGGTTCACACACACCCATCCCTTCCAATGTAGCATTTCTATGGCCCCCTCTTTGTCTTCCAAATTACTTCCTGTTAAAAATATTTTAATGGTTCCCTGTTATGGTTTGGATCAGGAATGTCTCCTTCATGTGCTCATAGGCAGGACTTTTGGAAAGTGACTGGATCATGGGGCACCATAGCTGACTTGCTGTTAAGACGTGGGGTCTGGTGGGAAAAGGCGGTGTCACTGGGGTCATGACCAGGAAGGACATATCTCCCCCACCACTCTGCTTCCTGGCTGCCATGACATACGCAGCATTTCTCTGTGGCAGGCCCTTCTACCATGCTGTTTCTGCCTTGAGCTTGCTAACTATGGGCTGAAATTTCTGAAACTGTGAGCCAAAGTTAACCTCTTGTCCTTTAAAATGGCAGGTGTCAGGTATTGTATCTCAGAGGGAGGAAAATGACTAAGACATTCCCCGTTGTTTTCCAAGCTTTTTATGCCATGGCCTCATCATAACCACACTTTGCTTGGCAATATCCTCTGTTCCCAGATGAGGCCACTAGATGTTGGAGGTGACCTGTCTAGGGACTCTGTCTGCCAGGCTCTGCTGAGTGGTGCCAAGGATGACAGGGCAGGGTAGAATCTCAGCATGCCATATGGCACACTTCTTGGGAAGATCTGGCTTAGAGGATAGAGTTTGTATCTCAGCTTGATCTATGAGGTTGCTATGGTTGCAGTGTTATGTTCTCTGTCTGTTCCTGTGTACATGCAACTGGGCCCTGGGCTGAACTATTAGGAGAGTAGCTTTGTTGGGCCTCCAAACATGAACTCTGAGGAATCTGTTGGTGTGAGAGTTGATCTGCCTGGAGGCTTTGTTGCTGTTTAAAAGAGAAGATTAACGTTGGGCTTCTATGGAAAATCACAAAGAAAACTAGATAAATACAAACAAACAAACAGTATGCTTCCCATTCTTGAGAGATTCCTTGATAGAGAGGAGGAGGGTCTTTGGGAGCTAGGAGATAGTCTTTAACTAAAGCCTTATAATATTCAGGGCATTTTCACTACCTTGGGATCTAGTGACAGAGTGAAACACAGAGTCAGAGAGAAGGACTTTCTATCCCTACATCAAAGGAAAGAGTCAAAGAAATAGAGAAGCTGCACTCTCAAAGATATTCCTCTGGGAACTTCTCAGAATGACTGGAAGACAGAAAGAAGATGAAGTTGAGTTTCAGAGTCAATCAGGTTGGGAATAACCAAGCAATGAAATTCAGGGTTTTAGACAAGATCTCATTGGTGCCTGCTGGGGAGACTTGAGAAATAGAAGCATTATAAGTCAGTTACACTGTGTTTAGCAATAAAGAAATCTAATTATTTATAGCATAGACAAGTGGGGGTTAATATTTTTCTTGCACAGGAGGTCCAGTTGCCAGTAATGGTTGCTATTCAGTGTTAGTATTGAAGACCCTCCAGGCTCTTGTTATCTTTCTGCTGTCACAAGATAGCTGCCACAGCTGCAAACATCATATTAATTTTCAAGACAAGAAAGGAAAGGCTAGCTTTCTCCTAGCAAAAGTCTGTCTTTTTATGTCTAAAAGGAAGTCCCAGTAAGACTTCCTCTTATGTTTCATTGGACATAACATAGTCACATGCTTACCAGATGTCAATAACTGTCAGGGAGAAAAAGAATGACAATGATCAACTCATGAGCCTGGCAGAAGCCCTGGGGGTGGAGCGTCCCTTCCTTAGTATCAGCTCAGATATAAAACTAGGTTCTTTTACCAGGGGAGGAGAAACAGAAAGAAATCAGTGTTGAGCGAGTAAAGAATTCTATGGAATACCTCAATACTGAAAGATTTGTGGCCATCTGGTTCTGCAAGTTCTCCATCTCTTTCTCTCCATTGGCTAAGTCTGATTGTTCTGGGTTTAGATCTAAAATGGTCCCTAAAAGTCTCGTGTATTCAGAGGTGGGGCTTTGGGAAGGTGATTGGATTGTGGGGTATGTACTCATAAGTGGATCGATCCACTGGTGAGTTCATAGGTGAAAGTGTTATTAGAAGGTGAGGTCATGGGATAGGGGACATGGCCTGGAAGGGTGTATTCTTATCCCTGGCTCCTCCCTTCACTCTCTGTTTCCTGACTCCCATGAGGTGAGCAGCTTTCTTCCACCATGTCCTTCCACCATCTGTTTCTGCCGTGCAGCTTGGTAACCATGGACTCAATCCCCCAAAACCATGACCCAAATTAAATCTCTCCTTCTTTAAGTTTTGAGTGTTAGGTATTTTGTCCCAGTGATGAGAAGGTGAATAACTAACCTACTTATCCTTTGGGTTCCTCTCTAGTATCTTCTTTGACACTCATTCTCCAGAATTAGCTAATCTTTCCTTGGAGCTGCCAGCATGCTAGTTCACACCTTTTCAATTGCTCTCCTATTCCACTGCAATCTTTATTTGGTGTTCTTGTGTCCTAAGACTTTAAAGGAAATGGTTGTATTATATTCATCCTAGTCTCTGATGTCTAGCATGATGCCTGGCATACATAGTGAGTGCTCAATCATTGTGGAATAAATGTTGTATAAACAAATCCAAGATAGAAAATGATCACGTTTGCACTGGCATCTTCAAGCGTGAAGGCCCACTAAATAGGCACAATAGATAGCTATTCAATTCAGCCATAGCTATTTACTGAGGATCTATTGTCTGTCAAGCACCAGGGGTAACACAAGAGAAGGATAATATAGGTTCCATTTGTACTGCAAAGATGACTAACAATACAAACTAGCATCTGATAAGTGTCTCATTAGAGCCACAGGAGTGCAGTGGTAGGGAGGAGGCAGAGGACATTGGGACATAGATGGAATGGTAATTAAAAGCTACAGGTAATCCAAATCTTAATTTAATCAGCATTTGCAACCTTTGCTCACCCCCAATTTCACAATGATGTAGGAAAACAATTAGATTTGCATGTCATTTCCTTGGGATGCTTTGCCTATCTGTCAGAACACCTGTGGCCCAGTAGTAAAAGGACCACATGGTAAACAGCCAAAGAGGAGACCACAGAGAAAGGGGACCTTGATAATTCACAGCTTAGATAGTCAGCTCTTGAATGCCAGTGCCATTTTATCCAGCCATTTGAAGATCAAATGATTCCATATTTCACAGTTGCACTGCCTTTGAGGTCTTTGTTGAGGTGTGTTATTGGAAGAGAGGTAATTAAAACCACATGAAAGGCACAGTGAAATGCACTAAAGTGATAATGTTTTAGGCCCTTTGCTGTATGAAGCTGTGCTTTTTCAGTCATAGTAAGAGTCCCCCAAAAGCAATGAGGGCAATACCAAAATGAGCGCACCGTTTAGGAGAGCTTGGATCCCTGTAACCCTCTGTAGAAACCTTTGTACTCTTCCAAAACATTTTAAAATGCATAAAATAAAGTATATAGGCTTACAAAGGAAGCCAACTGTGTAGAAGCACAGTTCCAAAGAATTTCTTAAAATTATGACATGGTGACATTTGTGCTTCTTTGGTAGCAATTTAAACAGTAAGATCAAGCAGCACCTCTAATCTTCCATGCTGATCTGAAGTCATAGTAACAGTCACAGGATCTGAGAAGACCTGTGATTTCTCAGTGACAAAGGCACAGGTGCTAGTACTACTACTCCAGTTTGTTGCCTACATTTGTAATTATAGGATATGTTAAATTTCAGTTAGAGGTTAAGAAAATAAAAATGTTTTAGTTCATCATCTGAGTTCAGAGAGCCAGATTAAAAACTGTTGTTCTGAGGTCCTGTGTTAGCCTCTAGCATGGGTCCTTGCTTTAGTGAGGATAGAAACGAAAACTAAGGCAAAGTCTGAGTTTACAGTCAAAAACTTTAATTGGAAAGTAGGGGAGAGTGAAGGGGAGCAGAACTCTGACAAAGATCAATCGAGTCCCCTAACAAAGGAAAGAGAGGATGGGGAAAAGGCTCCAGTTTGAGAAACTGAAGGGGATACAGGGCTGAAGAGTTGGGTCAGAGGAAAAAATACTTTGAAGTCCTCAACTGCCTGAGAAAACAGCATAAATAACATATTTAATGCACAGCAGGTTAAGGGTCCAAGAGTTTGTTTGTCCTTTGCCCTAGGGTGGCTTCTGTGGTTTTCTGTCCCTATTGTGGTCTCAGTGCCACCTCTACCACATGGAGACTATATCAAGAACTAATGTTTGCCTGTGTTTTCCTCCATGCATGGACACAAGCCCAGGAGGGAATATACTACATATTTCAGTTATTATTTTACAGCTTATATTCTGCTCCTTAAAAGCTGTGTTCTGAGATAGGCTCAACCACAGGAAGAGAAGGAGCCCTATTGGGTTCCTGGTCAGATGAGATTGCTATCGGGTTCATTTTCACGAATGTTCCTTGGAATGTGGCTCTCTAACCCTGGTGTTACAGTGTTTCCCGCTGACGTTTCATCGCTGCTGGATCCTTTACATGCTCTTGTGTTCTTGCCTCCTGAAATGGGGATTTCATACAGAAGACGTGATTCAGGAAGAGGAACCTCAAACTCTGCTGGAGATGTATCTGCCGATTCCTGAATGCCTCTCTAGCAATAGATGAGAAACATAGCTGACCCTGTCTGGAGGGAAAATTTTGTTTCTATTAAAATTCAAATGAAGAACTCCTATAATTTTGCATCTTCAAATCAAACACAAAGCTGTGATCATGACTGCCTGGGCCAGTTGGTTAGTGAGTGGTATGGCACATGGTTCCACTTTCCTGTTTGTTTTATAGCTACCTAAGTGAGAAGGCAAGGACTGAAGAAAGAGGGTGAGGGGGTGCCCTAGCACTACTGCAAAGGGTGGGCTACTATTTCATAATTACAAAATTAAGTTCCTTTTCAACTTAGAAGTAAGCACACCAGGCACTGGTTCTCCTTCAACAATTACTGTAGTTTATTCAGGGCGTGTCTTCAAAGATAAGCTTGCCTACCTGTAAAATTTTTAATTTTTTAATGTTTTTTGTCTTTTTGAGACAGGGTCTTGCTATGCAGTTCAGGCTGGCCTTGGTCTCACTTATGTAGCCCAGGTTGGTCTCAAACTCACAATGATCCTCCTGCCTCAGCCTCCCAAGTGCTGGAATTAGAGGCATGCACTACCATGCCCAGTGAAAATTTTTTAAAAACTAGGAATCTGTAGAAAAATCTACATCTAAATAGTAGGTAATTATACTATTTTTTGGGGAGAATTCTCAGACAAATCAGATTTATGAGAGCAACAGATGCCAAAGTGCAGAATAGTCATAATGTCATACTGAACAGGCTTTTGACCAATTACACACTTATTATTTAGAAAACAAAAACGCAAACTAAGGTTGAAAAGATAGCTTCTGGGTAGTTGTCTACTTGACTATATGTCATATTTTGCCAAATCAGCATTTGTTTATTTGCCTGTCAATCAAAGTTTCCCAAATATGTATCTGTATTTCAACTATAGGACAAACAGAGCACACATCCTCCTCCTCCTCTATTACTGCTGATTAGTGTTGTCTTTCCCTTTGACTCTGAATTTCTGGAGCTGACCAGAGCATCTTCAGGGACATGATGGGCAATTAGTAGGTTCTCAATAAACATTGCTGACTTGAATGGAATTCAAAGATGTGTGCTGGCTAGGGAAGGTACAGTGAATGATTTTTCTATAAAACCTGAGCAGCAGTATTAAAAAAACTTTCACAAATAACGTGAATGATGGATTCAAAACACAGGCTTTTCAACTTTGCAAATTACACAGAAGAGGAGCCCCAAGCACCAAAGATGGGCAGTGAACACGTCAGAAATGAGCAAAATCAAATCTACCCCTAATGAGAAAATGCTCAAGATGCTATTGTTGACTAAGTCACTTTTTTGTGTGTGTGTGGCACTGTGGATAGAACACAGGGCCTTGTGCATGCTAGGCAAATGCTGTACCACCGAGCCATATCCACAGCCCCAGCTTTGTATGATTTTCTGCTGCCTGGAAAAAACTTTCCCAACTCTCCAGGTGGCGGCTGCCCCCGACACTGCAGGTCTCAGCTTACATGCCCTGCTCACACATGCCTTCCCTTCACATGCATTATTCCTTCTTTCTGTGTCACATTCTTTCCTCCAAGACATTCATTGCTACGTGCAGTTGCATACGATGTGTGCGACTGCGCACACTTGCCCAACTTGGGAGTGTCTCCAGCCCTGGCTTGGTCACTGCAGGAAAGCAGGAATTGGTTGTGCTTTCTGAACACCCTCGACTGCCAGCAAAGGGCCTGGCACATAGTACATGCTGGTGAGTGAATGTGTACTTGTTGTAAACAAATAGAATAAGTCGCAGATCCATTACAGACGCAGTCATTCCCCCCAACCCCGCATGGCGCCCATTTGTCTACAAGCTCACCCCCACCTAACAAAGGGGCTCTGTCCCAACACACTGTGGTCAAACTGTAGATTCTCATTGCTTCTTCAGGAACCTAGGGCTTGTGGGTCTCAGCTCAAAAGAATCTTAGAGCAGCCCGTCATCACCACAGACTTCCTCATTTTAGTTAGGCTTACAGGGAGAATGTGGAGATGGAGGGGGAGGTTACCCCGAGAGCAGCTGTGGTGTTGAAGTGGAGCGGGGAAAAGAATTTGAGAGTCCACCACTCTTTTACTAAGGTATTTCTTTTTTGAGATTTCCTGGGGAGGCAGGAAGTGCATGCTTATTTTTCAAAGTATGTGGGTAAGCAACAGTACCTTAAAGTCTCCAACGAGGGTTCAGACACCCACGGTAAGGCACAAGAATGACTTCTATGTTTTAAAATTCAAGGTCAGATATGGGGTGTAATAGTCAGCTTTCCTGTTCCTGGGACACAATACTCAACATCCACAAGTTAAAGGAGCAGCAGTTTGATTTGACTCACATTGTGAGGGAATTCAGTCCACAGTTGGATGTTTCAAGGTAGAAACATCATGGCGGAGAGGTATGTTGGAGCAAAGCTGCTTAGCTCACGGGAGCTGGACAGCAGGGCAGGGGAGCACTCCTGGAAAGGTAGGACCCCCGGAACCATACAGAGTACCCAGGGTCCCACTGCCATGACCCACCCAGACATACCAGGAAGTGTGCTTTATGTACCTCTAGGTGGCTCCCAAGCCAATCAACTTGATAATTAAACTTAACCATCAAATAGAGGAAAGAAGAATGAAAGAGGAGTTCTAAAGCAGATCTCTGGGACTAAGAGGGAAAACACAAACAGAGCTGAGGGCAACGAGACAAAGAGGAGAACCTTGCAGGAGAACCCCACATATTGACAGTGGAAGATAGCTGGTGGGCAAAACTGCAAATTGACGTGCAGGCCAGGTGCACCCAAGGAGAAATGTCACCAAGTGACTGCATGCCAGGACCTCTTGCAAGGGGAGCCCTATTGCTGGCTACCATCTCCCTCCTACTGTAAATGCACAGCTCTTTCACACAAGCTGTCATGCTTGAAACTCACAGAAGTAGGGCCAGCCTCATAGCTTTCTATTTCAGAGAACAGGAAGTAGGCTCAGGGAGGCCAGTGGGTGGGAAAGGCAGAGTGTTGGGTCTCCCATGTTGCATTGTTCAGCAGAGCACAGGGAGCCTGCACTAGAACAAGGAGAGGCTCTGGACCATGATGGCCCCAGTGCTACCTGCTTACTCCTCTTTCAGGCAGAAGAGATTTTTTTCCAAGCCAGAGATGACCGGGGAAGAGATCAGTGAATATGAACCAGAACCAACATGCAGCTAGCCCAAACTGCACCCAAGTGTGAGTAACAAAAGGGCCTCCCTACCTCTTCTTCAAGTTACTATGCTTATATCTGTTGGGAAGTCGTTGTCAAGGACTTAATGGTTGGAATAAGACACAATACTGCCATCTGCCAGAAAGCTGTCATAATAAATATACACACCAACTGTGTTTATTCTAAGTGTGATATCCTTTAGATGTGAAGCCCTTATGCAGTACTCCACTTGCACCACTGTATCGAGTGATCCTGTCAGAAATTCAAAGTCCTAGTGTGCTTCAGTGGCATCCAACTTTGACCTATCAAGAAGACAAAGAAGCAATCAGTGGAAACTCTTTCAGGCAGTATGTTTCAAAATAAGGAGTTCCAGTGGAGCTTATGGTGGGAATTATGAGTTTTCATAACTGGTTCACTTGAACAACACACTGATACTTGTCTTCTGCTACCCACAGGCACCCATTTCTCTTTGTTTTGTTTTGTTTCGAGGTTGGTTTTTTTTTTTGTACCAGGAATCAAACTCAGGACCTTGCGCTTGTCAAGCGGGTGCTTGTGCCACTGAGCTACATCTCTGGCCCAGACACCCATTTCTTAGGACAATGGTCTGGGAAGTGATTTTAGACCCTGTGGTGCAGATAGTACAGCCCCACCCAATAGTTTGTGGTTCTTTAGGTCTGGGACAAAATTCTTCTGTCTATTTCTGATAGTAGTTTTTTCTTCTTGAGACAGGTTCTAGCTGTGTAGTTCAGGCTGGCCTTGAACTCACAGTGATCCTCCTGCTTTAGCCTGCCAGGTGCTGGGATTACAAGTATGTACCAGTATGCCTAGCTCCAGGTAGTACTTTCAATAGGAGTTAAAATTTGAGAATGTTTGTCCAGGGAAGAAATTTGAATTTGCTGCATATGAAGTTCAAGGTGATTGTATCTGGGTCATCCAAAGCTGAACTTCCCTGCCCCAATGTCCTTATCAATCCTTGGCAAAATCATGATCCTTAGCATTTCCTTTCCTGCTATGACCAATCTGTGATGCACTTAATGAACAAAATCTAATTAACAGGGATAGAACATATCTGTCTGTCAGAGAGGTAAAACCATGATACTTCAAAAGAAAGCTGTCAACAAGACATTATCAGTATCTTGGCATATTTGTGTAAATCCATAATTTGTATATAGTAAGAGTTCCATAGTAGTCAAATTCTAAACGTGTGTGTGTGTGTGTGTGTGTGTGTGTGTGTTGCCTGAAATTCAGAGTAAGGTAGTAAATGAACTTGATTTTCCAAATTTAAATATTACCACACCAAATGACTACTGATTTACCCCTTACCAAACTCCCAGTATTAACTCTGAGGTAGAGAATAAACAACTCGTATATTTCTTCTTAATTCATGCCTGGGACTTTCAGATCCAATAACAATAAAATGAAATGCATGCCCTAGAATTCCTCGGGGACAGCACCAGTTATTTTGGAAAGAAATACAGCCATGTGCAGTCAAGGTTCCATTTGTCCAGAATTACCTAGCTACATGAAAGCTGCCCACACAATTACACTTGAGTTAGAGTATTTTGAGCTCCACCCACTCTCTACCTATTTTTAGCGTGGTGGGATCGAGATAAGCAGACCATGCGCATCCAAGTGGAAATGCCACCAAAGGCCTGTTCACAGGTGGGGCCCCGCAGCCGGCCACCAGCTCCCCTTAATGTAAATACACGGGTTACTTTTCAGAATTCTTTCGCACAAGAGCTCATGCTTGAAACTCACAGAAGTGAGCTGGACTCGTATCTCTCCATCTTATGCAACAGGAAACAGACTCAGGCTAGTGAGGGGGAAAAGTCAGGAGTCAGAATGTGGGCAGGTCTCTTGATTCCTGGCCCAACATTCTGAGTAAAATTTGGTGCAGCTCTGGAAAACAGCAGATGCCCAGGCCCAACTGTAGCTTCTCAAAAGATGGAACCTGGAATCTGTATTGTTTTTTAAAATGCCACCAACTCAGTAAGCAGCAAAGGGTGGGCACTCTCAGTTTGACGTGTGTTTTAATTGGAGAATTCAGGATAACAATATGAAAATGATTCTAACTGAAGCATAATGGAAGACACCTGGCTTGTTCACTACGTAATTGAAGTTCATTACAGCAACATCGGTGTGCTGCATATTGTATCAGAAAGAGTCCTCTGGAGTTATATAAAGGGTAGGGGGCCTGTTATAGGATGTAAGGTCTTGGGGAAGCTGTTTTCAAGTTCTTGGTACCTTGAACAAAGAACTGATCAGGACTCAGAAGGAACAGCAAGAATGAGACTTATTAAAAGTGAAAGTTCACTGCACAGGGTGGGAGCAGGCCAGTGAAAAGAGCTCACACACCAATAGGGGCACCCACTGAGTCTCTCAAGGTCCTGAAATTCTAAGAGCATCCATACTCAGGGATGGGCAGGAATCATAACCCAGTGGGATAACTGACTTTGCTCACCCGTCCAGATGGGGAATTTTTGACCACGCAAGGTTTTTAGAGGAAGTTTCATGGTGCCCGAGCCCACGTGGTGGAGGGTGAAAACTGCAAAGCAAATGAGGTTAGATGCAAGCGAATGCTGTATGTTTTTGATTTTGCACATGCATGAGCGTCTGGGGGATACAGGGTGATCTTTATCTGTTGGTTTCCTGATGTTTTGACATAGTCATCCCCGTTCTCTCTGCCTCCTCAGCTCTTGCCCCATGGCTTCTTTTGGTGAGCATGGTGGGCAGCGTGTAGGATGAAAAAGACTACTAGCTGAGGACTTAGTTCAATAGCCCCCGGAGGCTCAGAGGGGCTATTTCTCAATAGAGAGCACCCAGCCATTAGGGAAACTCTGGGAGCAGAAAGAAGCCTTGTGAGGCTGAGAACTCTCTGGCTTTTATTTAGAATATCACTGTAAGAGGGAAGAAGTAGGAAAAAGGCAGTTTGGGCCAGGAGCTGTCTCAAGGCTAAGCAGTTTCTCTTGGGGACAGGGGAAGGACAATGGCCAGACCAAATAGGCTTCACTAATCTAAACTTCTGGCTGTTTAACCATTTGATCCTCACAAGACCTGCGTGATTTTGGCCCATAGTTTAACCACTCACTCCTCACAAAGCCTGTATACTTTTTTGGCCCACAGTTTACTTACTTTTCACAGAACCTGTGTGCTTTTTGCCCATAGTTTAATTATTTGTGAGAGTTTGTCTCATATTTTAACCATGTGGGGCATAGAGCTGATGTGCGTTTGTCCTGCAGTTTAATCATTTAATCTTTCACTCCTGACTAGGTTCCCCACAAATTCCCATAATTCACTATATGTTGCTGATGGCCCGTGGTCTCAATTCTTCCAGAACTGTTTCCTGCTGAGCACGGACATAGCCCTTTCCTGTATGGGAATCACGGAACTCTCACCCTAACTGGTCTAAAGGAGAAGTGAAGACTTGTAGGGCCAGTTGGGAGCTGTTGATATCCATAGAGGGTCGGAAGCCTGTGTTGGAACATTGCTTGAAGGTTGGAAGAGAGGATCTGTACTAGTTTGTTAAATAGGCAAAGTCCACAAGTGCAAATAAGAACAATTAATATAAGAATCACTATAAATTGTCCTATTAATGACCACTGCCAACTCCACTGTGTTTTTAGAAGGGACCATGATTCTTCATGAAGTCTTTTGTTTAGGTCTCTGTACACTCATAGTAAGTCTTTGAATTTTATAAGATTGGTTTCTACCTTTTTTGAATTGCTTATCCAGAAACAGTAGTTTTCTGAGCATGGCACAGACTCCCCCAATTTGTGCAGTGAGGACATGTAATGCCCTTCTGTTTTGTAGGACTCTTCCCCTGATGCCTATAGTTACATAGATTTAACAGAAACAGATGGCAAAGAACTGTTATAAAAATCCAGTAAGGTGCAATGCGAAGAGGATTATGCATAACAAAAAGTCTAATAGTAGCATTATACCTGGAAGTAGAGCCCATTTTTACTGAAGTGATTCATTAATCATGGCTTAATTGAAGAAAAATTTTAATTTTATCCCAAATAAGGTCCAACAGATCTTCTTGAAGTAATAGATCATAAATAGAGTCTTGGGATGAATATCTGAAAGTATATCTAAATCATTTAGTATATCTAAATGTGTGGTGGCCCATTAGAGCTTCTAAGACAGCGCCATAGAACTTAAAGATATGATCATTATTTATACTCATTAAACAACCTATCTGGCTTCTGTGGCTGTGTTTTCTTATTATGCTATTTGAAAGTTCTAGCTCAGTTCTTTGGTCCCCATAAAGATACTTAAATTTTAGAGGACAAAGGCAGCACATACCAGGGCATGTTCACTTTAAATGGAGAGGGAAAGTTTACCACACACCCAACAGCTAGATTTATTATGGGTTGTGCTGTGGGCATTGCCTTTTTCAAGAAGAGGTTCCCCTTCGCTGTGGCCAGTGGCAAAAGAAATCTATCGGCACAGACACAAATGTTTAGGTGGCAGTTTCACTGGAGCGTCACATCCACTTAATAAAATAGCAGCAGTGGCTTCCCTGCTGGGGCCTGTGACTTCTCCAGCCACAGGTCTTCGCTCTGGCTTGCGGTACTAAACGTGAGTTCCCTTCCTTGGAACAGGTTTAAGGTCCAGTAAAAAATTGGTTTGTTGTACCCAGAAGAGTTGGGCCATTTTTTCAAAATCTAATGTTGTGTCACTCCCAAAAGGGGATTGGCCAAAAGGCCTTTAATTTAACCCTTTGTTGGATATGCCATTTTTATTGTTGCTGAGGCAGATCTAGTGATGGATTGTACCTGCTGCAGGGCTTTATATAGGGCAAGCACCTGCTGCTGTTGTGTTGTATAACTGGCTTTCACCCCTTTCCACAGTTGGACAGAACCTCATTGGAACTGTCTGTTTAGGTTGTTTTTACCATAGCTTTCAACTGTAACTTTCAAGGCTCCTGATAGCTTCTAGAACGCACGGGCATTTGGGTTCTGAGGCACATAACTGTTTGACTTGCCCTACAAGTACTGTAACTTGCTCAAAACCCTCCTGAGCCCCTTTGTCTTACTCTCTTACAGTTTTTTTTTTCTTAAGCTATAAAGAAGGTGGGCAACTTGAGCAAGGTGGGTATGAAGACATGGCAATACCCCAAGAGTGCTCATCGGTACAGGCTATTGTGAAATTTTCTTGATGACCTTGTCATGTATCCCACATGTCTTCCCCAACCGTAAGAGTCCCAAAACTTTATAGCAGTTCCAGCCCCTTGCATCTTATGGAGATTAATTTTTCATCCCTGTTCCTCTGGGTGTCCTTGAATACCCTCTAGATATTTTCATAAATCTGTAAGATACTCAGTGATTAGTATGATATCATTTATGTAATGAAACACTCTTACAGTGAGTGGTAGAATAAGGGGTCAAGGCCCTGAGTCATTATCCTAGGCAAATGGTAGGACTGTGCAAGAAGCCCTGGGAGAGCATTTAAAGGTCCATTGCTGTCTAGTCCAGTGGAATGTAGACTGGTGCTGGGACTCAACAGCGAAGGGAATACCAAAGAGAGCATTAGCAAGATCTAAAGCAGAGTGAGAGGATCCCACAGTGTGTATCGGCTGTTCAGTCAGGAGAGCAATGCTGGGCCTAGGGACATTGATGGGGGACACCACCTTATGTAACTCTCTCTGTTCCATAGTCCATTCTCCAGGAGCCACCTGGATTTTTTACTGATCATACCAGACTGCCGAAAAGACTATGGAGTGGGGGAACAATTTCTTCATGCCCGTCTGGGACTCTGTGCTGATTGGTATTAACTACCCTGCATAAGGCAGATAGCTTTATTGGTTCCCAGTTTGCTCAGCCACACACCACTGCCTGTAGGGTCCCTGTGCATATGGAATTTTCGGGCTGTGGTGTGCGGGTGGTGCCCCAACAGTATGTCTACCTGTAGTATAAGTTTGGTCTTCTTTACCTGTGAACATCTCAAGGTCTGGATTTTCCAATGAGAAGTCTGTTCCGTTGACTCAGAGGAAATTTGTGATTTTGGCAGAATCTTTCATGATAATTATCATCAGGCACTTATGCATAAGAACCCTGCCTTTACAATCTCTTGGCTTTACATACAGTTTTGGTAGGGCTGACACAGGTGATTCCATCATAATAGGGATCCTCAGAAAATCTAGACTAACAGTCCTTACATTGCTGGATGTCTGCAACTGAAAAGGGGGTTTAGATTCTGGTAGTCCCTTGCCCAGGTGACCTCCCTCAGTGAAGAGTAAGCAACTGCACTCTGTATGGAAAAGTGGCCTGGAGGTCACCAGGAGAAGGCTGAGGGGTCTTAGGCCTCTCTACAGAGATAGCCAGAGAACAGTGCTATAATTTATATGGCCATTCTCTGGCCAGTCTAGTCTATATTGGAACCAAACTGTAAGCAATAGAAAATAAGCTGTTTCTTCATTGGGTTATCAGGGCCTAATTGTTTCCAGTTATCAAGGGTTCAGCCTAATGATGAAGTTGGAGGGACCAACAAGATGTTCTTCATTGGGCCGCCGGAGAGCACAGAGAGGAGCCTAGGTCTGGGATCCTCCTGAGGGTGTCCCTGCAGGAAAATGGGGACCTGTTGAGCTCTGAGGTGTTTTTCTAGAAGCCTAAGTTCCCAACCAGCCTACAGTGTGCTGTCTCATGACCGAAGTATCCTGTCAAGGGAGTCTTCAAATGGTGGGTGCCCTATTGACATGTAATTGTCTGACTCATGCCTGTAAGAGTGCAGCCAGGTGATTAAGGCAATGGACAAGATATGGGGGCTCCTCACCTCCCAGCTGGCGTGCCACTGGCAGTCCTGTCAGAAAGAGACTGGCAAGTAAGATCTTGAAGAATACAGTTAGAATGCAAGAAGGGTCAGGATGGCCCATCAGAGCTCTGGAGGGCCTGTACTTCTTCAGCTCCCTGGCCTCACTGAGGTTTCTGCAACACTAGAGCATGAAATAGGTGGCATCTCCAAAATCGCTCTCTACAGTCATGAAAGACAAGAGCATCATTTAAGTCATGGTCAGTCTGTTGCGGGTAGTTGTGGTCCTCTTTTGCTCTCATTTTCCCTCTTTAATCAAAGCTGACTCATATACCCTGCTGGTGAGAATTCAGGCATCAGATCTCATGGTTCTGGTCTCGGCTCCATCGTTATCTGCTATGTGATTCTATTAGCTAAACCAATTTTCTTTTTTCATCTTTAAGTGAGGTGTTTAACTCTTGCTATGCTTACTTTCCATGCAGGACGCATTGTGATAATGTATGTACACTCACATATAAAGAGAATATAATGCATTATTTACCATCACTACAAGTAGCACCATTGGATTTATTGGTTCAAAATGTTTTCTCCAAATTAGTTTTTAATTCTGAGTCCCATGTATCAATGGTAAATATCCCTTTTACCATTACGCCCATTTTCTGGTGGTCTAACCTCCTGCCTATCCCTGCTGGAGGCAGGGTTAGGAAGCATGTTTTGTTTCCCTTTAGCCACTCAAGCCAGAACACTCCAAAGTAGTGAAAAAAGAGGGAAAGAGAGCCAGGGGACGTAGGTCACGATGAGAGATTGGGAGGAAGGGGATGGCACCAGATTTAAATTTCAGAATTAAGACATCTTGCCAGGCGTGGTGGTGCACGCCTATAATCCCAACATTCAGGAGGCTGAGGCAGGAGGATCACTGCAAGTTCGAGGCCAGCCTGGGCTACAAAGTGAGCTCAAGGCCAGCCTGAACTGCATAGTGAGGTCCTGTCTCAAAAAAAAAAAAAAGAAAAAAAAAAAAAGAATTAAGAGATCTTGAAGTATAAGAGGAGAGGCCATACTCTAGGCTTGTGCTGTCCAATACAGTAACAATGAGCCTCATGAGTTTACTTCATATAAATAAATTAAAATTAAACACAATTTAAATGCAGTCCGTCACACTACCCGCATCTTACATGCTCAGTGGTTGCACATGGCAAGGGGCTACCATGTGGGTGAGCGCTGAAAGAGAACATTTCTATCCTTGTAGCAAGTTCTTCTGGACAGGCTGCTTCAGGCCTTCCTAGAGGTGGACAAGTTGTTCTTCCCCCATGATATGTTCACAGTGAAGTCAGAAAACAGCCCTGTAATGTCAGAGAGTGGGCGGCTGGATGAACTAGGCTATTCCTCTACTGTTTCCCACCTGCCATCCACCCCACCCTGGAGGAAGACTGGGAAGGGTTGAAGGGCGCCACTCATCAGGAGCAGCTGGAAACCTGGGTGAAGCCTTTCAGTGGCAGCTAGGACAGTGAAGACCCTTCTTGGACCCTTGGGAGCATCTAGGAACAAATGGGAAACATTTTAATGCAAAACTGAGACCGGTGAGCACTTTCATGTTGCAGCCCTCTAAGGACAACTGCCAGTCTCTGCCAGCTGCTGTCACCTCTGCTGTCACCTCTGATGTCATGTTCACATCTCAGGTTGTAGTTCATCTGAACACAAGGTTCAAGAAAATTCTGCCACACGTCTAGTTTTAGAGAGAAATTCTTTAGCTACACAAGCATAAAACAGCACTGTAAACTTGATGGAGTCACATCTCTATGTCCTTTTATGTGCTTTGGTCCACATGGATGGAAGAGTGCTACAGGCAAGCACTTGAGGCAGAGCTCTGGTCACCCACAGGCCGCATGCAAGTAATAATCGCGAGCCAGTGGCCAGAAACCTATGAGGGACCAGGCATCAGGTGTCATCCCAACAGTGCAGGTGTTCAGGCTTGGCTTGATTCTCATTCCTTATTCATTCTAGAGGTGTGTGTGCGTGTGTGTGTGTGTCTATGTGTGTGTTGAAGGTGGGGATTATCTCTGAATTATGTTAGCCAATCTACACATCTTGACTATCTTTAATGAGAGTCACTTTCTAGCACGCAGCATGCCAATTAAGTCATTACTTTCAGCAGTAGAAAAGAAATGTTGCTGTTCAGCTTGCACATTAAGAAGTCACTGGTTATGGACTGAGATATCCATGGCAGAGTCAGGCCAGTTTGAGAGAATGCCATCTGGCCTCCCTCTGATGGGAAGTCCTGAGTGACCACTTGGCAGAAACGTCCCATCAGCCTGCATTTGCTAAAGTACTTTAAGGAAGTTACACAAGAACAACATGTACTAGGAGAAGTTAGGTAGGGTGAACTCAAGTAAGAGATCCCACCCATCCTGAAACCTAGGTTGGTTTTTCTAGTGTCCACCCTCAGTCTATGTTCTTTCAAACATGGCTTGTAGTATGTGTGCATATGTACGTATGCACATGTGTGTGTATGCACGTGTGTGTACCCCCTGAAAGCTCCATCAGCTTTTTCTGGCTTTTACTTGTCTGGTTTTAAGTTCAGGGCTCTGTTCCTTATTTGGGCTACCTTTCAAACTCTCAATCGCCTCTGACTCTTTGAGAGGCCTGTTTTTGTGGACTGGATTTGGAGTAATTCTTTGTTCTCTATAAGGCTCTAATTTGCTTAAATAATCATCATACAATTTTTGCTTAATTTAACTTTATCCTTTTTAAAGTAATTGTTGTATGATGTTTGCTTAGTTGTACCTCAAATTCCAAATTAACTAGGAATAGGAAACATTTTTTGCTGAGGATTGAACCTAGGGCCTCACACCTACTAAGCAAATGCTCTACCACTGAGCCACACCCTCCAACCTGGTAGGAAACTTCTTGAAGGAGTTCCCTCCCCTCCCCTCCTCCTCCTTTCCTTTCCCTCCCTTCCTCCCACCTCTCATATTTCCAGGACTTAATGCAATGCCTGGCACTTATAGACCACCATTAAATGATTATTGGATAAAAGGAACAGGACTGATTGAATCATATCTAGGTGTAGAATCTTTTATTCCAGTACTAGTTTATAGAAAATAAGCCACATTTTTACAACCTTTATTATGGGGAAAACTCTATTCTAAATGTCATATATACTTAATCTTTTTTGTCTACTGATTTAATCTTTACAACAACCCTACACAAGAGATATTGCCATTTCCCTTTTATAGACCAAGAAACTGAGAAGTTAAATGATCTGCCCAACATCATCCAGCTAGAAATAAAAGAAACAGGACTTGAACTCAGACACTCTGGCTCCAAAGGTGTAGGCTCTCTCTATAGTATGCCATTATTTATGATATACTAAATAAGGAAAAATAGATTCTTTATCCCTGCCTCACACCCTATGTCACAATAGCATAGTGGATGGTTTTAAGTGATTTTCTTTCAGTCAGTGTCTCTCAAATTGGCCTGACTCTGCCATGGATATCTTAGTCCATAACCAGTGACTTCTTAATGTGCAAACTGAACAGCAACATTTCTTTTCTACTGCTGAAAGTAATGACTTAATTGGCATGCTGCGTGTTAGAAAGTGACTCTCATTAAAGATAGTCAGGATATGTAGATTGGCTAAAAGAGCAATGGGTAGTCAGTCTCGGAATTCTTAGTGAATCTGAGCCACTTTCATGCACAAAAAGCCATGGAAATCAGTTGGAGAAGAGAGAAGTCTCCTGTTCATCTCCTGGATTATTCGTGTGCTTATAGATGTGATCATTAATCTTAATTGGTCAACCTTAATGAAAGTTGATTAGTAAAGCATGCTCCAGGTGTCTGGTGGGTCATAGTGGCGTAGCCTTGGGTACTGTATATGTCCTTAGGCTATTCCACTCCAGTACTGTTTCCCTGCTCTGCTACTGAGCCGCTTTGCTTCACCATACCCTCCCACAATGATGCTCCTGCCTTGGAGACAGCTGACCATGGACTGAATTCCTTGAAACTGTAAGGCAAATTAAACCTCTCTTCCTTTAAATTGTGGGCGATGGGTAATTTGTTCCAGTAACAGGAAGGCTGATTAATATAGTGGGTGTGGGGGGGGCTAGGGAGGAATTGGCAGGGAAGAAGGAAGAGTCAGTGGAGAAGCAAGGGAAGAGAATGTATAGAGAATAGGTAGCTTCCTTCTGCCTTTGTTGCTGGGACACCCCAGAAGAGTATGAGTAGGGCCCTGTCTCAGAGAGGAGTGACTCCTTTGTCCTGTGGTCACTGGTGATTGTTACCCAGGGATGCAGACCCAGCCCGCTGGAGCTTCCCATTCTTTAAAAGAGCAAGAACCAGAAAGCTGTGTGTGTGTGTGTGTGTGTGTGTGTGTGTGTGTGTGTGTGTGTGAAATTTTTGGAACAAAACACCTTCTTTCTCTTGGGAGCAAAGTCTACCAGTTTGTGAACTCAGGTCAACCAATTTAGGAGGTTCCAGGATTCAGAACTGTAAAGATCTTTTGATGATCTAGAAATAAATGTGAATGTCTACATCTAAACTACTGCAGTGAACAAACTGATTTTCCGGGCCCTTTCCCAGTAGCTGACTTGGATTTGTTGCAGAATTCCTACTTATATTTTCCAAACATCATATATGTATGCACCACTTCACAGTTTTTAAAATCACATTTACATACCATGCATATCATGATTTGCTTAATACTTTCCTCTTCACAGGCTCTGTGTTAACTTGAGTTTTAAACCTAAGACTGCTTTAGTCAGTAATAAAATCATGGGTTGCCTCTGCTAGACGTAGTTTGCACTAAGTGCATTAAAATAAATAGACAACTAATGGAATTAATATTGTTCATTCTGCCTACCACTTAAACTCAGCCTCTGGTTAATATGCCATTCATGGGCAGGAAGAATGGCTCTCCTGAAAGACACTCTTCAGTCAAGGCTAAGAGGAAATGTTGGAGAAGCAGAAAGAGACATTGATTGTACTGGGCTGGGAGAGGAGGAGAAACCACATTAGAGACTAATTCTGTTCCACTTGATAAGAAAAATGGGAGTTTTATAGTTTCACTGTTAAAGACATGCTGGGGTTTTATTAAAGAGCTCCCCCGCCCCCACCAGTGATTTAGAAAAATCTCGGCCTATCTCCCATATTTCATTTGCCTGTTATCTCCCTACTACTAAAAACAATTTGCATGAAAACAATCACTCTTTGCTTGCAGGAGTCCTTGGGCTCCTGCTGGTTTCTTACTGGCTCAGCCTGATGCTTTGTCTGGGGTTTAATCACAACCCCCCGCTTAGGGTTCAGATAGGAGCTAGCAAGCAGCAGAGCCAGGCTCCAGACATGGAGAGGGGGCATTTTTCTCTGGAATCCTTGAGGGCTGCTTCTCAGGAAAAGAACTCCTTGGAAATGTACCCACAGGAGGGCTGGGAATGAAGTAAGAAGGCAGGGAGGTGGGGACTTAATTTTATAAAGTGAATCATACGAAGAGCTTTCTGCTGTAGGGAAAGAGACATTGGGAGTTTTGAGTAACTGATAAGAAAGAGGCCTTGTCCAATCATCTTTCCTTGAGCAGAAATGACACGTGGACATTCGCCATGGTTTAGTCCTTGGCATTGTTGGTTGATATCTAGATGTTGCTCAGTGGTGCTTACACTACTGACACGGACAGGAAAGAGCATTTTTGGGATTATTTTTCAGGAGCAATATAGCTGTTTTTTCCCCACCTTGTTTTTGAAAGCAACTTAAAAAAATTATAAAAGCATTTCTGCAGGACAGAGATCATGTGAGTTTTCTGCCCACCTCTGAATTTCTGGTAATGCCTAGCATGTATTAAGGAAGTGCTTGACTTTAGTTAAGTTAAATCAATTTATTTAAATATTCATTCATTAAGTTAGTTAACACATTTTGGGAGAAATGGAGTAGCAGGAAGAAAAAGAAATTAAAAGCCTCCAATAATGCCACCGACAGGACAGCCTGTTACTATTTTGATGAAGTTACTTCTAGTCTTTTTCTTTGCACACACATTTCTTTCCATGTGAAATTGAGATTGTGCCTTATGGTGACTGCTGTGTTCTGCTTTTGCAAATTAATGTTACATCATGAGACATTTCCAAGAGCATTAGTCTGGAAAAATATCCCTTGTAATGACCGGGTATCAATCCCAGCTATGTGAGTATGCCATGGTTTATTTAACCATTACCATTCCTGGCATTCAGGATGCTTTCAAGTTCTTGACTGGGACTCAGAGCAATAAAAGTTCATCAAGTTTGAGGTGCTCCTTCTAGGTGACAGGCTCTGTATGTGATCCCTGCCCCCGTACAGAGATCAGGCAAGTTCCTAGTTAATGCCTCAGGGGAGGGGTAGCAATGGAGCAGGCTAATTAGGATGAGGGTGGAAGGCCAGGACTGGGCAGCCCTCAGACTCCTAGGTGGAGGAATTCGTTGGGGAGGAGAAAGTGGGAGAGTGTCAAAGGAGGTTCCTGAATCCTGTTTGTAGGCCGTGCTTTGCCCGAGGGCCTTCTTCCTGCTCTTCTAATATGGCCCCGCCCTGTCCTGCTCAGAGACTTCTCACATGCTGTTCCAGCTGCCTGCAGCCAGCCACTGACTTCAGGCTCTTGTCTTTCAGCTCCTTAGCTCAATCTCCACATTCCTGATTTGGCTACTTCCCTTTATTATGCACTCTTAAAATCACTGCTCTTCTTTGTAAACAAGTTATATTTATGTCTACTACCCTTGATTACGGCGCATCTCCATCGCTGAGAGTCCTGCAGATAACTAAAAATATGCTGCATGAATGAGTGAGGTGTGGGGCTGAAAGTGTTTTTAAATAAAGATATAATAGACGTGAGCACACAGATGAAGAAGAGCAGGTTGAGAAGTCTCACCAGCTTCCTTCCTCTCTTGCCTGTGCCCAAGGAGAAGCATTTTCTGGGCAGGCATTTGGGAACAGGGCCTGGAAGGCCTGGATGGGGCCAGGAGTCAGCCCATGAACTTGACAACCCGGCATCACCAGCACTGCTCCTCTAACATAGGGCAACCATTAAAAGGAAGGAAAGTAGTGAGTGCCTCTTCTTGTACCAGGGGTAGACATTTGGAAGGTTCTTCAGGCATGGCAGACAGCCAGAGGTGGTCAGGAAAGGAGGGAGACCTGTTAGAGCTACAGATGAAAGGACTGTTAAGGATTCGGGGACTTTTCTGGTGACAATACCGTCAGCCATGGAAGAATCCATTCCTATTAGCTCCTGCTTATACATTATTCATGAAAACAGGAAGGCAGAGCCGATAACATCAGAATAATGCCGCTGTCCAGCAAATCTAATGACTGTAGCTTGAAGGCATGCATGGGAAAAAATATTTTTGCCAGTTTGAGGTCTAGAAGGCTTACAAAGCTAACCCAAGCTGGAAGAGGTGGCGGGCACTTCCTTTGGAAAAAGGCGTGGCCTCCCCTAGAAACATCTGGTTTTCTGTGGCATCTGAGCTCTCCCCACCCTCTCGTTTCTTAGCATCTGATAGAGGAATTAATGCTGCTTTCATTAAACAGCTCTAGGTTTTCAAATCAGTCTCTATTTTCATACCTATCAGTCAGAAGGCAGGAATAAGAAATAAGACTTTGTGGATTTCAATATAAATTATTAGCTTCTAATCTCTTCAAGCCTAAGGGACAAGCGCTTTTTAAACAGTGAGAGTATTCTGCTGCTGCTGCTGAAATCTGATGTTTTTCCCTCCAATTCTGATTCATTACGACTCTGCAAGATTCATTCCATCCTCAAACCCCTTCTAACTTGCTGTCAAAAAGCCAGGAGATTGGGTGGTTGGAGGGGAGAAAGAAAATTGGGAAGGGAGGCCCTATCAGTTATCCCAGGGGTAGCCACAGCGAGAGGGAGAAGGCAGCTCACTCTGATTCTTAATTTCTTATTTTATTTTGCATTTTACTTACTCACTTTGTAATTTGTTATATTCTGACCTTCATGTAGAAAGTTCTGGATGCTGAAACACAGGTTGATACATTCAATCACATTCATCCATTCATCCTGCAGTTATGGGGAACATATATTCCTTGTCAGGAGTATTTGTAAACTATTTGAAAACTAAAAAATGAACAAGGCTTTGCTCCCTGCCTTCAAGCAACCCACAACTTGTGCAGGCAGAGAGACACATTTCTCAATCATTGCCCCAAAAGGTGTTTCTATGTGTGTGCTGGTGAGAGGGGCCTCAGATAATCAGGCCTTATTTAAATAATTAGATGTCTTATTTTCATCTGTATTTTGTAACCATAACTAGCCCTTCCAACCTGTAATTCCACAGACACTACCTGGGAGAATGGTGAAACTGACTTAAAGGAAATATGAATAGCAGATACAGTGGTGGATGTGGCAAAGTTATAAATTTGGTAAATAATAATGAAAACAATAGCCAACACTTACAGGCTGTCTTAGTTACTTTCTGGTGCCTGAAACCCACAAGTTAAACGAGGAGAGGGTTATATGGGCTCACAGTTTGTAGAGGTTTCAGCCCATAGTCAGCTGGCTTCAATGCAGAGTGGCCGGGCCTGGCGTCAGAGCAACAGAGCATAGCAGAGGAGAACTGCTCATGGTGTGGCAGCAGGAAGCACAGAGAGGAATCAAGGCAGGAGGAAGGAGACAGACCTTTCCGAGCCACGCCCACAGCAGCCCACCTCCTAGACAAGGCTTCACCTCCCCAACATCATAGGTAGCTATAAACTCACCACTGGACTCATCCACTGCTGAGTATCCCGTCCCTGTGATCCAGTCACCTTCCCAAAGCCCCACCTATGAACCCATGAGGCTTTGGGGGGCATCTAGACATGAGCCAAAACCCAGGACATGCAGTGGGGGGGATTTTACTTTTTTTTAATTTTTTTTTTTGTTTTGGTTTTTTGGTTTTTCTCCGGTACCAGGAACCGAACTCACAACCTTGCGCTTGCCAGGCAGGCGTTTGCCGCTGAGCTAAATCCCCAGCGCCTTACTTTTTTTTTATACTGGGGATTGAACCCAGGGCCTTCACACTGAGCTCCAACCCCAGCCCTTTTTAATTTCAATTTTGAGACAGATCTCAGTAAATCACTAAATTGTCTGGGTAGAGCTCAAACTTGCAATCCTTCTGCCTCAGCCTCTTAGAGTGCTGGGATCCATGTTCTTTTTTGCAAGTTTTTTTTGCACTTTTGTATAATCTTTACAACGACACACATACAATGACTAGGTATGATTATTATCCTTATTTTGCCCATAAAGAAACTGATCCCAGAGAGCTTCAGTAACTTGACTAAGCATAACAGGTCCTTGATTCTAACCTGAGTAGCTGGCTTCTGTATGCATGCTCAAGGGACTGAGGCTTGGGAAACAGAGTCCAGGGGCCAATGCTGAACAGCAGCTGTGAGTCAGAGAAGATTCATGGCAGAGGTGATGCTTGAAGCAGTTCTGGAAAGATGAGTAGGTGTTCACCAAATGGACAAGGGGCAGGGTGCTTGTGGATGACAAGGGAGCATGGTGTGTCTGGGCTGTGAGTGGTCCGGGGACTGCAGGCAGGGAAGGGGCTTGGCGAGGGAATGTGATGTGGGAAGGGATCAGGGCCGTCACTGAAGCCTGTGTATCTGGCTGGGTTTCCTCATCAGATCCGTTCTACTCTCTGGAAAGAAGGCTTGATGACCATGTGGGGGCTGGGTGGCTCAGGAGGGCTGGAGAGCTCTTCCTGTCTCCGTTGCCCAGGAAACGGAAAATTTATGGGTCAAAAGGAGCATTACCCCTTGCTGCCATCTCCCTGGGACCAGCTGTCTGGTTGGTGAGCCTTGTCTAGTGTCACATAACACCCACCTTCCTCCTCCCTGATGCAAAGCTCTGGTCTTATGGAGGGACATGCGTGGCTTGCTGCAAGCTGAGACCTCTCCACTCCTAAATCCAGGGCCCCGGGAGGCCATCTTGCCCTCTCACCCTGCCACCAGCTGCTCTTTCTCCAGCCTCAAGCTGCTGCTCTGCAAACCCAAGCTCCCCAGCAAGGCCCCAGGGCTGGCTGGGGTGGTGGCTGGGGGTCTGGAGAGGAATGGACGCAGGATGCCCTATTCCAGCCTGGGTCCTTCCTAGTTTGTTCACCAATCCAGCAGTATCTGTAGCAAATCAGTTACTGTATTCCAATCCCCGTGTAGGCCCTGGTCTGGTTTGGTCCAGAATCTCGCAGGGAGGCGTGTGATTAATTCACATCAGTAACCACTGTCCCTTCAGTCTCATGTGTTGGTGCATCCCCATGGGGATAGGGTGTAAGGAACTTGCCGAAGGTCACAGCTGTGGACAGCAAAGACAGGGTTCAATCAGATGGGTTTTCTCACTTTTAAAACAAATTTTTTAGCCAGTTGTGGTGGTGCCCACCTGTAATTCCACCACTCTGGGAGGCTGGGGCAGGAGGACCCCAAGTTTGAGCCCAGTGTGGACAACTAAGTCACTTGAGAAGACCCTGTCTCAAAATAAAAAATAAAATAAAATAAAATAAGAGTAGGGCTGGACATGTAGCTCACTGCAGTGGCCCTGGTTCAATCCCCAGTGCTGGCCAAAAAATAAAATAAAATTTTTTCAGATAGCTAAAGTTGCCATTGAAATTTCCTAATGTACTAACATAATATAACTTTTAGAAATCAGAGTTTAAAGATACATTCTCTCTGCATATCTTTTGATGTGCGACTAAAGTCTTACAAATGAAATAATAATGTGAATGATTAAATTATAATTATGACAGAGGGGTGGCTGCCTATTTGGATAGACTTAAACATTTTATAGAACTCAGTGTTAACACTGGCCAATTTTTTTCTCCCTTGATTCTTCTCTGAATTTCAATGAATTTTTCATCTGCTTATTAATTAAGATGAATCTTGGATTGTGCTTTGTAATTAAGGTCTTATGTGTTCTTCCAGATCTTACATTTGAGTTAAATGTTAATTTTTCAATGAGAAAAATTAGGAATTTGACAACTGCCTTCCTTCCTGGCAATAGAATATACATGCTGCTTGTCAAAAAAGATTGAATGCCTGAATTTCTAAGATAGGGAGTGATAGATTATTCATCATGAAATTGCACACTCATTTGCCCAATATCATAATCAATTGCTGACAGCAGTTTTTCTGGAAACCCATTTGTGAAATGCGTTTGGTAGTCTAGTCACTGAACATTAACTCAAATTCCTTGACTTGCCATTAGTCTTTGTAACTTTTCTTTAGTCCATGTCCTATTTTGCTCTAATCTCTATCAATTTCAGAGTCGCTAAAAGAAACAAAGTCATTTTGTATGGGTTCATTTTTTCCTTAGTAACAATAATAATTTTGATCACATACTCTTGGGATCCAGTCCTCCATAGATTTCTCATATTTCTGTACAACTGGTGAGCTGACTGCCTTCATTCTAGACTACCTTATCAAAGATGTTTGTTAGCAAACAGGCTTACAAGGCAGAGATAGTTTTTCTTTCTGGAAAAAAGGGAGGCATGTGCACTGCCTATTATAAAATATTTGGGTTCCGTAAGCTCAGGGTTCCTCTCCTGTGATGTTGCCCCTTGTGTGTGCAGATGATGCCTTTGGGTTATTCCATGGGAACTGAGATGTCCAGGTATATCTCGGTCCTCCTGACACTCTCGTGAAGTGGCTGTCCCTATTATTCTCACTTCACAGGTGAAGAAGCTCAGCACAGCGACCTTACTTGAGTAGGCGTTGGAGGCAGGATTTGGAAGAGGCAGTGAGGTGCTGGCATCTGGGCTCTGCTTCCTCTCCTCTCCTGAGCAGATGGCCCAGAGCTTGCCTTAGGTACTGAATTTCACTTTAAAGATGAAGTGCTACTTCTCCACATCCAAGAAGAGATTGGCCAGATGTAGGGGGGACTGCTGCTCCTTCCAAAATTCCAGGAAGTTCATGTACATCTCCAGCACAAGCATTTACAAAGCAAGAAAACCCCTTGGTGGCGGCTGCTGTGGCATAGTCCCCAGGTGCTCCTGGTTCCTGGCACGGGGACTGGTCCAGGCTGGGAGCAGGGAGGAGGAAGCTTCCACTGGGCAATCCATTTAGGATCATCCTCCCCCTGACTGGCCTTACTCTCTGTCGGGCAACTGCTCCTTGTCTTATTTCCAGTGCCACGGTTACTAACAATAGTAAGTAATGATGATGATGCAGTTATTCAACAAAGAGACCTCAATTCTTGGGTGGTAGCTGGTGCTATTATAGGCACTTGGGATATACCAGTGAAGTAAACAAAGCCCTTGCTGAGGAGACAAACAATACATGGGGAGACAAACTGGGGAGACAAACAATACATGAATGGACCACTATAGAACACTAGGCGTGGATAAGCTCTAAGAGGAGAAGCAGAGCTGATGAGGGAGCAGAGAACAATGGGGGCGGGCAGGTAGAATGGCAAATGGAGCTCCCTGAAGAGGTGGTATTCAAGCCAAAACCCTAGTGCATGGCAGATTTGCTGAGTGCTAAATATTTGCACAATTGTGGATCTGGGGAGAACACAGTGGGCCCAGACAAGAGGGAGAGGTAGGCAGTAGACAGACAGTACAGCCCAGAGCAAGGCCATGGTTGGAAGTGCTGAGGGACAGAATAAAACAGGGAACAGACAGGAGTGCTGGGTGGGAGAAGGCTGGGGCTAGGTGCATTTTGGAGAGATCAAGGAGGGTCCTCCTGAGAAGGTGACACTACAGCAATGTCCTGCAGAATGACAGGGAATGAACCACCGGGATGGCAAGGAGAAGAGTGTTGCGGGTTGAGGGAACAGAAAGGGCAAGGAGTGAGCTGTACCAGAACCTGCGTGGCTGGAGCAGTGGGCACACAGCGAGCGAGAGGGGTCAGGCAGATCACACACAACCTCGTGGTCACAGGCAAGGGCTTTGGCTTGTCTCCTGTGAGACAGGAAACAATTAGAGGGTTCTGAATAGAGATGAGCATTATCTGACTTACAAAACTCTAATAGCTATAATCCTCATGTCAGCTACCATTTATTAGCACTTCCTGTATGCTGGTCCCCTGGGTACTGCCTCAGGGACCGTTCTTAAGCAAGCATGACTATTATTCCCATCATACAGATGAGCTAACCGTGGTACAAGGAATACGTGATAAGCTCTCCCCAAAATCTTACAGTTCCTCCACACAGGGTTTTGTGTTCTTTAATCCCAGCTCAGCTGGGCAAACCTTTGGCCCACTGGGCTTTCCACAGCTAGGTTCCTCCAGAGGTAGACTCAGCTTCCATCTCTGTTTTATTGTATCATGCATCTAGCTGCATGCTTTTGAATGTATCTGCACCTTAGCCTTTGGCATGTAGATACCCCTTCTTTTGAGAAACTTACCGCTGTCCCCTCCCCTATACATCCAGGTTGGGCAGCACATGATGGCCCCATCAGCTACATTTGTGGGTCATGTGCCTGGGTTTGCACCAGTAGAGTGATGGGGGAAGGGCTGGGTATAGCTTTAAGTCTGGCCAATCCTCAGCCTGTTTTTGAATAGCGACCCCACTTCTTGCCTCCCATTCACGCCCAGGGTAGAGTGTGCCTGCTCTCCGCCTCACTCTCTGGACAGAGCCCTGCTGGTCCCACCACTGATCTGCTAGACCTCGGGGACTGCTCCAAGGCTGGGGACACTACTGCCAGCCACTTCCTTGGACCCTTCTTCATCCAGCACCCAGCTCACCTTTCTGATGGCTCCTTCTGTTCTCCTAGGCTCCTGCCCCCATGCTGGTACATTTTAGGCTCTGGTCTTGACATCATCCTATGACTTCTTGTACTCATGGATGTTCAAAATTGTATTTTTGGCCCCAACATAGCTCCTAAACTTTAGCCTGTCTATGTGGCTTCCCGCTTGGATGCCCCACAGATGTCTGGATGGTCATGACCCAACTTGAATCACCACACACATTCCCATCCACCTTCTCATGATGATCCCAGTCCATCCTCTGCCCTCCTCCTCGTCACAGTCCCTGTCCTGTTAGCTATTCAGCCCCATAGGTTCTACTCTACCAAATCCCCTTTCTGTTTGCACTGCCAATGCCCTGGTTTAACCCATCAGCCCCTCCTGAACCAGTTATTCTGTCTTGGCCTGTAGTTCTCATAAAACTACTTTGGAAAATTTTTGAAAGTGTGGATGAAGGGGACCACATGGCAAGAGTCTGATTTGGAAAGCCCAAGGTCAGGTCCAGATATCTGGATTTCTAGCAAGCTCCCCAGGTGCTTCTAGGGTAGGTCCCCCCCACTAGGCCACTCTGTAAAAACCCCACATATTACAGTGATCCACGCATACCCTTGTTTATAGCAGCACAATTCACAATTGCTAAGTCTTGGAAGCAGCCTGTACATCCACCAGGGGATGAATGCATAAAGAAAATGCGGTATTTACACACAATAGAGTACTGCTCTCCCATAAAGAACTACAAACTTGTCATCTGTAGGAAAATGGATGCACTTTGAGACCACAATATTAAGGGACTAAATCAGACACCCAAACTGAAATATCACATGGCTCCTCTTATATGAGAAACTTGAAATATAAAGAGCAAAATAAAAGATAGAAATAGGAAGCAGGGAGACAGATCTTTCTTAAAGGGGGAAGGGTTTACGAGATGCAGTGAGAGAGCGGGGAGCAGGATGGAAAAAGGAATGAAGATGTGTTAGGTGCCTGTACGAACTCCACAAAAGGGCCATAAACATCATGTACTACAAACATGCACCAAAAAGAAGAAAAAAAGGTGATCAAGAGATGGATGGAGCGGGGAGGGAGAGGATGGAAAGGAAAAGAGCAAAGGGAAAGGGGATAAAAAAAGGAATGAAGACGTGTTACGTATCGATTCCCACAAGATGTGTGAACATCATGTACTAATAACAAAGAGGGGAGATCCCACGTGACCTGCTACCTTTACTCCAGCCTGTCTCCATAGGATTAATCACCACGAGTGTTACTCCTCACGCTTTCGAGCACGTAACACCACAGAATTGTGTAGAGCCCTCTATACACATGTATCCCGCCAACACAATGCTACGTCTTCACTCCTAACTACTATTAAAACGCACTTACCCTTGAGAAACTGAAGTAGAGTGAACTATTCAGTGGTGGAAGGGCAAAGCTCTTCCATCCAAAGGCAAGTTCTCAGCTCAAGTTCTGCGGTCTCTCTGGCTCCCATGGTCCTGCACTGAATGACTTTCGTTCTCCAAACGCTCCTTGCTTCTTTATGTCTCTAGCCCTTTGTGGTCTGCTCCCCCTCTTTCAAATTACCATGTATAGCAGTTTTCCATGACTTCCTCACACATGACAAAGTTAGAAGCTTACAATTATACCTACTTCGTAGCTCCTAGTTTTGTTGGCCAGAAGTTTGCGCACAACGTGCCTGGCTCCTCTGTTCATGGTCCCACCAAGTTCAAATCCAGATGTCAGCTGGGACATGTCCTACAGAGCAGGGGGCTCTCTTCCATGCTCACTGGGTTGGCAGGATCCAGTTTTCTTGCGGTCGGCAGACTGCAGGCCTGTTTCTTCGCTGGCTTCGTCTAGGGGTTGTTCTCCGCTCGAGAGACTGCTTCTCTCCTTGCCACAGGGTCCCCTTCCTCTCTGAAGCCGTCAGGAGAAATCTTACCCAGGATAAGTCCTCTTAACTCTTCAGATGTCTTGGACTGGAAGAAGCCCAGCCCCTTGTAAACCTTCCCTTGATTAGTCCAGGCCCGCCCAGGATAATTGCCCCAATTTAAGGTCATCTGATTTGGGAACCTTAATTACATCTGTACATTTTCTTCCAGCCGCACTTTAATGAGCTGTGTGAATAACTGGGAGAAGGTGTGTGTACCCTGGGGCTGGAGACCCCTTTATTCAACCTACCACACCAACAAGATTCAAGCTGGGAGACCGGAGCTTCCCAGCGCTCCCTGCTTCACCACACCGTCCAATGTTCCAAACTCAGCTGGGGAGTCGCTTGAGAGCAGGAGCTGGGCCTGGTCACCTTGGCGCCTCTGGCGCCCCGGAAGCAGCCAGCTCAGGACACATCTGCTGCCTGACCAAGCTGTATCCCCAGCCAAGCTCTCCAGATAAGAACGTTCCCGTTAGAGTCGCTGTGCTCCTTGGCTTTCCAGGGCTGCCACAGAATCCCTGAGAAGAGCAATGTGAAGGAAGAAAGCTTGGTTTGGGTCCATGGATGCAGAGGTTTCTGTCGATGGTCCCTTGGCTGTGCGGCTTCTGGACACTCGTGAGAAAGATGAGGTCAGAGGCAAAGCAATTCCCCAAAGCCCCACCTCCGAGTCCTGCTGCAGCGACACAGGCGCTCCATCACAGCTCGGGTCTAACATTACAGGGCTGCACCGAGGGCTGCTGATGGGGACCGCGCGCTGCCCGGAAGTCCCGGGCGCAGGGCAGGCCGCACCCCAGGCAGGCGGGCCGGCCTGCTGCACACCTCGCGGTGACGGTGAGGCGGACGGGCCACTAGGTGTCACTCGAGATCCAGTAAAGAGACCCGGTCCTCAGCTGTTTCCGCCCGTCCTGGGGAGGAGGCCGGGCGATGGTACCCACCAATCGATTTCTGCAGCTGCTCCGCGGACCCCGGCTGGATCCGAAAGCGGACCCCATAGCCAGCAGCCACTGTGGCTGGGGCCACCTGACCGTCGAGCCCGGCCCCCCGTGTCATAGGCTCCTCTGGCGGGAGGCTCACGCTGGGCGGGAAACAGCGCCCCCTGTAGCCCCTACGCTCCGCCTGCAGGGTGTGGGGGTCCGTGCGGGCTGCACCCGTCCCCCCCACCGCCCCACACCACGAGGTGCAGCTTCAGCTCCTACGCAGAGACGTGCTCCTGGACTCCATCCTCTGGAAGCGGGGAGTGACAGGGCCCTGTGCCTGGTCCCATGCAATCTCTTTCTTCGGACATTAGGGATCCGGAGCTGGGGTGCACTCGCCTGCCAAGAGCAGGGATATCAGCTTCCGCAGTGAACCTCAATCATTTTTCTCCTGCCAGGGGAAGTTCGAGGCCGAAGGAGAGGGGACCAGAACGTGCTTATGAAGGACACAGCCTGCGGGGGCGGGGATCGGTTTTCCAGCCCGTCCAACCTGCCCCCTGCAAGGAGGAGGTGTCTGCGCGCGAGGCTGGCGACCCACTGCAGGGCTGGCGACCCACTGCGGTGGTGGTGGTGGGGGGTGTGCGTCGTGGCGCACTCTTCTCCACCCCCGGCAGGGGGCGCGCTTCCCCTGCGCGGCTCCCCGCTGGGCGCGCCCCCTCTAGCCCCGCCCAGGCAGGCCGGCTCTGCCTGGTGCAGCGCCGGGTTCCTGCAGCCCGGTGCTGGGATGGGTCCAAAGTCACCTCGTCTGATCTGTGCACAGCCTTTGGGTGACCTGTTCTCTTTACCCGCAGCTGATTTACTGCTCCTTGTTTTTAGTTTCTTAAGGGGTTATTGAAATTCATTAGCATACCCTGGAGCTCCTAAGAACAGTGCTTCCAGGGCAGGATGCATATGTAGCTAAAGAAGCTGGATCAGGACGCAGAGTCCTGCCAGGGCTCCCCCAAAACTGAATAATCTTATTTGTCAATGTAACAATTTCCTTTACAACTTGCAAAGGGATTTTTCCCGTGCAAAGCGCATCCAATTCTATTTAGTAATCTCTTTCCTCTGCATGAAAAGGTCGATTCAATCCCTCATTTTACTTTTAACCCGAGTTTTATTGTGTGATCTGGTGGAAAAGGCCCGCTTGGTGGCTGATTTTGGTGTGGTAAGGAAGATCTATTGAATATGTAATTGCAGGGGACGTGAGATCGGTCGTGCATGAGAGAAGTGCTACAAGGGAACCAGGCAGAGAAGCTCTCACTCACCTGGCTCTCAGGCCTGGCTTTCCTCCAGCTTTCCCTGGTCGCTGTCTTTCCTCTTTCTGCTGCCACAGATGGATCAAAATCACCACCTCCTCTGAGAGCCTGTGAGGCAGGGTTTTCAGAACAAACAAACAGACTGCACCTTCCCAGGAGAGGTGGTCGGAGGTAGAATCAGGCCAGGGTCCCCTGTTCACCCCAGGCACAGACAGGGCAAGACATTAGCCATCTTGCATGGTGAAATTCACATTGTCAGCTTCTTCTGAGGCCAGAGGACTCAGGAGGTCGGAAAACACAAGAGAGTTCTGGTACAGTATCCCCTTCCTCCCCCTCCTCCTCCCCCTCCTCCTCCTCCTCCTCCTCAGTGTTTCCTGAGCACCTATTAAGTATGGGCCTGGTGCTCTGTGTCAAAGATGAGGGCAAGTCGCTAAAGACCAAAGGAAAAATGTGCCAAAAGCCAAGGAGTGGCACAGCCTGATGGCTCCCAGGGTCTGGGATTGCATGAACAGCCAAAGTTGAGACTTTAAGAGTTAGGATTGGGTCTAGTGAATTGGGTGAGAAGATGAAAGACGTCCAGTGGCTTAGACAAGATGGTGAACGTAGGTTTATTTCTCCTACGGTGGTCTGGAGTTTAAGAGGAAGGAAAAGGTGGCAGCAAGCTCTTTGCTCCCCATCCTGTGCTATGCTCTTCTGAAAGGATGAAAAGAGGACACTCACAGAGTGCATTTCCCACTCCACAGCTGCTGCCTGAGGACTCTTTGAAGAATGTAATTCAGGTCATTATCTTGCTTGTCATCTTCCCATGGCTTCCCATAACTGGCCAGAGTTGTTCCCATAGCCTGCGGGTCCTGCCTGCCTCGCCACCTGCTCCCTGCGCCTTATGTGCAAGTTCCAGCTGTCTGCCTTCTCTCTGGCTCTTGAATGCGCTTCTCGAGTCATGGGACCACGTCTGTCTCACTTCTGTAACCCTGGTGACCAGAAGCATTCCTGGAACTGGTATAGTACGTACTCCACCAATAGGGGACAAGTTAACTGGGCAGGAAAAAAGGAGGAATACATGGGAACCTCGCCCTTGATGCTGCCCACTGTGCTGGTTGTTGTTTGTTTTATGGAGCTGGATCTGGGGTGGCAGTAAGGTTCGCATATTCTGTGCAGAACATTCTTGCTCAGCTCTTGCAACCACACCCGGTCCATGTGTACCCGAAGCGCCAGTATAAAGAGAAGGCTTTCCCTGACTGAACGGCAGGCTCCATATCTCACTGGGCTGAGTCAGCCTCATTGCAAGTCTGCTGGGGTGACTGAGGCTTACTCTTAGGTTACACAGAAGGGATCCGTGGGCACAGAAGGCTGTTCACGAAAGTCCTTCACATTGGCATCTTTGCCATGTGGATGCCTAGTGGCTACTTAGAGATTCCACTTAATAAATCCAGGTTTGACCAAAGACTCACCTGTGGAGAGAGTCTCCTGTCTTCCCCTTTTCATAGAGCATTCCATGGGATCACAGAAAACCTCCAAGGCCATGCAGGAAGGAGGGGCTGCTGGTTCGTAGGTGCTGAGACAAATGAGCTCCTCACCCCATCAACAAGACTTCATGATGCATACTGTAAAAATTTAAAGCTGTCTGGCAATCCTGCGTCTCTCTCTAAAAAATACACCCGAACAACCCAACACTCCCTGACAAATGCATGGTTGAACACATTGTGGTATACACATACATGGAATATTACTTAGCCTTAGTAAGGGATGCAGTTCAGAGCTGGAGGTATAGCCCAGTGGTAGGGCACCTGCTTAGCATGTGCAAAGACCTGGGTTTGATTCCCAGCATCACAAAAAGAAAAGGAATGAAATTCATGTATGTGCTAAAGCATAATACATTCTAAACATATGCTGAATGAAACAAGTCAGACAGAGAAAAACAGATGTTCCACTTGTGGGAGGCTCCTGGCATAGTCAGCTTCACAGAGACAGAAAGTAAAATGGTGGACACCAAGGACTGGAGGGAGAGAGGAACCGGAGTTGTTTATTAAGTACAAGACTTCAGTTGGGGAGCACGACAAAGTTCTACGGATGGGTGATGGGGACAGAAGCACTAAGTACCTCACACAGGTGGCATCACTTGGTATTTGTCCTTTTGTGATTGGCTTACTTCTCTTAGCATAATGCCTTCAAGGTTCATCCATAGTGAACCATGCCTCAGAGCGCCTTTCTTTTAAGACTGAGTAAGGATCCATTGTACTGTGGGCGCCCAGGGAAATTCCCCTCTCCCTCTGAAGGTTCACTGGAATAAACTGACAAAATTAACAGGAGGAAAGGCATCCAAATTTATCTATGTGCAAGAGGAGAAAAGTCACGGCAGGGGGCACATCCCAGGAGTGTGATTATCCCCGCCAGCCCATTCTCACTCAAAGGGCAGGGAGAGGAGAGCAAGTGAGGGGACTGGGGAGCAGACATGTACGCCATGTGCATGCACAAAAGTATCACAGGGTAGCCCAATATTCTGTATAATTAATGTGCACTAATAATTTAAAAGTAAAAATAAATAAAATATTAGGTACAATTAAAAGTTTTCTCTTTGGGATTTGTATGAGCCTGAGGGACAGACATCAAGTTGCAAGGAAGTCTGTGTGGTTATGGTGGTCACTCTTTCCTGAGGTTGATAATGGGATTTCAGGGAAGGGGATGGAGACTTCCAGTCTGGTCCTAATGCCGATAAGTGAATTCCAGAGCATCCTCCCTGCCTCTGGGTGGGTAGAGGCAACACAACCTTTTCATTTAGGTCAAATACTTAGCATCCCCAACATGCCTTTTTCTGGTGGATATTACTCTCCGAGCCCCAAGAAGAAGTAGATGCCATGCTTGTTGATTCATAAGGGGCACTTGGTTTGCTTCTGCCTTTTAACTCTGTGAGCAGTGCTACCATAGCATGGGTGGACAGATGACTCTTCCTGTTCCCGCTTCCAGGTCTTTGGTGCTAATTCTATTCGTAGGTTTTCCACAGTAGCTGCTGCATTTTACACTCTCACCAGCAGTGCACAAGGGCCCTAATTTCTTCATATCCTCACCAACACTTGCCATTTTCTGTTTTTGTTTGTTGCTTGTTGGGAGTAGCCATTCTAATTTGTATCTCACTGTAGTTGTGATTTGCTTTTCTCCGATTTAGTGATGTTGAGTCTCTTTTCATGAGTTTATGGCTACTTGTAAGTCCTTTTTAGAGAATGGTCTTTTCTAGTAGAATGGTGAATTTTATGTCATATACATTTTTGTGCATTCTTTTTGCACCACCATGCCTGGCTATGTTGTGACATTTTATCACACTTAAAAGTAAACCAAGCCTGCAGTAGTGACACATGTGTATAATGTCTATAATCTCAGCAGTGTGGGAGGTTGGGGCAGAAGGATCCCCAGTTCAAGCCCAGCCCAAGCCAGGCGTGGTGGTGCACGCCTGTAATCCCCCCACTTGGGCAGCTGAGGCAGGTGGATCTTTGCGAGTTTGAGACCAGCCTGGGCTACAAAGTGAGCTCAAGGCCAGCCTGAACTGTGTAGCAAGACCATGTCTCAAACAAACAAACAAGCACACACACACAAACAAGCCCAGCTCAAGGAACTTAGCAAATTAGCAATACCTTGTCATACAAGAAATTAAACAAACAAAAAGTTAAAAAAGATTGGCAATTGTTATGGTTTATGTCTGTGTGTTCCCTCCAAAGCCTCATGCAACTATGGGGCAGGCTATTAGAGTTGAATGATTGTGGGTGTGAGAGCTACACCCGCCCTGGAGTGGATAGTTTGCGTATGTAAGGGAGAGGGAAAGAGTGCTTGAGGATATTCCTCCCCCATTCCGCCCTGGTGTGAGTGGTTGTTGCTTTTAGCTGTGTTCTGCCGCCCTGAGCTGTAGCTCTTTGCTATGTGCCACTCTGCCTTATAATATGCCAAGTACGGACTGAAACTTCCACGAACTGTAAGCGAAATAAACTTTTCCTTCCTTCATTTTGGGTGTCAGGTATTTTGTCCCAGCAGAGAGAAAAAAGTAACCAAGACAGCAATGTAGCTTCAGGTCCTGTGTTCAAAATCTAGTTCTGAACACACACACACATACACACACACCCCTGAATCTCTTTTTAAATGTTTCTGCTTTTTGTCCATGTTATCTCACCATTTTTTAAAAATTATACTTAAATTTTTTAAAAATATGCATTATAAATTTGCTTGCTTGAGAATATAAGTTGGTCTCAGGAAAAGCTCTGCGTTTGTAGGAATGCATGTGTGCATTGGGAGGACTGAAGCTCTGATGATATGTGTAAAACAAACACGTAAACTGAGGTGTTAGAAACTTCAGTGAAGGTGCTGTAGCTCAGTGGTGGAGCACTTGTCTACCAAGTCTGACATCCTGCGTTCAAACTCCAGTACTTCAAAACAAATAAACAGGAAACACTAAGGTGGAAAAAGGTCATCTGGCTGTTTGAAACTCTTTATTTCTTCTACATGCATATTTTGGAGAAAACTGCAAATGTCTTATTTCAAAAAACTTAGGGTCTAAGGCAGAAGTATACCTAATGTTTCAGGTGGGTCACAGGAATGGTGGCATAGACTGCCAGTGCCTTGAGGGAGGTGGTCCCCGGGCAGTGGGGCCAGTGGGCTGTCCTCCTTGCAGCACTGTCACCTCATCTGCAGTAGGGGGCAGAGTTCCAGGATCTCCAGTTGATACCTGAAACCTTGTAGAACACCAGATTATATGGACCCTTTTTTTTTCAATACTGGAGATGGAACCTGGGCCTTTGCACTGAGCCACAACCCCTTTACCCCTTTAAAATTTTGAGACAGGGTCTCATTAAGTCACTAAGTTACCTGGGATGGACTGAAATTTGGAGCCCTCCTGTGTCAGCCTCCTTTACAGGTATGTACCACTACCCCTGGCTACATTTCTCCCTATATGTACACACCCACAATGAAGGTATCACCTTTTCACTTAAGGGAAGCACTCTAAGGCTTATCTTTGACATGCCTGAGCTGCCAGCATCACTGCTCTTGCATTTTGGGGTCATTATCAAGAAAAATAACTGTTATTTCACACAGATACTGTAACAGTGCAACAGTCAATCTAATAATTGAGAGGACTACTGGATGATTAATGGTGGGTAGCACATACAGTGTGGATATGCTGGACAAAGGGATGGTTTGGATCCTGGACAGGACAAAGATTTCATGATGCTGTTCAGATTGGAACACAATTTAAAATGTATGAATTGTTTATTTCTGGCATTTTTCATCTAATAGTTTTGGATTCTGGTTGATGGAAAGTAAATGAAACCACAGAAATTAAAACCAAGGATAAAGTTTGTGGGTTATCACATCTCTCTTTGATTTATATAAACCTCTTTTACTTTTTAACACTCATTGAATGCCTATATATAGCACAGTTCAATACATGTTCTTGTGTGTTAATGTCCTCATTCAGTCAAATTACCATCTTGTCATATTATATTTTTGTATCTCTATCTCTATCACATATTCCTTTTCCAGCTCTGGTAGTATTATGGGTAATACCAGGTACTCAATATATACTTGTTAAAAGATTTAGCATATTTTTTTAAAAAGGGGTAAGATAAAAATGATGGAAACTAATTTACTGTAGAAGGATGACAAGAAGTATGATTTATCTACTATGTAGTAAGAACTGATTTTATTCTCATAAATAAATTTGTAAAACAGGCAGTTTTTGTTTTAGAGATGAGAAACTGAGGTTCAGAGAGGTTAGAGAACTTGCTTAATATCACTCAGGAAGCCAGTCATAGAACCGGGACTTAAACCTAACTCAAAAGCCCTTGAAATTTCTGCCCAGTTGCTAGGCCCTGTCATTCTGCAGATCTCTACGTTTCTTAAATCTGATAAAAAACAGATAACTATTCTAAAAATTGATCAGTACAAATATTCTATCTTGATGTCATTTTGGAAATGGGTGTTATAATTTCTGAGCATAGAAAAGAAAATATTCAGAAAGATAGTTTTTCAGTGTGCATACTCAGAAAGGTACTTGCTCTACTTCCAAATCAATTCAGGGGCCATTTATAGAGCAACTACTAAGTGCAAGCCACTGTTAGATGTTGTGGGAGCTACAAGACAAACAGACAGAAAAACTGCTCTCAAAGAGAAGGCAGGGCAAGCCCACAGGGTGGCAGGGAGCAGAACAGGAAACAGTGTGTCTCCACCAACATCCAGAAGAAGTGTGCTTGCCTGAGAATCAGGGTATACTTCCTGAGGAAGTGGCCTTGGGGTTGGTCTTGAGTGATGGCAGGATTCTGATAGCAGAAGGGGTTGGGTGCTATCCATGAGAAACAAGGACACATGGGAAAAGCCAGTGCTACACGGCAAGCGAAGCTTAGATATGCAAATCAGGTCTACCTCATGGCAGGCCTTGGACCAAGCCTGGGGACCTGCACTCAGTTAAGTAAGCAGAGCTTCCCACAGGGTTATGCAGAGTCAAACACCATAAAAGTGGGCACTAGCAGATGGAAGCTGGCAGCTGCGGGAGGGGTGACGGAGCTGAGAGGGCAGATGTGACATCAGTCCAGCTGAGGCAGTGATGGCTTGGACTTGGGTGGTCTCAGGGCATGTTGCATAGACCCTTGAAAACATATTTTCTCATTTAAGAAAATCTGTGAAGCAGAGATGACATATATGTTGGGTACCCCTTTGTTCTCCAGAGATTTTGGAAGTCAGACAATTTCAAGATACCATCGCTTTTCTTCAGCCTGAGGATGTTTGCCTACATTTCTGGTTGGCTCCCCTTCACTCCCTGGCAGCCGCCTGGCCCATCAGGAAAACAGCCCTTGTGCAATAAGGCACAACCCACCATATTAACCCTCTGTCTGCACTTATGTGGCTTCTTCTGGAATATTCCACGCTGGTTGAGCAACCTGGCTGTTTAAAACCTGCAGTTAAGCAATGGTTTTTTGTGCATAGAATTTTGGCCTAACCAATCTGTGGATCAAGCCGGCTTTGGAACTCTTTGGCTCTTCAGATAAAGCCACCAGGGCAGCACGAGGCCAGAAGAACTGGCTCCTAAGACCCTAGGTCACCTGCGCCTGCCATGGTGGACTCCCTATAAACTGGAAGTATGGTTTGTCACTTTCTCCAGGGAACACACAGGGGTTTTGGAAGCAAAAGAATGAGAAATGGCAGAGGAAAATATGACCAATCAGTATGGCCTGAAGTAACTGAAAAGATGCTTTGTAAGACACTAGCAGGTTAGAAAACCCCACTTGGACCAGGGAAGCACATGGTGCCAGGAACACTGTAATTTTAACCTTCCTTATCTGCTAATGCATCTGGAGCTGCGGGGAGGGGCTCAGAGTGGTGTCTGCAGTGAAGGAAGGCAAAGCGAGTCTTCTGTTTCCTCCAGGAACAGAAAATGCAGTACGCCCAGGAAGCACAGGATTTCAAATCACCAACCTGTACTTAGGCTGGGTAGAGCTTTCAGGAGAGGGAGGGCGCTGGCGGGCGGTGGGTCTCAGAGATGTGGATGAGCAGGCAGTGGATAGATCCCAGCTGTTCAGTCAAGAAGTACAAAGCTTATCAGGTTTTTGGTGCAATAAAGAAGACGTAGGACAGTGGCAAGACGTGGCGGATGCAGAGGTCCAGACTGGCTTTTCCTTCTTAGCCTGTCTACCAGGCTTCCAAGCCATCTTTACATTCAGATGATTCTTTTCCTTGTTTTCACCATCTGTTGGAAGGGGAACTTCTTTGCTCCAGTCCCAAGGATTACTACAGAAGGGACCCCTTTTCACCCTGTCCCCCAGAAGGTTACAGGAAAAACAGCTCCAGTCATTCTAGTCTTCCTTGGGAAAGCAGGGAGAGGACATGCAGCCCACCCAGCTCAGCATTTTCTACCTGCCCAAAGGTGGTTTCCCTACTCTCCCCTGGACCTGGCCAGGAGGCACCCGCTCACGTCCCATTGATGAGAGACAATCCTGAGGTCCCTGTGTAGACCTTGCATTTTTAATGATTATTCCAAGCCCCCTCTGCCAGTGGTCGCTAATTCTGGGAGAAAGAAGAGTAAGGAATCAGGAGAAAAGTTTCTCTTAGGCCATCTCTCTCTCTGACTACACGTGCATACTCTTTGTCTGGAAGCTAGAGTTCTCAGAGTCCCCTCACTCTGCTTCTGGCAGGTTTCTAGGTGAATCCACAGGAGGCAGGAGACCAGATCTGCAGAGTTACATGGTCTTTGGTAAAGGTGTTTCATTCATGCATCTCTTCATAGTAAGCCCATTTATTTTGACTCTGCAGACAAGTGAGAACTCAGGAGAAGTGATCTGAAGCTTCCTCCATAACACTCAGTGTTCCAGCATTCTGTCCCCAGAGTGGCACTGGGGATGCACTGCTTGCTCTCCTTTATTGGGCCAGTGAATTCTCACACCACTGGCATAGATGTCAGCTGCTGTCAAATCTCAACTGTACCCTTTCTGGATAATTGCCCTCAGTTGGTGGGAGTCTCCATCCTCGGGGACTCAGTCTGTGTTCCTCTTTCCTGCTGTATTAGGGTTTTTTAAAGGAACTGAATCAATAGAAAATATATGCATACTTATGCAAGGGGGTTTTTAGGAAGACTTACAAGGTTAGAGGCCAGACAGACCATAATGGCCATCTGCACACCAGGGAGGTATTCATTAGCTGCCCAGCCCAAGAAGACCGAAGCTGCAGAACAAGAGGAATCAGGGAAGCAGAACCAATCCAAGACCTGGAGCTCCTGGAGGGTCACCTCTGTGAGCCTGTGTTGCAAGGCTGATGAAACTGGAGACTAAAGGTCAAAGGCAATGGTGAGGAGGACCTCCTCCCAAAATGAGACACTTCCTTCTTTTTTCCTTTGTTATTCCCTCCAGACCACAAGCCTATTGGTTGGGGCTGCCCACATCTGGGTGGGTCTTCTTCCTTCAGTTTGCTGGCCTACATGTCAATCACCCACAGATAACCGGAAGTGTGCTCGGCTAATCTGCTAGGTATTTCTTAATCCATTCAAATGGATATATGGTAAACCAGTCATGGCCCCCTCAGGGGTGGTCTGCACTGGGGACTGACTGACACAAGGATCTTACCTTGAGGTAGGACAAGTTGTTGGTGCTGTTTATGCTCCAGATCCTGCCATGGCTGAACGCCCACCTCTCTGTCTTCCTCCCCTGCTCTAACCTGCCTCGCTGTCTTCTCTACATCTTTCTGAAATCTCTTGCTTGAGACTTTCAGTTGGTTCTGTTTCTATGAAACCAGCTTTAAAACAGTGCCCAACTAGGAAATTCTTAAATACCATTCTCCGCCCTTGGGGGTAAAAGAAACAGCCGATCACGCTTTTCAACTATCTCATCATTAGAAGGCTTTTTAAATGCCTGCTTCTTTCCCACTTTCTGTTCTCCAGCTGAACAATTGTTGCCCTATTAACAGCTATTTATGGTTTAATTTTTTTTTTTTTTTTGGTTTAATTTTTAATGCTGACACACTGTCCAGGACATGAAGTCTGACCTTATTTAGCAGGAATGGGATGATGAAAGGATTATTTTTCTGGGCATCACTGCTGCAACTGACCAGAACAAAGCTGAAGGTTTTACATTTCCAAGTATTTTCCTGTTTTTATTTGACTGTCATAATTCTGTAAGAGGAAGCTCTATTTATTATTTTTTAATGAAGAAATGAGTAAATACAGTTTAAGTGAGTTTCTTAAGTTCATGGTGCAAGCAAAAGACATAACTAGCATAGCAAAGACTAGAGGGTTCCCAACCTCCGGGCTTAGGCTGACTTGTGACCTTTTTGCTTGATCTCTGACCTTCTTAAACAGATCATTTTTATGATGCTGTATCAGTGATGAACTATTTCTGGTTGATAGTTAGAGAGACCCCAGATGATAGTTTCAACACCCAAAGCTTCATTCTTTCACCAAAAAAAGGTCAGGAAGGAAAGCAGTTTAGGATTGGTGCAGGAACTTCATGGTCATTGAGACTCAGATTTCTTAGATTTTCTTTCTCCTGTCTGGACTATGACCCTCATTATCTTGGCCCAAGATAGCTTCTGGCACCGTAGCCATCACAGATGACTTCTAGCGAATGAGCTAGAGGAAGGAAAGAAGAAAGGCCGCTCTTTCCTCGTAAGTAGACTTCCCAGAAATCTCCTACAACACTTCCTATCATGGCTCATGTCTCACTGGCCAAATCTATGGGGTTTATTTCTGAAAACAACAGTATCTCTTCTCCATAATTAAAACAAGGTAAACTTGCCAAATGACAGCACAGAAGGGAAAAGCCAGTTTGAAGAAAGACTCTGCAACCTAACACAGGACTCAGCTCAGAGCTTCTTGGATATCTTGATTAAGAAGGATGGTTACAAAGATCTATTCATATGGGTACCCAGTGGGAGAGCCATGGTAGTTAGACAGGAGAGACAAGTTCTTTCCTGAACATGGAACTCAGATTTACTGTGGCAGTTTTGTTTCAGAGACATTAAACCATACAACACGTGACACATAATAGTTGTTTTATAGACAATATGGGGCTGATCTCCGAATAGTTATTTCTTCTGTCAGTCCTGGAAGGGTCTAGAATCAAATTTTTAAATACCATATTTTCTGAATTTAGGACACCCTTCATAATAGATATACCAGTATTATATATATCACTCAAAAGGGAGAACAGTGCCAAATAAATTATGACTTCCCATAGACTGTAAGCTGCATCCTAATTTAAAAGATGTTAAAATGCAAAAACAGTACATCTTAACAGCAGTGATATATGGTAACCATTTGATGAATACATTTCTCCAGGGAAATAAAGTAGCATATTATAGAATGTAAGCTCTCTATCATGACATAAGGGCACAGGATAGAATTTAAAGAGTGTTTATTTGAGATGTTAGCTAACTAGGAAGGGATATTTAGCACCACAGGAAGAAAAATCCTCAGTTCTGTAGTCCTTGTGAATGTCCTTCGTTAATTTAAGATGAGGTTGTGCTAGTCTGGTAACAGCACACAGACACTGTGAGATAATCAGTCCTGGTAGATTTGCCTGCAAAATTTAGTAAAAATTGGAGAGTGTCTGTAGTGGAACAAAAAACCAGAGAAACAGAACTAATTTTTTTTTTTTCCCCCTCCGGTACCGGGAACCGAACTCACGACCTTGTGTTTGCCAGGCAGGCGCTTTGCCGCTGAGCTAAATCCCCAGCCCCCAGAACTAATTTTTAATGTATTATATATATTATATAGTCATGTGCTGCAAGATGACATTTTGGTCAGTGACGGATTGTTCTTATGTACAGTGGTGGCCCTATGAGACTGTAAAGGAGCTGGACGAGTCCTATCATCTAGTATCTTAGCTGTGCCTTGTCTACATTTAGATCTACTTACAGGCACAGATATTTACTGTTGCATTACATTTGCCCAGCAGCCGTGTGTCCTGTGCTCTGCGGGCTGCATGTGGCCCTGGACAGCTAGTAGTGAAGCCTCACAAGATCATAAACTATTAACATTGTTATGTGATTTCTAGCAATATTTTTCAGGACTCAATTGTGCGATGGGTGCTCGAGCGCAGCCTGCATAGGTGACAGTGAAATGCTGTGTCAAGGAGGGCATGGTGTGGTGCTAACTGCTTCCTGTGGCTGTCACACGGTTAAAACAAGACTGCATGTATCAGACATCACATGCACTTGTGTGACTTGGTGGGTAATTTAGCCAGTGTCTAAGTTTTCTCATTTACTTATAACACTATGTTGTGTTATTTTGTAAAATGAGTCAATACATTAAAATAGTTTAAGAAAATGCATCCGTATATCGAGTCTGCCAAAAAATGTATATAGGAAAAGAAAAACTTGTATAAATATTTTAATACTAAATTTTTTGAGACATAATGAGATTCATACAAGTTACCTTTGGCATCTACAGTTACTAGAGGTACCCAAAGTGGTGGCCATCAGCTTCCAGACGTTTACTAGTACAGCAAACTGCTGCTTGGGTAACCTTGGTCATTGAGATTACAGCAATGCATTTTCAATTTCTTCTCTAAGGGCCAGCAGTGCGGTGGATTTCCTGTGATATATGCCATCCTCTTGGGTCTACCATACAAGGTTAACACCATCTGTTGAAAAAAACATTCTATTTTTCTGTTGCTGAAGTGTTTATACATTTTCTTTTGATAGACTCTGTACATTAACTACATTATAAATGTTACATGCTGCCTGAGATAATTCCTCTGTGCTCTCTGCAGCCTAGGCAAGCCAAGAGGCTTGGTGCATGTGGGCTACAGTCTTGCACAGAGTAACCTGCTGTCCAGGTTTGTGAGCTGTGAGCCTTAGGCTGTACCTATAGCTGAGGTGTGTGATAGACTACCACCTCGGTGTATGTAAGTATATTCAATGTTCACACAACCCAACAATGGTATTGCCTAACAGTGTATTGCTCTGAATGTATCTTTATCACTGAACAATGCACCATGGTACTATTTTCAGCAGTACAGTGAACAAGGAAACAAATACAGAGTTCAAAAGAGACTCTTCATGGTAATTAAGTTTAGGAAAATATGCTTTTGGAGAATCTAAAGCTTAAAACTAGAGAACACTTCTTGCCTGCATCCAAGCCTACAGTGCTTTTCCCAGAGGAGAGTAAGCCGCTGTTTTCTGTGCCTACCCTGGAAGACACAACAAGGGCTGCAGGGAGGTTCCTCATGGGGAGCCTAGTTCTGGATTCAGTCAGCTGTGCCTCTTGCAGTATCTTCTCCATCTAGTGCTTTAGTTTTCTCAGCTGCTTCATGCAAGTGATTGCTCTAGATGAGCTATATGATGTCATCTAGCCCTAAACTTATATTGTTTTTATTGTCATATTTATGATGGGTGGAAAACTCTTCTGGTTGGAAAAGAGAGATTTTAATGTTGGAACAGATCATTGACTAGTGTTATGGATTTTCTTCTTTAGAACTATTTGTGAGCAGTATCAGCCTGATAACTGCAGATTGGGGAACTGACTGCATGCTGTGTATACCTTTAAAACAGGGATTGTTGCCTGTAATCCCAGCACTCTGGAGGCTGAGGCAGGAGGATCGTCATGAGTTCAAGACCAGCCTGGGCTACAAAGTGAGCTCAAGGCCAGCCTGAACTGCATAGCGAGACTCTGTCTCAATAAAATAAAATGGACTGTTGACTTTAAATGACTTTGAAAGCAGAACAGTCACATAAGTGAGCCAAATGTAAGGGGTGTAATAAAATAGGTAATGACAGGAATGGTGGCAAATCACGAGCCATGATTCAAAGGTGGTGGTGGGGACCGTGACGGGCTGGAGCTGTCTTATGTCTTTCAAGGTAGGCCCTCATTGTTCAGCTCTAGCCTGGGGTGACAGAGGTTCACATTTTTAAATGGAAACCAGAATTTTAATGTGAAGTGTTCCAAATTCAAAACACTTTATTTCCTGAACTTTAAAAAAGTCCTTTGGACAAACAAAATACTTCTACTGGTTCAATGTGGTCCTTAGATTTACCAGCTTGTAACCTTTGCATTAACGCTTTGGATTCAATATTTACTGATACTAACAAACAGTTAGGTGAAATGCCCAATCATTTGAACATTCTTTGTTTGCTCATTTATCATTTTAGGGCTATTCTAAGAACACATTATATTATCCTATTTTTTGTTTGTTTCTATTGCTTGAAGGAGCAGCAGGTAGAATTTATATTCAGTCCTTAGATTTCCCAACTCTTTATCCAATATTCCTTCTACCAGTTCATTTGCCTTTGCTGCTCATGAGAAAATACATGGCCAACCTCTTCACACTGACATGTCTCCATGCACATGGATTTAAGAACTGGAAACACAACAAGAGATAGATATTGCCTAAGGAGAAATGATGGGATGTACCTGAGTCCTGTTATACAGAAGGAAAGGAAAATGATTGGGAAATAAGTGCTGGTTCAAAAATCTCACAACCAGAGGATGTGGTTAAAATTCAGGGACTGAAATATCACAGAAAGAGAAAAGGTGATATGAGGTAATCATTGGGAAAGCACCAGGAAAACAGGGGAGAATATCAGCATGGGGTTCCAGATGCAGCTGTATATGGTTATCATTCTTCACCAACGAGGTACCCATCCTTCGGGCACTTGCTTAATAGTGGCTGTTTAGCCCTGTTACATCCAAGTATGTAAACAATGAAGAGATGATAATGAGCAAGGCAGACGAGGTAGCTTTTCTTCTAGACTTCCTGTCTAGAGGGAAACAGATGAGTAAATTGGTTGTTAAGTACAGATGTAATGCTCAGAACTGGAAGAGCAATTAGTGCTTGTGTCCCTCACCTGCCAAGCATCTGACCAAGGGCCATCTGTTCACCTTGCCACTGTCTGTTTCACAGGGGAGACATTAGCAGCGTGCATTTTACTCCTCCGCTCAGATATGCAGACCGGCATCTGAGGAGGACACAGGGCTGAGAAGGGCACCTAAAGTATTAGCATAACTGCAAAGGAAGTGAGAAGCCCTGCATTCTTATCCTGTCTTTGCCATTTAATAGTTGCACAAACCTCAGGTGCTTTTCTGTAAGAGTCTCTGCCTGTTGGGATAATAACCCTTAGTTATTGTGGGCTGATCAGGCAAGCAGTCTCCCAAATGAGTGGATGGTGAAGCCTTAAATAAATGAGACAAATGAAATGATCTTAGGGCTCCCGGAGGGTCTTAGCCCTCTTGCAGAATTTGAGATTCTCTGGTTTAAGACCAAGAACTTTTCTGGGCAGCCATATTTTATTAGGTTTTCAAACAAAGGAGGAGAATACTGAAGAAAATGTAGGAATCTGAGCAGGACCTTGGGAGAATTTTCCCAAGTAGTAAATTATGTCAGTCAGAACTACCTTATCTTTAGGTTAGCATTTGTAGTAGGAGTGTGGAGCCTGCAGCTGCAGTCTCCTTTTAGTTACTGGGATGGGAGCCAAATGTCCTCAGCTGTGGCCTTATCTCATCCTTTGAGGCATCACAGCTTCACAGGCCAATACAGGCCTCAGCTGTGACCAGTGATTCACAGAGGTTCACTTACGAGGAGTCCACTGTCCATCTCCAGACAAGGTGCTTAGGCTTTGACAACTCACAAGTAAACATGGAAAGCCAATTGGTTAATATTAAATCCTGCTCAGAGCCACTTTGTAGTGATTCCATCATCAGCCTCTTTTGGGACTCTCAGGATGAGTTAATATACACAGCAGTGCATTGTGACCTGGAGATTCCTTTATAAATGATTATCTTATTATGTGATTTCAGTGCTTCTAAAATATTCTGAAAGTGTATTGTGTATGCAAAAAATGAAGCTTAATCTAAACTACAAACTATACTTAATCGTAATGTATCCATTTTGGCTCATCATAAATATGATGTTAAAGCAAAGATACCCACATGTGGACATGCAAAATGTTAATAATAGGGGACAATGTGTATGTGGATCAGTGGAGAAGAAGAATTACTTTCTGCTCAATTTTTCTGTAAATGCAATACTGCTCTTAAAAAAGAAAGTCTATTAAATTTTTAAGAAGGATCAAAAAGCATTAGCAACCTTAAATTTTTAAAAAAGGTGCATTTTGTTAAATATGCAACTTGTTTGCCTTGTCAACCACTAAGGGTAGCTTTTGTTCAGATTGACCAGGAGCAAGCTTTGGCTCGGCCCTTTGTGAATAATCATAAATCACCTATCGTTGAGGGCAGGATGAGTGAGGTTTCTGAACTTAGCTAACAGAAGGTACTGCCTTTGTGACCTGACATGGAACTATAAACTATACCAGGTATCAGTTTCCCCCTTGATATTTGAACTTCATTGTAAATTCCCTCAGCCTCAGGGTGGCATTTGAGAATTTTTTTTTTACTGCCTGGAGTCCTGTTCCTATCTTCAAAATGTGCATAATATCATTGAAAACAGAATATCTTTTCTTTTTTTTTTTTTTTTTTTAAACTGCTTTGGGAGTAGAGAAGCCTTGCTTTTCTACTATAGGATAAGATTGGTGTTCTTAGTATTTTCCTCAGGGGAGAAACTTGGTTGCATCATGTTTTGTTTTATTTTGTTTTGTGTGCAACATTTTGATAGCGTTTTCCCAGTATTTCCAACTGCTGAGATGAGATAGGAAAAACAAGATTATTGTGTAATGCTAAGTCTCGATTCTCTGGAATTAACATCCTCCAGAAGCCAAGTGTAGGCAAATGAAATCCAAGCCTGAAAATGAAAGTTTCCCTCCCTTTCCTTCATCCATCACAGTGCCTGCAGCACAGTTATCCTAATAGCTCTAAATCTGCCTGTGTCCCATCACAACCAGCTGCCACTACCTGGGCTCTATCTTTGGTTGTCTTGATCAGCATTGTTGCAGTAGTTTCCCAGCTATTCTGATGTTCATCTTGCCCTTCCTCAACTATTCTCTGAGAGTGATTTTTTTAAAGTTCAAGTCCTATTTAAAAATTGCCCTGATTAAAGACTTTCAACCACTCCTTACTGCCCTTAAGCTAAAATCCAAACTCTTTATCATGGTTCTTAAGTGATTCTGCTATAAGAACGACACTTAGACCTCCATGCAGATCTCTCACCTCTTCCTTTCCAGGCTTGACCCCACCATCACACCCATCTTGACTCTGCATGTCCCTGAGAGTACTGTTTGCTTTTGACCTTGAGCCTTCAGCAATCTTGTCCCCTTCAAACCTCTTCCTATACTTGTCACTTCACCGGGAAACTATTCAGGCAGCTGAAATGTCACATCCTCCAGGAAGTCCTTCCTGATGCTCGGATTAGTATCCACCCCTACTGCAATGTGTAATTTGCTGTCTTGTGATAGAAACACAAGACCTTGTCTCTTTCCAGCATTAGACTGGGCACTCCTTGAGGACAGGAAGTAGATCTTATTTACCTTCAGGTTCCCACTTCCTAGAAAAGTGCCTAGTACATTATAGGCACTTAATGCATATTGGTTGTGAACACATGACAGGATCTGCCTCCTATTTTGGACTATTTTATCTGGTTCTCCCTAAAAGAAACTAAATAAAACAATGGGAGGATATTGAAAATTACCACCTTCCATGTCCTCTTCTAAGCAGGTGGCTTCCTTACCTATCTGCACATCTTTTCCAAAAATAAAAATAGCCCTGGAAGGAAAATTAGTAGCTAATTACTGAGCACTTGACCGTGTTCCAGGCACCTTACTGCGCCTTTCACATGTAGAAATTATTTAATCATCATAACAATCCTACAGATAGTGTCATCCTCATCCTTATTTTACAGAGGAGGAAGCTGAAGAACAGAATAATTTGCCCAAGGTCATAAATCTTGTAAGTGGTAGACTCCACATTAATAGTGACAATTCAGCCAAACCTAAATAGCAAGAAAACAGTGTTTTATTCTTAGGAGACTTTATGATCCTGATATTGCTGATTAGCTCAGAAATTGACCTGCTGGCTGTGTTTGGACTATAAATGAAATGCTGAGGAAGTTATATTCTGAGACCCTTTATGTATCTCAATGATTCCCTTTCTTTTTCTCCTTTCCTGTGTGAATTCTTATAATGAGGTGCTGAGTATCTGGGCAATGGACCCAAAAGTGCTGTGAATTGGATGGGATCTTCAGGCAGGTACAAACATATCCTAAGGCTAGCTGGTTGAGAAATCGCCGCATTGTTCTCTTGGACCAGCTTTTGACAATTTACTTTCCTTTCACCTCCATTGCTTGTCCCATAGAAATGATTTTGGACATAGCTCAAAGTCTCTTTGTTCTTACAACTTGGTATATGTTTCACTTTCTGCCTGTATTAGTTAGCTTTTCTGCTGTTGGGACACAATGCTTGATACCCTCAATTTAGTATTATTATTATTATTATTATTTTTGCAGTACTGGGGCTCGAACTCATGACCTTGCGCTTGCCAGGCAGGTGCTTATGCCACTGAGCTATACCCCCAGCCCAATACCCTCAATTTAAAGGAGAAGACGTATTTATTTGGCTCATGTTTTAAGGAAAATCAGTCCATGGCAGAAGGGCATGGCAGAGCAAAGCTGCTTATACCATAGCAGCTGAAAAGGACAGCCAGGGAACAGTGCCAGAAAAGAAGGGACAAGGGACCAGATCTAGTACCCAAGGTCATGCCTCCATGGCCCACCCAGACACACTGAAAACTGTTCTACCAATGCCCTGGGGAGCTCCTAAGCCAACCATGTGGACACAATCAAACTTAACCATTGAGCTGCTCTACCTGTTCTGACCCACAGATGCCATGTGAGGAATCTGGGATTCCTAGAACTCTACCTGTGATTCTAATAGTACGCCCCATTTATCAAGCACTTCTGTGTGTCAGCCACAGTAATTGTTCATAGTTATTGGGTTTAATCCTCACAGCTACCCTATTGAAGTAGGTGAGTACCCTATTTTAGTGATGAAGAAACCAAGCAAAATGAGTTGCATCACATCTGTATTAGTTCTTATTGCTGCTGCAACAAATCACCACAAACTCAGTGGTCTGACACCATACAAATTTACTCTTCTAGATCCAGAAGTCAGAAATCCAAAATTAGTCTAGCCAGGCTGAAGTCAAGGTGTAAGCAGAGTTGTTCTTTTTGGAGCACATAGGAGAGGTTCTATTTCTTTTGCTTTTTTCATCTTCTAGAGGCTACTATATGAAGTCTTTCTTCACATCATTTTAACCTTTACTTCTATTAATTCAGATTTTCTTTTTAGCTCTGATGCCTCTGCCTCCCTTATAAAGACCTTTGTGATTATATCAGGACTGGGCTAGCTAGCTAATCTAGGATAACCTCCCCATCATATCCACAAGAGCTCCTTTTCCACCTAAGGTAACATATTTATAGGTGCCAGAGACTAGGATGTGAAACTATTGGGGGGATGCATTATTCAGTCTCCCATATTACAAGGCACAGTTCTAACCTTCCCTACTATGAAGCCTACATCCTTCCAAAGGCATTTTTCTTTCATGAAGCCTCCAATCTTGCTGTCTATTGAATACAACTCCAGCGTTTGGGAGGGATCACCTGTTCTATCTCCATCTCTGCTGCAGATAGCTCAGGACTTCTCAATGCTGCTAACAAGTTAGAATCACCTTGGGTACCTTTTAAAACCTACTTCAGTTAGGGTCACCTGATGTTATGGTTTGTGTCTAGATGTGCCCCTCCCCCCCGAAAAACCTCATGCACTTTTAGATGGGCTTTTTCAGAGGTAGTTGAATGTAGAGTTTGTGATTGATTGATGGTTCAATGCTTTGATGAAAGGTGCTAAGACTGAGATTAGGGGATTAGTGGATCAGTCCACTGATCGTGCAGTGGTGAGCAGAAGCACTGAAACGATACTCAGGATTTGGAGGCAGATTTATTTTACGGCAATGGGCGCTGATTGGAATCATCCCCCAAGTATTAGGCCCTGATCTCTAGTGATCTAGGGCTTCCATGGGATAAGTTAGCAGGAAGTACAGGGGCAGAATGGCTTGTCAATTGGGGATTGGCGCTTACAAAAGGCATCATAGTGACCAGCTATGCATCACAGTGACCAGCCGTTTCTAAGAGACAGAAGCAACTGGAACTGCCACAGGAACTATTACCTGGGCAACTAAGAAACAAGTATACTGGCTGGGGGGGCCACTTTCTGTTACAATTGGTTTGGCACTGCCCTAATCCAGTAGACTGGATGTAAAATAAGGGATAGAAAGAGGCTTGTCTCCTCTCCCCGCTTGTTGCTTGTGTGGTCTTCTGTAGCCATGAACTGTTGCTCCTTTGCCATGTGCCACCTTGCCCTGGTGCTAGATGATTATGGACGGAAACCTCTACAAACTGTGAGCTAAATAAACCTTTCCTCCTTTAACACTGAGTGTTGGGTATTTTGTCTCAGCAATGAGAAAGGTAACTATGACACCTAGTGTTTATTAAAATCAGAATCTCTAGAGGTGGAGCTTGTGTTAGTCAGCTGTCTGTCACCAGAAGAAAAACTTGAGACAATCAACTTAATAAGAGGAAAGGTTTATTTTTGCTCACAGGTTTTGTAAGTCCAGTCCTTGGTCAGTTGGTCCCATTGTTTCTGGGCCTATGGTGAGGCAGCGTATCATGGCAGGAACATGTAACAGAGGAGGCTGCTCACCTCATGGCAGTCAGGAAGCAAAGAGGGAGGAACAAGCATCCCACAGCCCCCTTTGAGAGCATGCCTCCAGTGACCTAACTTCTTTGCACTAGGGCCCACCTCTGAAAGGTTCTACCACCTCCCAACAGCACAATGGGCCAGGGACCAAGATTTCAACATCCTTGCTTTTTGAAGACCATTTATCTAACTATAGCAGAACACGTCTTCAGGTGGTTCTAATATGCAGCTAGCTTTGAGACTCACTATACTAGAGACAACTAGCTGTTAAATCTTCAGAGTATGCAGCTACATAAGTTTAATAAGAACAGATTAACTATAAAGACAGGAAAATGAACATTGAAAGCCATGCATCCCTGGTTAGTAAATAACCTTGCTTTTGCCATTCCCTAGTTGCATGACCTTAGGCAATTACTTTACTTCTCTGATCTCTTTTTCTCCCCTTCCCCATAATAACAGCTCCCAAGGGTTGTCCAGTGTCTAATAGAGATCATGAATGAAAAGCCCTTAGCTGAATGCTGACAGGTCCCAAAGAAAGGGCAGTGTAGATTTCTTTGTAACCTGACCCTCACCTTTGACAGGAGAGGTTGCTGAGCCTCTCCTAATAATACACTTCCCTTGGTCCTAATTTTCCAGCTCTGAGAAGAGTGAATTTACCCATTTCCTGTTTGTGCCTGACTTTCCCTTGCCTCTTGTTTCTTTCACAGTTCCAATTCTGGTGTCCCTTTACACTTTTGGAGCAGAGGTCATTTCGCAAGGCTTTTGATCTTCCAGTGTGTTCTCAGAAGGTCAGGCTGTTGCTGGAGTTTCTTAGTTGATGCCAGGCAATCGAGCTGTAAACTAAAAAAAAAAAAAATTCCTCCTGTAGAGGGAAATCATTTATGGTGGTTGGTTGGAGGATTTTCCTTTGGGCTGAGGATGCAGAAAGAAGTCTAAAACATGGATGAGGTAGAGAATTGTTTTTAATGCAAAAGGTTCCCAGGGATGGAAAGAAATGGAAGCAACTGGCCAAGATCGTTACTATACCAATTTGCTAGTGTTGATAACAGCACCTGGTGCTTCTCTCTCCCTCTGCTTCTTTTCATTCTGGAAGGCACTAGGAAGGGCAAAAGAGATGGAGATGATTCAGCAATTGGATCGGAGCACAGTTGGCCCAGCCAGCTCTGCCCCAATTGCTGGGCCAGGTTAACAGCATTAGAGGAAAGTGTTCCGATTGAATGGGAGAGCTGGGCTCTGGCAAGGTCACTTTCCATCAGGGGCTGCCAGAGCTGATGTCACCAAGAACTTTCATTTTGCTTTCTCCCTCCTGTTTATTTTAGTTGCGGAATAATGGAATAATCCTACTGTCTTCTTTCGCCAAGACTTGTTTCTCATCTTTCATTCAGGTGGTATTTTATTTTTCACCAAGTATGCTGTACTCCTCAATTCAGTTGTTAAAGACTGTTTCCTTATGCCAGGCCAGGCTACTGAGTCAGCAGGGAGTGAGCGGCTTCCTCCAGCAGCGGGGTAGGTAGTCAGGTGGAATAACCAAGGCACGGCTCCTGCCGTCTCATTCTTGGGAATGGAAGTCAGATGCACAAAGTAAGGAAGACTTTGAGAAGTCTTCAGAGGAGAGTCTTCAGAGAAGACTCTCCTCTGAGAGAAGTGAATTCACTCTCCTCTGAGAGAAGTGAGAAGACCTCATAAGTTTTCTGATGAGGAAGATGATCATTAGGAGCTCTCAGAGTAGTGGAAGTTTAGTTAGTGAGGCCTTGGGTGGTCTGGGAAGACAGCATGAAGGAGGTGAGGCAGGAGGAGGAAGGACAAACCTAGGGAGAAGGACATTCCAGATGGAGAGACAATGTGGGAGGGGCCACAGGGAGTCCAGGGAAACTATGAAAGGAAAAATATAGCAAAAATAACAATCTGTCTATTGGGGTATCCTAGATACCAGATACCTAGATAACCTGAGTACGAGCATGAGCTCCATCTCAAGCTCAGTGTGTCTCCTGGGAAAGGGAGTGTCGGTTTCCCAAGGTCACCCTAACCTGAGGTTTGGCGTGCAGCATCCCTGTTCAACACATCTCTGGCCAATGTAATGCCCAATGTGAGGGCTGCTGGGTACTGCCTCTTTGCACCCACAGCCCTTGGCTCTGGGTGTGAGTGTGTGCACCTGTTTCCCTGGAGAGATGTCCCTGGTGTTTCACATGGGATCCCAGAATCAGAAGCAAAAAGGGGGGGTGTCCACAGTGTGAGGAACAAGTCCCGACATGCCGCTGGGCATCCGTAGGTCCCACAGTCCTCTTCCTCTGCCGCCTGCTCAACTTGTTCCCAGCGGTCTCTGGAGCACTCGTGTGTCCACAGGGCTTGTTGTGTCCTGAATGGGTGGGAAAATGTCCAGCTGAAAACTGTGGGATTGGACAGCCAGCTGGTGGGCTTATCTGGGTTAAAGAGGCTGCAGGCGGAGGCTTTGGAACCTCCCGGTTACATCTGGCATATGCAAACATCTGAATCCTGCTGAGTCAATGCGCACCAAGAACTTCGGGGCCTGCTCTCCGCCAGGACAGGCTGTCCTCTGGGCATAGGCCCAATATGGATGAGATAAATTTTGCAGGTGCGAGTGCTGACTGTTGTGCGAGAGGAGCCTAGGCCTGAAATACTGGTGTAAAAGCAGTGAGTTCTTAGGGAAGAACCAAGAAAAGTCAAGGCTGGGTGTTCTGAGCACATAGGAAATATATGGAGGGGATGTGGGAAATTCATCTTTAGAAAAAAGACTGAATTAAAAATGTCCCTTCAGAAGGGATGTGTACAAAAATTCATATTCCCTATTTAAAATTCTGATAAGTGGCCTTGCCTGGCCATTTTTAATGGAACGCTATGTGCCACTCATTGGGAGGATTCAAATGAGATGAATAAATGCCATCTTTTATATTATACATTAGTAGCTACCTGAATGCCAAGGATCTGAGGGAGCTTGGACAGTTATCCTTCATTCCTATTGTGATCTCATCAAACCGTTCCATAAAAATGCTGCTATAAACACCGGTATACAAATATCTTTTCAAGATCCTGCCTTCAGTTCTTTTCTGGTCTATACCCAGCAGTAGAATGCTGAAACATATGGTGATTCTATTTTTAGTTTTGGAGGAACTGCCATTCTGTTTTCCACTGCGGCTGAAACATTTTACACTCCCACCAGCAGAGCACGAGGGTTCTGGTTTCTCTGCTTTCTCATCCACACTTGTTACTTTCCATTTTTACCCAATAGCTGCTATCCTAATGGATGTGAGTTGATACTTCATTATGGTTTTAATTTGCATTTCCCTAATGATTAGTGATTTTGAACATCTTTTTGTGTCCATATGGGCATTTGGATATCACCCTTGCAGAATTGTCTAAAACCCTTTGCCCATTTTTAAATCAAACTGCTTGGTTGCTGAGTTCTAGGAGTTCTACATATATTATGTTTCTGGTCTGTTTTTTTTTAAAAATACTACTTATTTGTAATTTTCTTCTAGAATACCAACTATTTAAGATTAGAAATATTGGCCTATTTTGTTCACTGCTATGAGCCCAGACTTAACATTGTGCTAGACACCTAGTGAATGCTTACTGTATTTGTTGAGTGAAGGATAGGATGAAGATACTGTAATGTAGTTGGTGATTTAAAAGTATGCAAGTCAGGTATGCTTGTACACATCTGTAATTCCAGCTACGCAAGAGGCTGAGGCAGGAGATTCATAAGTTTAAGGTTATCGTGGGCAATTTAAGGAGAACTTGTCTCAAAGTAATATTAAAAGAAAAAAGCATTGGAGATATAGCTCAGTGGTATAGCACTTGCCTAGCATGCATGGGTTCAATCCCCAGTACTGCAAAAAAAAATAAAAAATAAATAATAACAATAACACTAAAACATAAAAAATATAACTGTTTTTTATTGTATTTTATGATTTAAGTATGGCAATGCAAGAAAAGTACAGGAAAAAATGTAATGACGAAAAATCTAGCAGTGCTTAGTAAAAGTGAAAACACATACTCTATGACTATAACTTCACTCCAAGGTCTTATCAGATATATAAGCTTATAGCACCAGGCTACAGTGATTTCAACTGCTCACAGTGGCGTTGTTTGTATTGAAATAATCCAAATGTCTGTCAGCAGCAGACCAGGTAAACAACTGGGTGTGCAAACAGTAGATTCCTACACAGCAAGTAAGATAAAGTGGTCCCTGTCACTCTATAACTCAGAAGCATGTTAAGGACCTGATACTGAAAAGAGAACCAAACACCTAAAAATACAAATTGCACAACTCCACTCATAGGAAATTTTAAAACACACATTTAAATATGGTGTCTGATCATACACAGTTGGGTAATAAAACTATTTTTCAAAAGAATAAGGAGACGAATGGCATGGTCCTGAGGACAGTGGCAATGATGTGGATGGAAGGAGCCTGTCGTGACCAGTATGGAGACAATGGGCTGGACAGTTACACCCACGTACCAGTTCTTTTACCATAGGTCCACGCTTCATGCATGTTTCTTATGTTTTGCAATCACAAAAATAGAAACATTTGAAGAAATCTACTTTCCCCTCCTCTCAAGCTCACAAAACTTTCTAGAAAATACTTCAGTCAACAAGGGATGTAGGGCGGATTTTGAAAGTCATGGAGGCAAGGTGCATCTAGCTGGATGTGAGATAGAAGAGCAAACACATTTCAGGGACCAGCATCGGAGCAAGCATAGCAGAACCTTGGGATGGGAAGAGAGACCCCGAACAGTGAAAGCTATGGGAGGGGCTAACTGGAAGTTCCTGTGCTCTTAACTTCCTGTCTTGGAGTTTCTCCTTCGGCCCTCATTTCTTAAAGGTGCTATGACCTTTTTTTTTTTTCTGCTGAGGCATTTTATTTGTGTGTTTTACATCCCTAGAAAAAGAATCCGAGAATTTTCCCTCCTGTGTGTTTTTGTCACGCTCCTTTATGGTCCATGATGCCAGCTGAGGTTGTCAATACACTGAAACCAAACTTATGGGATGGGAGCAGGTCATTCAGCCATTTTTCCAGGTCTTTCAGCTGCACATCAGACTTGGGACCGATCATGCCACATTTCCACAGACTGTCCTCTGGCCGCTGTAGGTCTTGTGGTGGACATTTCCCTCAGGCTTCGTGCTCCAAGATGAGCTTTTTGATAGGCCAGGTGTGCTGTGTTACTAGGCTGGCCAGGTAGGTGACCCCTGTCCCTTCCAGGTAACATCTGTAACTTAACAGGGGACTGTGGAAATTTGGTATCCTGTGGGGAAAAAACCAGTTCTCATGGTGGAAATCCATGCCTCTGTCAGGCTGGCAGGAAAGGTGTTCTGTGGATACCAGGATCAAACTCACATCAACCTCCAATCTTAACGTTTAAGTCAGAGAGGAAGAAAGCAAGAGGAGGAGCAGCATTAAAGCAGACTCTGTGCTGATTCCAGAAACAGCAGTGCCAGCCACCGTTCAGGCATGCATGCCTCTTGGTGTTGGGCACTGTGATAAAGCATCGCAGTCAACATTATGGGTGGCGGGATTTTCATTTTCTATCTGATGAGACAGGCTTAGCATGCTTAGTTTACTCATCCCTGCTTATGATGGCAAAGCCAGGATAGGAGCCACGGCTCAGTGGTCTAACATTGGGATCAGCAATCTGCCCTGCTGTGTACAGGCTTTGGGCTAGTGGTGCGGGTTTGTTTCATTTTGTTTTCTTTTGTTGACCGGGTCTCCCTGTATAATCCAGGCTGTCCTTGAACTCACTATGTAGCCTAGGGTGGCCTTGAATTCATGGGCATCCTCCTGCCTCAGCCTTCTGCATGCTGGGATTATAGGTGTGCACCACTGTGCCCCGTGCTAATGAGGTTTTTCCAGTTTTAAGGGTTTATAAAAAAAAAATCCCATCTCCCCAAGAAACCAAAAAGATATCAAAGATATACAGTATACAAAAAAGACTACATATACTGCAAAACCAAGATATATTTCTTCTCTATCCCTTTTCTGAATACGATTTGCCTGTTTCCTATGTGCCTTTTATTAAGGAGGAAAAATCACCCTACAAATGTTTACTATTCACCTTCCTTGACTGCTTCCTACTTCCTAATAGCTAGTTTTAAACATTCCCAAAAAATCTAAAGCTTATTTGACCCTCTGGATAAAGCTCAGAAGTGTTGATAGCGACTTCCTCAGAGACCCCGGAGGCAACTTCATGTCCTTGCAAGCAGAGGAGGAACATGGAATCTCCAGGTTTTTTTTCACTCTGTTCTAGTTGGCTTTCAGGGTTCACGGAAAAATTCCAGGTGGTGGAGACTTCTGGAAGCCTAGTCACTTAGAGAGAGTGGTTTGTGAAATTAGTCTTATGATTTGAGTGTCACATATTTGACCAAATAGGCAAACAAGCAGGCATGTAAGTCATGCCCTCCTCCGAGATCACATTTCTAGAATGCAATCATCCAGGTCCTAGAACCTCACTTTGAACTCAGAGCAAATGATCTCCAGGGGCACAGCTGTACTTCACTGGAAGGAGGGAAAGGATGGAAGGACACATTCCTGGACCTTGATCTAAGCAACTGTGTATTCATTAGGGGGCAGAGTAGCAGCAGTGAGAAGTGACAAGAGAAGTGACAGCAGAGGGAACAGACAACTCCCAGAGAAACAACTTGGCTGACTTCAGAGCACAGCAATTGGAGGTCACACAGTGTGAGGACCGATGTCCCCACACATCCCCAGGGCACCCATGTGACAGAATCGCACAAATTGCTGATGCTTTTCATGAACTAGGGCCAACAAGAAATGGATTCATTCATGTTTTATATCCTCTGTGACAAGAAGGCAGTTAAAATGAAAATACTTCAGTAGTTCTCAAGTGAGTGACAACTTAAAAATGGAAGAATTATGAATTAATTATGCATTCCATGCAAGAAACCAAATCATTCAGGTACCTTGATCTTCATGAGGGAATGTGAACTCTACCACTCACCCATGTAGTTCTGCGACCCAAGTAATGCTGCAACTAATAACTGCTAGCATTACTGAGTACTTACTGCCTGCCAGGATTGTATTAAGTACTTCACTTACATTATTTAATTTAACCCTCACCTCACCCCTACAAATTAGGCATTATGATCATCCTCACTTTATTCGCAAGAAACTGTCCTTTGTCACACAGCTAGGAAGTGGCGCGGCTGGATGCAAATCCAAATACCTGAGTCTCTTGACACTGTGTGAGAACCCCTGCTGGCCAGGAACGCAGTTGGATGGAAATGAGATTGGCTGGAGAGAACATACGGGCTGAGGAGTCTACATGCTCCGTTGAGTATTCCATGTGCTATTCTTGGGCAGAAGGTTTTGTATTGCACCACATACTTCAAAAATTCCTGTACTAAATTATGCTTTAATGTCATCATCTGATCTTTTGATGCTACCTGCAAGAAACAGCCTGTATACTCCTGAGGTTGCGGTGGAGAAGTTCTGTAAAAAAACAGAATGAGGCCACAGATAATGGTGTTGTGGGCTGCCCCACATGGAAATTTCTCTGACTTTACACAAGGCACCATCTCTGTCTCTTGAAAAGCTGCTATCATTCTGCCCTGGGTATATCTGCTGTTGTGTTGTCCAAGTTTTAGGATACAATTTTTTGGTGAGGTAGAGAAAATATAATAATGCTCATGGCCAACACACACTTTCCTTTTCTTAGTCCACCATTGTCCGTTTTTATTTTCATTTTATTGAAATCCTCTTTGAGGTACGTTACTCAAACGTCCAAGTTCTTTTGCACTACAGTGAAAACCTCATAGCTATCTGGTGATTAATATAACTCCCATCTATGAATGACCAAGTTTTACATTAGAAAGTTATACTCAACATTAAAATTACACTGAGCTTGGTATAATCTTGTCCAATTAGTCAAATGGCATCTTGGGATCTCTAAGTAATTCCAGGATATTTTTATTGATACCAACTATCAGTATCTTATAGAAATATAGACATGTTCATTAAAGTTTTGCAGTTGATAATGATAATGATGATACAGTGATGATTATTTGTGCATCGATTCATTTGGTAAAGATGAACTGCTGTCCTCCCTGTTAAAGATGAAAGAAATTCATGTTCTGAGATGATTCTGTAGGCTGAATCGTGTCCTTCCGAAATTCTTACATTGACGTCCTAACTCTAGGACCTCAGAAGGTGATCTTGTTTCCACGTAGAGTATTTGTAGAGGTAATGAAATGAACTTGAGTTCATCAGGGTGGGCTCTACTCTGACATGACTTGTGTCTCCATGAAAAGGGGACATTTGGACATGGAGGTGCACATACACAGGCGATGGTATGAAGAAGTGCAAGGGGAAGCTAGCCATGCACAAGCCGGGGGAAAGGCCTGGAGCGGAGCCTCTCCTGGGTTCCCGGAAGGACCAACCCTGCCAGCATCCCGACCTTGGGCTTCCAGCCTCCAGAACCGAGACGGTGGTTTCTGCTGTTTGAGCTCCTGTTCTGTGGTACTTTATTATAGCTGCCCTGGTGAACTAGTACAGGGGATGCAGACAAGAAACAAATAGGTAGAACTGAAGTGTTTTTTAGGGTGATGGTAGGTGCTCTGAAGAACATGAGGACAGGCCAAAAAGAAAAAAAGCTGGAAAGGGTGTTAAGAGATCACAGATGCAGCATCCTCCACAGACCAGGAAAGAATGAGAGCGCCGCTGAAGCAGGCGGTGAGGGCCAGGGTGTCTGGGGAGGGGAGTCTGAGTGTCCCTGAGATGGGGGTGTGCTTGTATGCTCCGGAACAAGGGGACCAGTGAGTCTGCAGCAGAGACAGCCAGGACCAGGGGACAGGACAGGACAGAGAAGGAGGGGACAAAGGGATGCACGTGTGGGTGCTCCTGCAGAACTCGGGCTTTCTTGAAAACAAGAAGGGAGACTGCTGGTGGGCTTTGGACAGAGGCGATCAGAATGCCCACAGCCCCGCTCTGATCACTGTGAGGAAAATAGGGGACCAGAGGGCAGGATGGGGCGTGGAGAGGTTGGGTGGGGGCTACTGCGAGCAGATGGTTAGAGGGGAGAGGTGACGGAAAGGGTCAGATTGGAAAGGGACGGGCAGTGAGGGCAGGATTTGGCATCCGTAGCTGGAGAGTTATTTTTGTCTTTTAAGGAAGGTTGTGGGGTAGCTGGCTGGGGACAGGGGGAGCACAGGGAGTTTGAGAAACCTTCTAGCCTCCAGGTGGAGATTTCAAATGGCAGCTGGATAGAAGAGTTTGCTTGGGGAGTGGTGTGTAAGCTCGGGCAGCTTTGGAACATCCCTGGGTCCCGGAGCTGCCAGCCACCCAATCTTGCCCTTGCGGCAGTAACAGCCCCCCTGGTCCTGAGGTAGTTCAGAAAAGTTCGGGGGCCCTCCTGACTGCAGGAGGAGGGATGCTTCTCATAGATTCCTGGAGTCCAGAAACCTGAAGAGTCTGGATCTGGATTATAGTTTAGTTCACGCTCTTCCCCTGGTGGACCCCAGGGAGGCCGATTAGATCTCCAGAAACCATTTTTTCTTCTCTGTAATGGAGCTAACATCCCTATGTATATAGTAACATAAAATATTTATAGTATTAATAGATATTTATTGTGTACTTCTTACCAGGCTTTATCCTGGGCCCTGAATAGAAAGGCACAGCTTGTAATGTAGTGGGAAGGACAGAAAGACATACAGCAAGCAAGCAAATAAATGTATATTAAAACTGGGGAGCAGGGATGAAGAACAACAGAGGAGGTAAGCCTGGTGTTAGCACAGAATGGTGGCCTGGATTCTAAGATGGCTGCCAAGATTCTGGGCCGCTGGTGCCAGGCCCTTCTGATCCCATCGCCTGGAACGTGGGCAGGGCGCGACTACGGAGGCCCTCGGGATATAACACTCTGTCTCATCTGCCTGGAGTGGCACAGTGCCTGCTTGCCTTGAAGAAGCAAATAGCTGTGCACGAGCCACCTATGGAGCTGGTCAAGTGCCAGCGACACTACAGTGGCCTCTGGGAGCTGAGAGTGGCCCTCGGCTTACAGCCAGCAAGGGAAGCAGGAATCTTTGTCATGGGGACCGAAAAACATATCCCACTAACACCAGAGGCAACCAAGACCAGCGCACACCTTGATGGCCACCGTCTGGGACCCTGGGAAGAACCGGATGACAGCCCTCTGATCCGCACAGACTGTTAGGAAGTAAGTTGCTGCTGTAGGTCAGGGTGTAGCAGTCTGTTATGTGCCATGGCAAAGGCCTACAGACAGGATGGTCGAAGAGGGTCTCTCTCCTATATACATAGGGATGGAGTCAGGTTGGCTGACTCCAACCTGAGACCCGAGGGTCAGGAGGACTCAGCCCTGGAAAGAAGGATGAGGAAGAGAGTTCCAGAGGAAGGACTCTCAGATGGGAATGAAGCCAGTGAGTTCAAGAAACAAGAGCTTGGCTGGTTCCGCTAGGGCTGGCAGGGAGGGAGGGCGCTGGGGAGGGGATGTGGATATGTTCAACATCAGCACCTCTGTCTGTTCTCTCCCTCTGCAGCCCAGAGCCAGGCCTCTGAATGTGGTGTGGGATAAGCCACCTGAGAAAGGGACCCCAAAACAGGGTGACTGAAGGAGGATCAGAGACCTTCTTCCACCCCCTGGAGCAGAAGAGAGCTTGGGAGATGACAGGACCGGATGTTGGCAAGACAGATGTGCCCTATTCAACATGTGGCTTCCTTCTCCAGCGGCTGCCATTTCTCAGCCTGTGCGATGGGGAAAGAGATGCTGGAGCGCAGAGAGCATCATATTTAAAAACAAACACAGACGCGATGTGCAGGGCACTGGTATCGCGTCTCCTGTCATTGCACTAGGCAGAGTCGGGTCACGGGACCACACACCCTGTCACCGGGGCTGAGGCAGGGTGTCTCTAGCCAGCACCAAGGAGTCCTATAACAGTTCCCTGCACAGAGAGAGAGAGAGAGAGAGAGAGAGAGGCAATGGAGGGAGGGAGTCAGCCAGCCTCTGGGGAACAATTAGCAGTCTCTGGGTAGCCCAAACTTTCTTAGCCATAAGGCTGGACACACATCTTTCACGTCCCCTGAAGGCTCCAGAGGGCAGTGGTGACGTTCGAGGTGGACTGTCACTTGTCTCCTGTCATCTCCCCAGTGATAGGAAGAGCAGCCGGAGTGGACGCCAACTCTCATTTCCAGCAGGGCTTGGAAAATCTCGCCAGCTCGCCTGCACTGTCTCCTGCCTGCAGTTTCTGCCACTTGGACCTGGTCTTGTACGGTTCGTGCCCCTGAGCTGCTGGGGGCAGGCAGGCTGTGTGTTTGCCATGTAACTCTCCGGCGCTCTGAACCTTTGCCACACGCCAGAAGCATTTATTATGTTGCTACTAATTAAGGCGCCTAGCAGGAGCAGGGCCACGGGAACACGGGAGGAGGCATTTTGCCTTTGTTGCTTTCATTGCTCCCTGGAGGGCGATGGGTAGAGATCCACTCAGGCTTGCCTTTTGAGTCTTGCACTCAGATTTCGGATGCCTTAACCAGAGGCATGCCACCCCACACATTCCTGGAACATGCAGAATATGGGTTGTGGGTGCTTTGTGCTCTCTTTATGCTGGCCCAAGCGGAAACCTCCGCTCTCATGAAAGAGGCAGGTTCCAACTCCATTGCCAAAGGCTGTTTGGAAACTGCCAAGGACGGGCTGAGTCTTGCTGTCCTTCTTGGTTGTAAGCTAGAATAGGACAAACAGAGCAAGCCAAATTACCTGCTGTTGAGACCTGCATGCCTGTTGCCCATTCTTTTGCTTTCAAGTTCCACTGTCTACAACTGATCATTGCTACGGACTGCTAACCACCTTGAGTTCAAGTTTATGTCAAAAACTCTGCAGGGAGGTTTCCTTCATTATCCCTTTAGAACCTCACATGAATTGAATGCCCTCGGTGTTACTATTATACCCATTTTATAGACAAGGAAACTAAGGTGCAGAGAAACTAAGGCTATGTGCTTAATGTAGCACATCTGGTGAGGAGCAGAGCCAGAATTTGAATTTGAACCAAGGTCTCTGTAACCACAGAGCCTGCAGCGGTGGCCCCTGTACCCTATTACCTGCTAAGATGGGCAAGGGGAATTTGCAACTCTCTCACTGCTTCTCTTCACACAGCCTGGCAGGCAATGGCCATCTCCGCTGGGGAGAAAAGGCAGTCTGGGAACCTCTTTCCTCTCTTCTGGAGGGGTCCCCCTGGCCTGCCCACTTCTGTCCACTCACTGCGCTGACAGCACACGCTGACCTTGAGCCTCCGGCTCTCAGCCCCTCCCTACCTGCTCAGTCACCGGGTACTGCAGCCACTGTTCCCGGCGCCTCTCCATCTATGCTTCCGCTGCAGCATTGATTCAAATCCACCTTTGTGGATGGCCTAGGACCCTACATCCTGGATTGCACTCCCAGCACTGCACCAGGGAGTCACAAATGAGTTGTGAGGACCTGCTGTGGTCTGAATGTTTCTCCCGAATTCATAAGTTGACACTTAATTGCCAATGTTATAGGAATAAGAGATGGGGCCTTTAGAAAGTGAATACACACGTACACACACACACACACACACACACACACACAAGAATAGTTGGGATAATCGTACTGCTCATTTCCATTGGTTTACTGAAAGGAACAATTAATGCTTCAATTTTTTTCACCAATTTTGTATCCTTACATTTGGTAATCTGAACAACTAATTTGAAGACAACAATATGCAATAAAACAACCACTGTTGAATTGCTATCATCTTGTTTAGTGAAATTCTGTATTGTTTCCAATGTTTTTTGTTATTTTTATTTTCTTTAAAAAAAACGAGTGAAAAAAAACCATGGAGGCTCTTCCCTCATTAACAGGAGGAGCATTCCTATCAGAGGGACCTAGGGGACTCGCTAGATCTCTTCTACTTTCTCATCTTCCACTGGGTGAGGACGTAGCAACACGGCACCATCTTGGAAGCAGATAGCAGCAGTAAATCTGCTGGCACTTTGAACTGGGACTTCTCAAACTCCAGAACTGTAGAAAATAAATTTCCCTTCTCTCGTAAATCAGCTGGTCTCCACCATTTTGTTATCTCAGCATAAATGGGCTAAGACAGTACACTACTCAGGTATGCTTTGAGTCCCTTGTAGTGCTGACACGAAGAACTAAGTCTGCAAAAATATGGTGTTGCAAAAATAGATCTGTCAAGAATGCAGTGTTGTGCAGGGAGCTACTCACTGTGAGCACAGGGTAGGAGAAAAGTGCTGGCCTGAGGTTCACGGGAAGCCATCTTTTCCCAGGCCTCCACTGTGACTGCACACAGTGCTGGCCTTTTTTGCCCAGCTGTTTTCAGGTCAATCTTCAAATTACCCTGTTAGGTAGGTTTGTCTGTGTTTGTTACTTTTCTATCACTGGAACAAAGTGCCAGACACCTACAACTTAGAGGAGAGGGTTATTTGGTTCACAGTTTCAGTGGGTTAGTCCATGGTTGGCTGGCTCCAAGGTAGATATGGCATGGGAGAAGGGCTTCGTGAAGAAAAACTGCTCATCCCATGGAAGCCAGGGAGAGAAAGCCGGAGCTGGGGAGCTAATACACCCTTCCAGGTTACACCCCCACCGACCTGCCTCCAACCAGACCCCACCTCTTAACAGCACATTCAGCTCATTAATGGATTAATCCACTGATCAGTATAGTGCCCCATGAGCCAATCACCTTCCACACACATGAGACTCTTGGGGGACATTTAGATGTAAATCATAACACCATCTTATGTATACTATACAAATGAAGAAACTGAGGCAGTTTAACCAGTTTTTCAAAGCCTATTCTGAAGGGTTGGTGACTGACAACTGTTTAAATCCAGTCAGATTTACATAAATCCCTGTGCAGACTTCCAAGATTCCTCTCAAGTCTGTCCTTAGGAGGACAGACTTGTCAGCAGAGGTCAGCCCTATTGTGGAGGCAGAAAATGCAAACTCTCACTTTCTCATCCTCCTCCACAGCTCTGGCAATAGTTATGTGATCGAATGTTGGCCAACTAAAACTCTGCTGGAGGGCTTCTGGGTAAAATGCAATCTATGTGATAAAATAACTAGGTAAGAGGAAAAGACAAATCTTCCTAGCATTTTGTATGTGCTTTTGTCAAGACATGATGTATGGAGCCTTGGCAACCATCTTGCAATAAAGAGGAAAAAGCACCAAAAGAGTCTCAGAGAAACCCTGACATGGTTGAACCATGAATCTTCCTGCCTCTGGACCACTGTTTTGTGAGAACAGGAGATGCTCATAATTTAAACCCATTATCACTTGCTACTTGTTACCTATATGTAGTTAGAAGCATCTTAATTGATATGTCTCTGTTCCCTTCAACCTCTTCTTATCCTTTCTAGTCTCCCCTTTGAAAGGAATCAGAGACTGTTGCTACCTCTTCAGTGATAGCCACAGTTCCTTAAATAAGGGGTGGGACCTTTCCTTTCTGAGTTAACCTTAAGTTCCATTTCTCCAAGGCCCTCCTCTAATAGTTCTGGTTCATTGCCATTGTTCTGGTGTATTTTTAGGAGTATTCAGAAATGTTGCTGGATGAATAATCAATTATTTGGCTGATTTTTTTGTTCCTTCTTTGGAGAGAAAAAAGCTCGTGTGAATGATGTTGAGAGAGAGAGAGAGAGAGAGAGAGAGAGCGAAAGAGCGAGAGAGAGCGCAGAGCTTCCAGATTAACAGTGAGAAGGAGTGGTAAACCCCAGGCGGGCTTGGAGCGGGGCAGGTGGGAGAATCAGAGGGAGCACACAGAGAAAAGCGCTCCCTGGAGTGGAGAGGAGACCTAGAAACGAGAAACTGGAGCTCTGCAGGGGGACTGCACCCACTTCTCAGCCTGCCCGCCCCATCTGCTTCTAAGAGCACACAGAGGCTTTAAAGCATTTGTCTTTCTCTGTTTTGTCCCCTTTTGCAGCTTCGCCCCCTTGCCCACCCAGTGCCTGGAGGGGGCGGGGGTTAAAGTCCCTCTGCCAAGAAGTCAAAAGCCCTTTGCTGTGTTTCGTCAATACACAGACAAATCCTTGCTTTTCTAAACTTTTATGAGATTCCCCAAGTTTAGCCGTGGTGTTATATAAGGTATGATAAAAAATAAGATGACTGCTTGAATATTTCTTAAAAATTTATTACAGTAAAACACACATTGGCGTGAATCCCCCTCAGGATGCGCCCCCTTGCCGCTTTCCGAAGCAGTTCTGTAGCCCTCCTTCGTGAGCGTCTTTATTTGTGCAGTCATGGCTGCCTCAGTGTCCTGAACTGATTCAAAATGTTTCCCTTTCACGGTCGTTCTGACTTTGGGGAAGAGCCAGAAGTCGCATGGTGCCAGATCCAGGGACACGGTAAGCGAGGACACCGCTTTACGTTTTCACGAGCCTGCCCCTGAGGATGGCGCTGGGCAGCCCCCTTCATTCTATTTTTGATCACACCTTGTGAAGACACTCATGAAGGAGAACTTCCAGAACTGCTTCTTCAGAAAGTCAAGAAGGATGGGACAAGTGTCTGAAGCGGGGGTGGGGGTATTTTGTGGGGCGTCCGTGGCAATGTGTCTTTTACTGTAATAAATTTTTCATTTAACCACTCACCATGTATTCCCATCACACCTCGTACGGAGCGATAATGTCACTGCCATCCGTGCTATTTCCGTTTGTCCGCAGCTCTTTTCAGACGCCTCAGAGTCTGAAGGTGTTTGGAGTGAGTCCTGATCCCAGTCCCTCTGTTTTACCTACCTCTGTGCTAATGAAAACAAGTTGCAAATAAGGCAGTTTATCCCTGCTAGGCAACACATGCTTTTAAGCGCATAAATTAGTCTTGATGTAAATTATCCAGGCTCATTCTCTGTGAGAGAAGCAGGCTGCCCCCTCAGCCTATTAGAATAATGAGCAATGTGCCTGGAGCCTTAAGAGCTGCCCCTGGGGAGCAGAATCCAGGAATAGAGTGAGCCCTTGGGCTCCCAGAAGCGGCCAGCCGGGGAGGGCAGGGTTCTAGTCCGTGTGCGCGGTCTGGGAACAGGCGGGGACCTCTGGTGAAAGGACCTGATTCTTCCTGATTCTTGTCTGGAGACAGCTCAAGAGACGTGCTTCTCTCTTCTCACCCCCTAGGCCTGATCGTCAGGTTATTCTCCAGGCTGGTGCAGCAGAAGAGGGTGCGAGGCTGAGGTCACCACGGAAACACACAGGGAGGGAGACTTGGGCTGGGATTGCTACCCAGATCTTTCATCTGTCATGACCTGGGTCGGTAGAAAACTGATCAGTCACTTGGAGGAGATACTGCAGCGCTAGAAGAGAACGACTCTGAATTCATTCAACAATAATAGCGTGAGTGAGCGCCTACCGAACACCAGCCACTGAAGTAGGGCAGAGGCTGCAAGAAGGAACCAAACACAATCCTTGTCCCCAGGTGCTTTCCATTTACTCAAAAGTTCTGCCCAGATATTAATGCAACTGGTTAAAAAATTGCCCCAACAGTTGACTCTTACTTCTTCAACACCATTCTAAGGCGCTGTCTCATAGACATCCCAAGGGTCACCTGGACGGACTCTCTCTGTCTCTCTGTCTCTGTCTCTCTGTCTCTGTCTCTCATTCTCTCTTTTGAGACAGGATCTCACCTTGTAGTTCAGGCTGGTCTTGAACTCACTAAGTAGCCGAGGCTGGCCTCAAATTCATCGCAGGCTGCCGCAGCCTCCCAAGTTGGGATTATAGGCGTGTACCGTGACACCCAGCTAATCTGATACTCTTGACTTAACTTACTGTCACTGCTAGTTAGGGCCTAGAGCCCACTAAGTCACACTTTAATTTGTAGGATATTGAGAGCTTCAAATAACTTTTGGCTGGTAGAAACGTGAATGATTTCTGTCCACCGGAGACGATGGTCCCCAAAGTTTATGATTTAATGCTTACAGGACTTTCTTCAGTTGTGTATCCAAGTCACTATCGTACGTCAACATTCTTCCTTTATTGATTGTACACACTAAGCTCCTCATGGGCTCCTCTGACCCAGTGTTACCTGCCTGCTGCACCCCTTATTCATGAGTTAAATGGACGTAGGCTTGTGATACATGAGTACGAGAGCCACACCTTTAACATTTTGGAAATTATGATTTGACAGCACCTTAGAGACAAACCCTGGGTGCTGGTGAGTTAAAGACAAGAGACACCAAAGTTGCTGCCTAGGTGAAGATGGAAGGGGGTGTTATACCAGAAGGATAAGCTTCTGCAAAGTTTAGAGACAAGACAACAGCATCCACACCAGGTATGAAGCCCAAGGAGGTAGGTGGTGAGGGCCACGGTGAAGGGGTACGCAAGAGCCAGGTCAAGCACATGTCAGTTTTCATACAGAAGAGCCTCAGGAAATCATTAAAGGCTTCTAAACAAAGACTAGACATGGTTGGATATGGCTGCTGGATTCCCTGCCTTGTAACCCAGTGGGAATCTTATTCATTTGTAGATTAATTGTAGCCTACTGAGGTTGTGTCTAAAACTCCTGTACAGTTCTAGTTCACTCCAGTTTGCTCTGTAACTACAATTAAAAGGCACACTGGTAAATAAATGCATAAAGAGGTTTCTGTACTTTTAACTGGAATGCCCAACAAGATTTTCCTTTTTTCGCCTGGTTAAAGTAAAAATAGAAAAAGCAGATGCGCAAAAGAAAAAAAAAGCTGACACGTTTCAAAGTGGAGCTCTCAGTTCTCAGCAGTGGGGCAAACTGGAGCTGAAGTAGGAGACTCTGGAGCCCAGCGATTAGAAGAAATTGCTTCGATCAGAGGGGTTGCGGCTTCCTTTAAGTTTCCTTGACCAGATGTTTCCATTTCAGAAATATGTCGTAAAGCAGTTTTGTGTTTTGGACTCAAGGGATGTTTGTTTGATTAGGATGCAGCTTGCAGGACTTTTCAGCAACGGTAGCACTTTTGTTTCTTTTTCCATTCCATCTTCACAAGAGCCCCTGTAGCAGAGAAGATGTGGGCCATCACACCCATTTCAAAGATGGACAAGCCAAGACCCTGAACAATTGGATCGGTGCTGGGCCCTGACATCCTGCATAGGAGTCAGAGCCTAAAAAAGAAAGGACAGCCTTGTGTGACATTACCATGGAAGTTTAATGACTGCAGTGAAGGGCCAGTTTTATTCCTAATAAGTATCAGGCTCCATAATCACACACCCGTATATTTATTCATTCTTTTGTTAAAATCACCAAATTTTCAGATCCATTAGGGAGCGTGGTGGATTGACAACTGGCAAGCAGCTTGTAACACCCAGCTGAACTGAATCAGCATGGTGCTGGGCGTGGAGGGCCCACCTGATGGTTGTTGCCAGCAACATAGAAAGGAGAACTGGAGAGGTGCTGGTAGGGAGCTGTTGGAGATTCTCCTGAGGAGCTTGTCATGCTGGCTTTCCTGATATGAACTCGGCTGTTCTCATCATCAAAGGAGCTTGGGACCTTGTTGTTGAGGAGAATGGCTACGGTTCACTTTGGGGGAGCTCTGGTCCTTACTTTGAGTATTGCTTCCTCGCTCTGGAGGGGAAAATGGTGTTGTTCAATGTCCTGGAGAAGCTTGTTGTGGTAGCTTTCTTGATGTGGACTCCACTGTTCTCATTGTCAGAGAAGCTTGGGATCTTGTTGTCGCTGAGGATGGCTGTGGTACTTTTCGGGGGAGCTCTGGTCCTTTGAGTGTTGCTTCCTGGCTCCAGTGCAGATCCCTCAGCCTGCTAGCACAGAGCCTTTATTCCGAAGCAACAGACTTTCTAGCTTCCACCGCTGAACTTTGAGCCCTCCTAGTGCAGATCTGTGAAACAGACCTCCATGAGACATTGTCGTGGGCCTTAGGCCTCCGGTTAGACTTGTTGGGGGCATTGTTACGGGCTCTAGGTTTTCATCTGGACTCATGCAGGGCATTGCCGTGGGATCCAGGCCCTGAGCTGGATTCCTTGGGTCTTTAATGTGTTGACAGATTTCCTGAACTCTTTTGTACATGGCTCTTTGGGTGACTATGATAAATAATCTTGTAAGACATGTGTCCTGTGTTGTACTCCCCTTGCAAACCCTAACTATACAGGGAAGTTTTCAATTTTCTATTGCTGTACGCCAAAAAGGCCAAAATATAGTGGTTTAAAACCAATACTTTATTATTTCTCATGAGTTTTTGAGCCAGGAAACTGGGCACAGCTCAGCAAGGGTGGCTTGGCTGCTGCACATGGTGTCACAAGGGTCTCTCAAGTGCATCATGCCAGAGGGCTGTGGTCAGTTGTGTGGTGATCAACTTTATTTGTCAACTAGGCTGGACTCTGGTGCCCAGATACTTGGCCACATGTTATTCCAATGTTCTGTGAGGGTATTTTTGGATGGAAGTGATATTTAAATTGTTGAACTTCGAGCAAAGCCAATTGCTTTCCACAATGTGGATGGGTGAGCTTTGTCCAATCACTGAAAAGTATGAATAAAATAAAAGTGGTACCTTCACCAAACAAGCAGGAATTCTTCAGTAGGCAGTCTTTGGAACTAGACTGCAACATTTACTGTTTGTGGTGTCCAGTTTGATGGCCACCCTGAAGATTTTTGGACTTACCAGGCTTAAATCTCTAAATCAGTTTCTCAATAAATATAGTTACTATTTATCTATGTATCTATCTACCTACCTATCAATCTCTTATTTATCTGGTAATTTACTGTATCTCATTGGTCAGAGCAAATCACAACCAGCTCAGAGTCAAGGTGAGGGCGCATAACTCCATCTCTTAGTAGGAAGGTCAACAAAGTTTCCTTACAAAATAAATAAGAGATTAAGATTTCCTTGTAATAATTTTTGGAAACAATCTGTCACAGGTAGAGCAAGATTTATTCCTAATGTATTCTTCCAAACTCTCAAGGCTGTTGGAAACTTTAAATGCAACACTATACCCAAAGAGCAGAATGAAATAAAAAACACGTTTCTTAAATACCTGTAGGTGTGTATGTATGCATAGATAGAACAATGGAAAACATGCCCAGTGTATGTAATTGTGACTTCAAAGACCTGTTGTAGCTTCATTGAGACATAGATGATCCAAAGTTATTTCCACACCCATCTTTACCCATAGATATCCCTTGGAGAAGTAAAATGCTCTGTATTATGGTGATAGTCAAGAGCTTGGATTTGGGAGTTGAACTGCAGGGCTCCAGACCCAAGCATTCTACTTACTAACTGGGAGTACTGTGGGTAAGTTATTTAACTCCTCTGATCTTCAGTGTCCTCACCTCTAAGAAGCTTGCATGACTAATACCTACCTCTTTGGATTATTGTGTTGCTTAATAATACAAATGAGAAAACATGAGCGAAAAGTATAGTTTAGGGTTAAAAACATAGCAATTTTATCAGTAAATTTATTATAAATAATATATTATATAAAAATAATTTTTAATATTGTTAGATTTGTGCCTATGTTATGTACTGCCTGCTACCATATTTATTCCTTTCTCCCTGTCCGTACAGTCATTTTCTCTTTCTCTGTGAGCCTTTTTCTTTTTTCTTCCTTTCCTTCCTCTTGCCTTGTTCTTTTTTTCTTTTCTGTAATGATTGATACATTGTGTCAATTGGAGCCATTTAAAAGTTTAACTAAGCCACTCAGCAGGAGGCCAGGGGCCTCACTTTGTAAACATCCTCATCCCGTGCAAGAGGAGCACGGGGAGATGGTACACTACACAGGCTCTAGGGCGGGTAGCATGCATACAGTGAGCTAAGTAAACCTTTCTTTCCTCAGGTATTTTGTCTCAGCAATGAAAGAAAAGTAACCAACACACTTTCCTTTCCTCCCTTCTTTCTTTTTCATGTTTTGCAGTGCTAAAAATTAAACACAGGACCTTGCATACTCTAGGCAACCTCCCTGCTATACTGCCAACCCCGCTTTCTCTGAGCACAACTCTTCCATTGCTGAGCACAGTCCCTCAGCAAGCCACCACCATGCCACTCCTTGAAGCTGTGCATCAGTGATCTTAGGAGCTGGAGGGAGACAAGTAAGGATTGGTGCTGGTCCCTGTCATCCTTTCCCCTGGCAGCTGCTTGGGGCCTCCTTCACCTCCCCACTGCCACCAACTCCTCTGCCTGCCTCTTTGGCAGGACCTTGATGAGGCCCCTTCATAAAGTCTGTGTCACAGGTGTCGCTGTCGACAGCCTAAGAAGCAGGACGGGTTGCTGGGAGTTCATCTGGTCCCATGGACAGCAGGTTGTCTGCAGTCCTGAGCCACAAGCCTTCTGTTCTTGATGCTGTGTTCTGTCTCTCCAGGGGCATCTTGGGTTTCTGGCTTGGCCACTAAAGTTAAGATGAATGCGTCTGGTTTGAATTGTGGCTTTGGCTTGAATTGTGTCTATTGGGTGTAGTTGTCTTCTGTGTCCCATTATGCCAGACACAGTGTCTGTCAGTCATTTGTTGCTGGCTCCTCTGGCTGTTTCTTTACCTGGTTTATAAAGATCTTGGCAGCTCTGACGGCTCAGTATTTGATTTATGGCAAATGGCTCCCTGATTGCCAAGATTTTATGTTCACCTGGGTCAGGACTATTTAGTCATCAATGCAAAGAGAGTTGTTTACTCTCTGGAATGCAGTGGTACCATGTATGGTTACTCAGGTTGGGACTACACAAGGGTTCCCAGCCCAACAGGCTGGTGTAGGCTCAGATCCACCCAACGCCAGTCTTACCAAGCCATCCATCCTCACTCAAACTGAAGGATTGTTTTGTTCTAATTTGCAAAAAGTCAAAGAGCATTCGAGCAGTCCTGATGATAGGCTATATTGAAGGGTTTGGTATGCTGCAAGTCTGTAGAATGATCTCTATATCCATTGTGGAGGACCACCTAGGTGACTGTCCTTGAAGGAGGAGCAGTTGTCTCTGTCTTGGCTGACCCTGACCTATTTCCATGTACTGATATGTACAGAGCTGGCTAGGACCCTTTCCTTATCCCTTCAATTGGCTTTAAGCAATGCATATCAGTGTAGCCAAGGTGCTGATAGTAGTCTTTGAAGATGGCAGCTCCCCCCACTCCCGTTGTTCCCAAGCTGGGATGTGGTGGGATGTATGAGGCCAATGCTCCATGCTCCATACTGTCTGCTGGGATCAAGCCTTGGAATAGAGGATATGACTCCCTGGGGCTTGAAAGATTACACATCAGAGCTAAAGCACTGACCCCAACACATTAGATGCTATCTCAATTGTGTTATGCAGATTACTCTTTCTGCATATCCTTCTCTCTGCGTTTGCAGAGGTGATTTCAGGCCTCCTACCTAGCCCAGCTCATGACACTCACCTACTTCCCATGGTTCTTACAGTCACTCAGCCTCAAGCTACTCCCTTCTTTATGAATGAATAAAACCTGGGCTTGGCCTTGGGTGAGGCCTTTGTTCCAGGTGGCCATCATTGTGGCTGGACTTAGGACCCCTTGGCTCCCCATAACTACAGATACACCTTAGTGTCTATATTCTTGCCATGGGTTGCACTGGAGGTGGTAGATTAAAATTAATTCACTAGGATTCCAGTAACTTTTCATGGGATTACAAATACAAACTTCCTGGCCTGCGATGAGGACTGAAAATCCCTCTCTATAATCCATCTCCATCATAAGTATTTTTCTTTTCTGTACTAAGGATCAAACTCAGGCACAATCTACATCCTAGCCCTTTTTATTTTGAGATGGGATCTCGCTAAGTTGCCCAGGCTGGGTTCAAACTTGCAATCATCTTGCCTCAGTCTCCCTCAGTGCTGGGACTATAGGTATGCACCACTGCACTGGCCTGTAAATATTTCTTGATGGGCTTGGATTTTTTTTAAATTCCAAGTCCCTGAAATGGATACAGGCAAATAAAAACTCCCAACCTGAACAGTATCTGGGATGAGTTCGTGTTCTCTAAAATCGAAGAATGAATTTTAGGAACAATGGAGGTTAACAGCAGAATATATTTATTGAGGGAAAGAAAGCTTTTGTCCAAGAGAGGGACAGAAGGGGGCCCGAATGGGTTGCCCCCAACTCTGTCTTTTCTAGGGACTTTTATAGAGCAAAACCACGAGATGAGGCGAGTCCAAGGTAGGGGAAAATGGACAAAACTATGGTCAGCCAATAAGAATTGTTGAGGTAAAATTGATTAAATCGGGATCAAATGGGGAAGTGAGTCACATAGCAAGCGGGCATGAATACAGAACAGGGACTTTTGCTGTAGGAGGTTGGCCTAGTGACTCTTTCTGGCTTTTTGAAGGTGGTTATTACTTATTTAGAATATCAGTCCCTGATGTTCACACCTAGGGAGGTATGTGGGTACATTTGTGTAGTCCTTTTGTCTTGAGGTCTGACCCACAGGTATCTTATCTTGTCTCTCATGTTGGCTCCTTGGAGGGCCTGGCCCTGTCTGACTGCCTGTAATATTTCCATCTAACTCAGCTGCCTATAACAAAATGTCTACTCCTACATTAGCAATTGGGATTTTGTTAGGTATCAAGTTGTCACTCATAGGAAAAGACAGATTCAAATTCCTTGCTCTGTTCTTCCTGAAAGATGACTGTTCAGTCTAAGAGCTGGCAGAGTGATTCCTGCTTTTGTATAAGTACTGTGCACTAACTGACTGTGCTACTGGAACTCCTATTCCTGCTTTTGTAGCCTAGTGGTGATTGGTTTCTTGCGTCACTGTAATTCCTGCTGAGTTGCTATGGCACCCAGCCAATATGGTGCTGGAGGTCATGTGGTGTGGTGCTGAGTCACTATGGCATCCAGCCAATATGGCGCTGGCCACTAGAGGCCATGTGCTAAGCCCCACCCTTCTTCTGCTGAGTCAAATTACGACTTCCTACTTCCCTCTTTGTAATATCCTGTTACCTTTTCCCACGCTCCCACCCAATCCTGGTCTGCCATGTCAGACGGTCTGCCTCTTAAACCCCGCCTCCAGCCTGGGGCTATTTAACCTTGGACCCCACGAAAGACCCTCAGAAGATGCACATCTTTCTCTCTCTTTCCTTGTGGTCTTCTCTGCGCCCACAATAAAGGCATTTTATTCTGCTTTATTTCTCTCTGCTCTGGAAAAACCTATCAACTGGATCCTCCTTTATACAGGGTTCTGAACTCATTATGTACTCACTAGGTATATTTGTAGGAATAAGCAGAGTCTGGCATTGTGCAACCCGAGCTCAAATATGGGCTTCACCATCTGTTTTCTGAGTGACACTGGGCAAGTTATTTAACTTTTCTGTGCTTCAGTTTCTTCCCCTATAAAATGATGTTAGCAATTGTCTCTACCTAGTGGGGTTAGAATGATTAGATGGATCAGTTAATGTAAACTGCCCCAACAGTGCAGGTCTTCAGCAGGAATTAGTTCTTAAGCATGGACCACGTACAATGCCCTGTGCACTGGAAAATCACTGAGGGGATCCAGGCAGCCGTGTGCTGCTCTTCAGGGCTTCTGGGAACTGACTGCCTAGTAGGGTCCTAAGACAGGTAGCTCCATTGCTATAATACAGGGCAGTATATCAAAGGTTCCCAAACATCAGTGGGTATAGAAGTACCTGCATTAGTGACCAGGGACATGCAAATGAAAACCACAGTGACATACCATTTTATACTCACAAAGATGGCTAAAATAAAAAGGTAGGTAATAATAAGTGTTGATGAAGATACTGAGAAATTGGAGTCCTCGTATACATTGCTGCTGGGAATATAAAATGGTGCAGCTGTGGTGTAAAAGAGTCTAGTAGCTGCTGAAAAAGTTAGACATAAAGTTACCATATGATCCAGCAAGTATACTCCTAGGCACATAGCCAGGACAAACAAAAACATATGTCCACATGAAAACTTACACATGAATATTCATAGAAACATTATTCATAATAGCCCAAAGTGGGAACAACTCAAATGTACACCAACTAATGAATGGAAAAATAAAACTTGGCACATTCATACAGTGGAATATTATTTGGACATTAAAAAGAAATAAAGCCCTGATTCTTGCTACTATAAGATGAATGAACCTGGAAAAATTATCTAAGTAATAGAAACCAGTCAGAAAGCACCACAGATTGTATGATTTCCATTGATAGGAAATGTCCCCAACAGATGTGTTTATAGATCCAGAAATAGATTTGTGATTGCCTAGATCCAGGGTAGGGCAGTGCAGAAAAATTGGAGTTTCTTTTTGGAGGTGGTGACACTCTTCTAAAGTTGAGTATAGTGCTGGTTGCACAAACCTGTAAATAAACTAAAAGCCATGGAATGACACTTTGAATGGGTGAGTTGTTTGGTAGGTAATTTATATCTCAACAAAAGTGTTTTTAAAGAAGTACCTGGAGTGTTTGTTAAAATACATATTTTTAGAACCTTTCTCCCAAGAACAAGTATGGGCTGGGGTTCTGTAAAATCCCTTTATTTTTTAACTGCTTTCTGATTAACACTTGTGACAAATGATTTGAAATACTGAGCAGCTTCCTGTAAGAAGCTTCACTTGCGTGGACCCCACAGGGAAGGTTAAAGGAGGAAAGACGATGTCCCAGGGGTAGAGAACAACAGGAATCACATTTGTGGGTCAGAGAGCCTAGGCTACCATCAGCATTAGCCATGGAGCTGGGTGAGAGCAGAACATTTGTCTTCTGAATGGCTCAAATTTCCTTTCTCACCCTTCTGAGCTGCTGCTATCCAGGTATTTTTAAATGATTCACACACAGTAATCACTCTGGACAGGAGCATGTCCGGGAGAGGACTGAGGGGCGAGCAACAGTCCATAGGCAAGTGACCACAGGGAACAGCAGTCTCTCCTCTGGCAGCTGAGCTCTGCAGTGGCTTTTGTGTTTGAAAATGACACTGTGTCAGGAATGGGCCAAAGGGTAGCTATTAATAACCCATTGAAGGTCCTAGTTTAATGCCTGCAGGGATGGTTTGGAGCTGGTTCTCACTGCCCCGTAGAAGCCATTCATGTCGTTCACTTTTCATCTGACCTCAGAATGGATAATCTTTTATTGAAGGAGGGTAATTCATCAGACAGGTGAACAGTCCCCCTGGCCAAGCGGGAGAGGCAGAAGGTGACCTGAACGTGTACACCCATTAAATCCTGGGTGGAACTAACTCAAATTCATTGGAAGTCGTAGGACTAGGAGGGAGAGGGATGGGGGAGTGATGTTCAGGAAACTTCTAAAGAAGTCTAACTTTGGAGGCTAAAGTACAGCTCTCACAGAATGACACTGTCAACAAAAGTGAGAATTTTCAGATGTAAAGATGGATTATTTTCCCTGCGGTCATTGGTAACCTGTTCTTGATTGTAACTGGGGTGACCAACTTGTCCTGATTGTTCAGGACTTGCCTTGTTTTCATATTGTAAGTTCTCTGGCAAATTCTCTGTCCTGGAAAACTGGAATGGTCAGTCACCCTACTGGTAACAAAGGCATCCTGTCTTCAGCTCCTCTGGTGACCCAGGAATTTTGCATCCCCATGATCCAATCATTTTCCAAAAGCCCCTCCTAGGAACACATGAGACTTTTTAGGTATATACCCTCGCTTATTCAGCCCAGGAATCCCTCCATTGCTACGGTTTCAGAACTACTTCTTCCACCACTTCCTTGACTTAGTAGGAGTTTAAACTTTGGATATCCTGTTCTCACCTTGTCAGTGTATTTGCGTCTGAATGAACAGGTAATTTGTCTTCTAGTTTGAAGGTTCTGCTAGATCACAGGGAGCCAATCTGGACCTAAAGGTGGGGACTGTGCAGCATCATTGAGATCCTAGGCTTTGAGCTGCTTAGAGCATTGGGATGGTCTTTGCATTGTGTATTTGGGATGAGGGTGTTTTATGTGAAGGAGCAAGAGTGAAATGGATGTTTAATGAACAGATGAGTAGACTGTGACAAAGAAAAGATTATGTGGTGAACAAACCCAGTGTCCTTGTCTTGTCACCCAAGAAGCCTAGACTTCCTAGCTTTCTTTGTAATTTGGTGGCATAAGGGATGAGGGGAAGAGAGGGAGAGAGAGAGCGAGAGAGAGCGAGAGAGAGAGAGCAAGAGAGAGAGAGAGAGAGGGATTTAATAGAAAGGCCACAAAGGCAGTTGAGCAGACACATAGATAAACAGAAGGGAGAGATTGTTAGACAGAGTGAGGATGGGCTTTCTGTTCCTCTAGACTGAGACCAGCTCAAGGCTTTTCTATAAAGGGCTGCCACTGTGCACTGTACCGAGATACCTGAATGGTAGGGGAAGTCAAGACTATTCTAGCCACGCTACATGAATTTGTCTTTATTTACCTTCATTCACAGCATTCAGGCCTCTGCACAAATCACCTTCTCACCAAGCCAAGTATCTGTGGTGCTTTGCCTGCTAGAAGGAGACACACATTTCCTTCCTCTACTAGGAAGCACCTTTTTCCAGTTTGCACAGAGGTATCATGTAGCTCCCTCCCTCCTCAATGTTTTTGGCATCAGTCAGAGGCTGCCATATCAGACTTTTGATCATATCTCGCAGTGATCTTGCTTTTACCAGTGGGAGAAACAAGAGATGTTGGCTCCTTGAAAATATTCTGTTTAAAACAAAAAAGTGTAACCTTGCTTCTGTTTAAAACATGAAAAGACATAACTCAAAGAAGTCTTGAGTGACATTATCTACTTTCTTCTCCAGCTTCTTACCGTTTACAGTAAGTCAATAGGAAATCTGAGTTCTGACAGGGTTTTGAATGTTCTGACAGCTCAGAACTACTAAGAACTGCTGGAAACTTGCGCTCATCTTTGTTGTGATCATTTTTCTTCTTGCCTCCTGATTTGGTATTTCTAGTAAACCTCCTCATTAAGGCAATATTAAGCTAACTCATAAATATGTATACAGGCTTCTTAATTATCTGTTGATGGATATGGACCCTGATACATTTACATAATGAACATTTTATACATGCGGATGTATTTTACAATTAGACCCAGGTGGGGGCTGGGAGAGGGAGAAAACGAGAAGAAAAACAAGCTTACTTCTGACAACACCAAAGGCATCATTTTAGAGAAAGTCATGAGTCTGAGGGAACACATTGGTACTGTTGAGAAGCTCAGTTTCCACCCACAGATTTCAGATACTATTAACAAGGTTGCCAAGTTGGAAGAAAGGCCAAGTTGGAACTTGAAATTGAAGTCCATTTTGTTCCAAATGATTATGGTGAAGTTAATATATCAGCACAAAGGTGGTAAAGCAGTTTGGGAATAATAATTGGTGTGGTAAATGTCATTATGTTCCCCCATGTCTGGTATTCAGCAATCCTTTACTTTAATACATTGGGAGGAGTGATTCTTCTACACTTTAAGTATGGCCATGGTACAAGTTCTGGTTACTAAAAGGTAGCAGAAACATTATAGTCTAAGTCTAAAGTGTCCCCGCAAAGTCTCATGTTCAAATTTATTTCACAGTGCTCAGCCATTCAGGGACTCAGGGGCCTCTGCAGCCATGATACACAGGAGCTTGGCTACTGCTTGAGCTGGCAGCAGACCTTAGCATCGCCCATGTTGTTCTGGTTTTACAGACTGCAGAATGCAAGAGTTATGGAGTCATGGAGGTTTCCACCAAGAGTTTAAAAAGGCCTGAGAAGGCAGGTAGTGTGCTTCTCAGAGGACAGTGCCTGAAGCTGTGAGAGTGAAGCCAAAAGTGCAGTGGAGACCTCAGGAAGTTGGAGATGTGAGGAATGAAGAATGTCTGTTGAGGAAATCCACAGGCAGTGAATGGAGTCATCCCAAGTGAGAAGTCTTGAGGGCTGCCACTAGCCCCGCAAGCCCCTTGGAGTTTACGTCTTGCTGCATTCTGCCCTGAGTACTGGGCAGCTCAAGGCCTTTATATAAAGGGCTGCCACTGTGGAGCTGCAAAATTTACTGTTTACTCTGCTGGGTTTCAATCTTGGTTTGGTTCAATTTCTGACTATTCCCCCATTTTTCCTTTTGGAATGGGATGTTTACCCTGTGTCATTGTATGTCAGAAGTACATAGCTTTCTTACTGATTTTTATAGAAGCACAGAAGCACAGATTTTTACAGAAAGCTGATAGTCTGCTTTCAGTCTTAGAGGAGAATTTGGACTTGGATTTTTCAGAAATGTTGAAACTGTTAAGACTTTGGTGATTCTTAGTGATGCACTAAATGCAGATGGGATGAGCTTTTTGGGGGCCCAAATAAAAATGCTATACTTAGATCTAAAATGCCCCCCAAAATCTCATATTCGGAGGTGAGGCCTGGCTGGAAGGGGCTGGTAAGTGGGGTAATGACTTGGAAGGGTATATTCTTGTCCATGGATCCTCCCTTTTTTCTCTGCTCTCTGGCTACCAAGCAGTCAACAGCTTTTCTCTGCCATACCATTCTACCTTGCTATTTCTGCCTCAGAGCTGGCTGACCACTGACTACATCCCTTAAAACTGTGAACCAAAATAAACCCGTTCTCCTTTAAGTAGCTGTGAGGAACTACATCTCAGTGATGGGACTGTGATTAATCTAAGTGGTGAGGTTGGTCACTTTGGGTAAAGCATTTAAGAAATGCTTTACAATTTCTCACATTCTGTTTGTTTTTGCTGTCGTCTGCAAGAATCAGCTTGAGTTTTACATGGCAATGCTATGGAGCACACAGAGGTCACTGCCAATACATAATGAACTTGTGACCTGACCTAGAAATATACCTATAATTATTTCAAAGTACTGAGATTTGGGGGAGGGGTGTTTGTTATAGAAACAAAATCAAGTTCATCCTGACTGCAAATTGGGACGAGGAGCTTGTAATGTTATTCCAGGGATTCCTCTGTTGGAAGTTTGAACGGAGCAGGCCAGTTCTGAAGGAGTTTTGTGGACAAAGGATGGGCTGAGGTAACTAAAATAAATGCTCTTTCCCTGTTATCCAAAGAAGACTATTCCTCTGAATTCCCTAATTCTAGAGCATGGTCTTTCCAATTTTGCTGGGTCAACCTGTGATTCTTCCCAGCTTTAGCAGAGGCTTCTGAAGGCTGCTATAATGCAATGTTCGGAATAAGTGAATGAAGTAAATGCATCTGATCCATCTAAAGGGCTATTAGGATGGTGAGTACTGTTTTGATATATTCATTCTGTTTAAAAATATTGAGCTGCCTCAGATGAAAATTGCTGTATAAATCCTCACTTGATAGTAATACCCTGACAGAGGAGAAAATTAGAAAATAGTGATCCCCAAAGTGTCCTAAATTGGAAATTGGTTTTCATTGTCAGAAGCAACATAGGAGCTGGAAGTGGTCTCTGGACTTGCAAGAAGCAACAGGCCCCAGGGGGAGAAAGGAATTATCTTTGCCCTTGCCACTGATGGGTATAGACTAGCAGCCTTTTTTCTGTGTTACACACACTTTTCTAGATGCTTTATTTGTATAATTCATTTGATATTTACAAAATCCAGGGAAGTACTCTAAATATGCGGAGACTAAAGAACAGAGTGGTCAAAGAACTTTTCTAAGATTCTGAGCTGACGTAGCCTGGTTTCCATGTTATGCTGATAATAGCATTGATGTTTCAGGTGCTTTAGTAGCTACAAAATGTGGGCAATATAAAAGAAATACAGGTGAAAAAGGCAAAAGATGGATAGAAAGATGGGTAAATTATAAAGAAATTATATGGTTAAAGGATGATTTCCAAAATAAGGTACAATTGTTACTCTCACCCAAATAAAAAATAAGTCTGTCAGAGATTTTATTTAGCTTAATAATTAACAAGGGAATCAGGAAGTTATAACCTGTTCAAAGGAGAATTTAAATGATCACACATACATGGATAGATAAGGAAAGTAGACATGATTTTATGAATAGGTGGAAGACTATTAGAGCATGAAAACCAAATGTATTCCACTGGATATAACTTGCATTTCTACAAACAAGCGCTATTTGCATAACTGTCCATTTTCTACAAGTTAATGTCTATCTTTTTATAGAGGTATAAACAGCCAATCAAAGACACAGCCACATACCCGTTTTGAATTTGATGACTCCTGTATTGCTCTATTGAACGCACATCCAGCAATGTCTTTTGCCAGTTTCAAAATCTTCCACAATTTTCCTTCCAATATTCTTTTGTTTTTGTAGGTAATGCAACAAGGACTTAGAAGCTTCTTTTGCTAAAGACACCTGACTCTTTACTTGGGCCTGCACTAATACACAAAGGGTAACTAAAAGCAAAATTAAAACCTTGGCCTTTGCTAACCATCTCTACTTTCTTTCTGACTTGTCCTTTCTTTGAGTCTCTCTCTGCTGCAATCATCTTGGTTTCTAGGAACAAGAAATCGGATGGGTAAACATCTTATGACAAGAGTTGAAACTACCCTTTAGGTAGCAATGACTGTTTTACCACAACAAGGTCCTACCTGACCCTTCCTGAGATAATTACCAACCAGATCACACTTTGACCAGGACTGCTTAATTTTGCATAGTTCTTGTGTCCCTTTCCTATATAATTTAGAGCTCTTGTAAGCCTGCCAGAGATGAGGCTGAGAATGCCCGATTCTCCTTGTCTTCCTAGCGCAGCTCTCTTTTTCACTCTCCTTCCTTTCACTCTCACTTTTTCCCCTTGCTTTTGGGGGTGAGTGGCTAGATGGGATTTGTTGAGACCCCTTGAAGTCAGGCCTGTCCCTCCCTCTGGCCTAGGACTTTGGTATCAGTTTGCTCTTGAGTAAGTCTTGGGTTGTTTTTCCTCTGCAGGGAGAGATCTGGGGGAGGGTAGTGATGAATCCTTGCCCTTGCTGTTATTGAACTGTGAAGTCATTTGTAACCTATGGTTCTTTTTGATAAGCATTAAAAAAGAAAAAAAAACCCCTCTCATGTTCTCCTGTAATATCATTTGCGTTTCAAATAAAATGTCTTTGCCAACAGCAAATCTAAACAATGCCCTTGTCTTAATCTATTTTTTGTTGTTATAATGGAATCCCCAAGACTGGTAATTCACAAACAAAAGAGGCCTATTGATTCATATCTCCAGAGACTGGGAAGTCCAGGAGCATGGCACTGGCATATTCTTGACTTCAGGTGAAGGACATATACAAAAAAGCAGGACAATGGATCCATGAGGTGACAGAATGAGGGGTCAAACTCTGGACAGGGGCATCACATTTCCATGAGAAAAGCACTAATTTACTCATATTCACGAGGGTCCTTCCACACAATCCAAAGCCAGCTCCCAGTTGGGGAACTACGATACCAACATGAAACTTTGGAGGATGCATTTAAACCCTCCTATCACCCTCTCAATTCTAATATACCTTCTTAAGTCATCCCTCCCTCACATACATTAGAAACTGTAATTCTAGAGGGTAGATTTTGGAAGACAAATTCAAGACATGACAACTGTTTTGGGATACCTTTGTTACGGTTTAGATCAAGAATGTCCCTCCCAAAATCTCATACATTCAGAGGAGGGGCTTTTGGATCATGGGGCACTATACTCATCCATTAATAATTCAGAGCTACAACGAAGAGGCGGGTGACTGAGGGCATGACCCGGAAGGGTCCAACACCTTCCCCGACCACCCTTTGCTCCCTGCTTGCTGACCACCACAATGGGCTCAGTTTTCCTTCTCCAGACCCTTCCATCATGCCCTTCCTGCCTTGCGGCCAGCTGAATATAGACTAAGTCTTCTAAAATTGTGAGCCAAAATAAATCTCTCCTTCTTTAATTTGGGGTGTCAGGTATTTTGTCCCAGTGGTGAGGAAAGTAACTGAGACTACCTTACAATGTGGTTTATGGAAAAAAAAGAACAGATTTCTTTTGGAGATCAAAGTGTAACATTAAAATCACCAAGTGGGAACTTCACAGATGCAGATTTTTGCAACAAAGGAAATGCAATTTTGCCTCTGGTTTTCCCTGATAAGTTAAGTTACTTTGAAAGGCAGTGATCCCCTGTCACGTGAGTGGAGCGTGGCACCTGTCCACCTTGTTAGGGACACTGTTGGAGCCAGTTCTTCCCTCAGACCTTTAAAGAGGCAAGATGGGCCCTGTCCTGGAACCCAAGCTGTAGAGCAGCGGCTGTCAAACTTTAGCATGTGCAAGAACCATGGGAGAGCGTGGGATACCCACCCCTCACTTCCAAAGATCCAGATTTGGTTGGTCTGGGGCAAGGCCTCCACTTTTGAGAAGCTGCTAATAATGCTGATGTAGCCCTCTCAGGGTAATGTCTTGCTTCCTGTGCAGCCCCTCCTCCTGCTGTGACCTTCCTGAAAGGGTGCAACATCTGCAAGCGAAGAGGACACTGGCTCAAATCCTGGACTCTTTCCCTTCTAGGTCACCCTCAGAATTTCTTGACCAAAGATCTTCAGCATCCTTTCTTGATCTGCATGGGCTGCTCCTATTGATTCTACTTCCTGAGGAGACTATTAGTTTGTTTTTATTGGACTCAGAGATGAAAATAGGGACTGGCCATACAGGTTGAAATTATCTCTGGTGCCGGTGAAAGTCACCTTATTCAAAAATAGGCTCTTTGCTGATGTAATCAAGTAAAAAAGAGGTCGTTGGGTGAGCCCTATTCCAATATGACTGGTGTCCTTATAAAAGGAGGGAAATTTGGGCACAGACACATAATAGAGCAGAATACCATGTGAAGACAGACACAGAGAACGCAGAAGCACAGACTGGAGGGGTGTAGTTGCAAGGCAAAGAACACCAAGGACTGACAGCCACCAGCGGGAGCTGGAGGAGATAAGAAGGTTTCAGAGGAGCCAGTGCCAGCCCCTAGAACTATTATCTATTATTTCTCTTGTTTATGAGAGACTCAGTTCATAGTATTCATTATAGCAGCCACAAGATAGCTGTGTTGGTTTGGGGTTTTGCAAAGGAGAACAATATAATTCAGGACACATATTTTATAAGATTATTTTATAATAGTCATCCAAAGAATCATATACAAGAGATTACAGGAAATCTGTTCACACACTAAAGACCAAAGAATCCAGCTGAGCACCTGGATCCCATGATAACGTCTTGCATGAGTTCAGCTGAAGACCTAGAGCCCATAACAATGTCTCATGCAGGCCTGTTTCATGAATCTGCTTCTTTGGGAAGGCCCAAAGGTCAGTGGTGGAAGCTAGAAAGTCTGTGCCAGCGGGATGAAGGATCTGTGCTAGCAGGCTGAGGGATCTGCACTGGAACTGGGAAGCAACACTCAAGGTAAGAACCAAAACTCCACAGCCATCCTCAGCAACAGTGAGGTCCCGAGCTCCCCCAATGGTGAAGACAGCTGAGTTCCCATCTGGGAAGCCAACGCAGCAAGATTCTCCAGGAGACTGATCAGTGCTCTTCTCCTCCAGAGCCAGGAAGTGATGGTCAAAGTGAGGACCAGAGCTCCTCCAAGGTGAACCAAAGCCATTCTCAGGGCCAACAAGGTCCCAACCTCCTCGGAGGATGAAAACAGCCTAGTTCGTCAGTAAAGCCAGCATGACAAGCTCCTCCAAAAGACCCAAGAGCTCCTTACAGCTTCTACCAGCTCCCAACAGCCTTCCTCCTCCTTCTTCCATTCTGCCTCTTACGCCGCTGGCAACAATCCTCAGGTGGGCCTCTCACACCCAGCACCATGCTGGTTCAGTTCAGCTGTGGGTTACAAGCTGACCACCAGTTGTCAGTCCACCACAATAGCAATACGCAAGGCTCCTCTAAAAGGTGGAGCTGGTTGACTGAATTATAGACCCCCTTTACAAACTGCAGGAGAAAGAGCGAGGAAAGCTTTTTATTCACCAAAAGTGATGAGCGAGGACAGAGAGACTGGAAGAAGTGAGTGAAAACCATGATAGAGGGTGGGCAGGAAGGTTTGGATTTCAAAGCAAAGAAATTCAGACTAAAAGCAGCGGAGAGGGTTAGGGTGAGAAGGAAACCGGTTCTATGGCCGAAAGCAACAGAAATACCAGTTAGTTATCCTGTCCCCAAGGGTTACCTGTTGGTTAGGTTTCCTCAGCTTCAAAGGACAATGTACGCTTACACACACCCACATACTCCACATACACAAAACAGCCTGTGCTTTGTTTCTTCTCCATAGCTTCCTTTGTGGGCCTAGATTCATCATCAGACAGCATTTCTAAAAACTTGTTAGGAGCAGACCAAAGACCAAACTTCAAATGTCTCACTGAAACTGTGCTTGTTGATTTCATTAGAAAGGATCGGTATTTCCATCAGACTCTTTTACTGAACGCCTCAGTTTCCTTCAGATGGAATGGTGAGGGGCATCAGAAACCAGCTTCTGAATAGCATCCTGGCTGACTTTTGTTTTTCTCCTCTATTCTCTAATATCCTGTAAGCCCTTTTGTCCCTTGCCTGGTACTTATAAACACATTCAAACACCAACAGGATGTGATTCTCCCCAGGACACTACAGATCAAGAGGTGAAGAATTCATGGGGAAGGTCTCAAGGCCAAGCACAGAGATGACAGTGGGACTGGAAGGAGAAGTGACAATGCAAAATGAGTTGTATATTTGATGCCCATAAGCTTTGGCATCTTTTTGTCTTCAGTAACGAGGGAGTGGATGGCATCTAGGATGACCCACAAGGTTCTAGCTTGGGAGACTATGTGTGTAGGATGTCACCAACCAAAGCAGGGAATGTGGGATGGAGAACAAGTGGGTGTGCACTATGTGAACAAGAGTCCAGGTCATGCAGAGGAAGGAGCATGGGCTCTGTAGTCCGTGTATTACCCGGGGCTGCACCACAAATTTCCACAAACTTAGTGGTTTAAAACAACACGCAGTTGTTATTTCATAGTTCCTGAGTACTGGGAATTTTGCATAGTTTAGATGGATCATCTACTGCAGACTCTCCCAGGAGGCCACAATCCAGGTATTCAGAAGATGGGGTCTCCTTCTCTAACCAGACTGATCTGGTGGCTGGCTGGGTTCAGAGATTGCCCTCAGTTCCTTGACACATGCGTGTGCCCACCACAGCGTGTGAACTTCTTTCATCAAAGGTAGCACCAAACAGAGCTGTTACTGCGGCTTGTAACCTAACCCCAGAGACAATATTCCATGCCCTTTGCCATGTGTCACACAGTATAAGAAAGTTACTAGGTCCCGGCCACACTTAAGGGAAGGGGATTACACAGGAACACGAATACCAGGATTACTGCAGGCCATTTTAGGGTCTGCTGCCACACTCAGACAGACCTAGAATTGAGCTCTCTCTTTGCCACTCCCTGGGTGGTAACTTTGAACATGTTATTAAACTATTCTAAACTTGTTTCCTCCTCTATCAAATGGGGATTTACTACTTACCTCATTGGAAAGCCAAAAGGTTGAATAAGATGATTTATTAGCAATCCTGGTACTTTCTCTTGCCCCTCTGCCATGATGAATGAACAACTTTCCAGATGGTTCCTTCTCTGTTAGCCTGAGGCTCCGGATGATAACTTTGACAATTAGCTGGGCTACAACATGAATGACAAATGAAACTTTATGATCAGAAGCCACTAAGAGTTAAGAGTGGATATTACTGATCCCAGACCTAACCTACAAGTGCTGATTGTAAAATACGATGTGTGCTCGAATTTTTAAAAATATTATACTAAAAGTCAGATTTCCATTAAGTCCCCTCAAAATACATCGCCCCTTGTTTTGAGCACATTTATCCCAGCATTCTTGCCACTTTCTGCAGCAGTTCTGAAAGTCTTCTTTTGTAAATGTCTTTAGAAGGAGTGATGAAAACA
>NW_004955405.1:30773522-30779848 GCF_000276665.1 Chinchilla lanigera | reverse complement strand
AGAGAGAGAGAGAGAGAGAGGAATGCTGCTGTTGAGTGCCATCCAACAGAAAGGTGGACTTATAAAAATATTACAGAGTTTCCTCATCCATCTTATTCACCAAATCTGGCACTGGCAAATTCCGCCTCTTCCACAAAGTCAAAATGACCATGAAGGGAAATATTTTGAATCTATTCAAGGCATGAAGTCAGTCACAATGGCCAACTAAAGGCACAAAAGAAGACTTTTGGAGCTGCTTCAGAAAGTGGCAAGAACAGTGGGTTAGTTGTGTTTGAAGTGGAGTATTTTGAGGGGAATTAATAGCCAGGCATCTTTTACTGTAATACACTTTAAAATTTTAGATATTCATTGTCATTTTTGATCAGAGCTCATATCTTAACCAACACAACCGCAAACATGAACTCACATTCTATGGATCTATTGTCAATTCCTTTACCTTAAAGAGTATACTGCATTGAGAGACCTCCAGCAACAGTTTTTAATATTGGCTTCACTTCCTAATTCTGTCATTTGGGTGCCATAGAAAGAAAACAGATCTCTTTCTGCATTGCTGCTTGCCTAAAGGCCCAATTTAGGTTGTGGTAAGAAAGGACGTCTCAGACAAGGGCTGTCATTTCCCAGCCTTTGAGGGATCCTTCTCCAGCAGGCTGAGTAATTTGTTAAGGGCTAAAAAGTTGGGGGAGGGGATGAAATGTCACAAGCAAGCAGAAATCACGCTCACATGCTTCCCTCTCGAGTGTCTGGCAAAACTTTTAATTGTTTCTAGAGAAACCACCCAACTGATGTTAACCATATGGAAATGTTAAAACATGGGGTAACAGGATAATACAGTTGGATCATATTTCTTTAGTTGTCTGTAAAATGGCATGTAATTTGTAAACCAAAAATGGTGCTTAAAGCAACAATTACAGCAAAGTTCTTCATTTGAAATTCCTCTCATTTCTCCCCCTCCAACCATTCCAAGTGGATGAGATTGTTTAAAATATTTTATCCTAATGGCATTCTTTCAAGGACCATTGCACATGCAGTTATTTTTCTGAGCCCAATCCTATTGATTATGTCCCACTTTCAACAAACCACACATGCACACATGCACACACCAGATGTTATGTCATTCTTCTGTCCTGCTGGTCCTCCAGGGACACATGTTCAGTCTCTGTGTGAGGAGATGTGCCACGTACCTGCTCTGGGCAGTCGGACTGTGATGTTAGTGTCCTTATATGAACTTTCCAGAAACTATTCCTTTATTTTGGGTTTCTAAAGACTTAATTTAGGGAGAAAGAAAAATCTCATATGATGGGAAGAAATGTTTGTAGTTAAGAAACGGTAAAGTGAATGGTGGCATACACAATAGACAGCAAGTTCATACATGGCTGGAAGTAGTGACCCACAGAAGGTAGAATGTCTGGCTCTGCATACATCTGGGATTTGGATTATAATTTTCTGTAAAGGAACAAGGGAGGCTTTAGATATAGTGATTCAGGCTCTAGTTACAAATCCCTTGCTATATTACTACTGGGAAGGATTCTGTCCCAGAAGGAGCTAGAGTGAAATTGCTGTTTTACTCTGGCTTCAGAAGCTCTTCTCTTATGGTCCAGGATCTTGTTCTCTGATTCTTATAGCATTTTATATCTGAATGCGGCCAAGTATGATGTTATAGGAGTCCAGACAGGCTTGTGTTTGGATCAAGGCTGCTGAACTAACTACCGAAGCCCTTCTGTCTGTCTGTCTGCCTGCCTGTCCTTGTTTTTGTCTGTCTCTATCATGGCTCAGTGTTTAGGGTTTAATACAACAGAGTCCTAGAAACTTTAATCTCAAGGACTGGAACAAATTTTGGGGGGCTTTTACATTCCCACTGTGTGAGTCAGCGGAGCTCCTGAAATTATGGCAACACATTCTTTTCCAATAAAAATACACTCTAAAGCTTCTCCCACTTCAGTATACTTAAGAGTCACCAGGGGTGCTAGTTAAAATACAGATTTCCAGATTCTGTCTCTGATTACTGATTTAGAATACCTGTGAGTGGAACTCAGAAATCTGCTTTTTCAAACAAACTTTGAGATGATTCTGAGATTACTGGTCAGACAGCCCCTCTGGGGAAGACTCTGCTTCTTAGATGCCTTTCCCAGTAACATAATGTTTCTCCAGGATTCCCCAGCATTAGCTGGGAAGTTCATAAATCTTGATCTGTGTGACATTTGAAAGTCTTTCTTCCATTATTCTTGGGTATTTTTCTTGCTCCAGCTTTCAGAAGTACTTCACTAAATTTTTGTTGTTCAGTTGGATTCTGTGTCAGTTTAGCCCAGGTAATGGTAAGAGTGCTCATGTCTATAATACTGGGCTGTGGAGAAGCAATAAAAACCACATCTGTAGTAACCAAGGATTATCTGGAGGAGTTAGATTTTTGAAGACATTTCTTTATAACTTCCTAAAGATATTTCCAAACAAATGCTCCAAAAGGTTGTAAACTCTTCAAAGGCAGCAATAAAAAAACTCCTAAGCCTTTCTGATTGCATTATTAACCTCTATTACCTGCAATAGGCAGTAATTTGGAAGCATTTACATTTTAACAGCTTGGAAAAGTTGGATAATATGTAATAAACACATTATCAAATACAGAGGTCAGACTAAAAAAAAAGTAAGAGAAATCCTTGAACACCCAAAACAAAGACAAGCTCTGAAGACACTTGCCAAGTGTGACTTTAATGCCTGTGTGAAGACAAAAGTAAGATTTCAGCCCTGTAAACAGTGAGAGAGGTATGACTGAGAATGACACCTAAGCACTAGAGCCAGTAAAGATGAATACTCAGTGAAAAAGAGGGCTAGAAAATATTTGCTCCACAATAGGAAATGAAAAATAAATGTGTCTGTTTTGACCAAGGTTCCAAGAGAATAAAAATATTTCTTCAAAAGTAGTGATCATGTACCTGCTAACACATGGGCTTGGACTTACATTCATACTACTTGCATAGCCTTGGAAAGTCCAAGGTAAAGCTATATAAAGTGACCAAAGGTTTCTAGTACTCTAAGGTATTTATCAGAGTAGAAAACAAAGGTCCTGAGCTTCCAGAATACTGGTGAGCCACTGAGCTTGGGAGCCAGGCAGAGGCCTGCTCAGCTTTAGGGGCCTGGGGCCACTCCCCATTGCCCCCCCCCATTGGAGCTGAGCTAAACTTTGGAGAGCTTTGGAAACATCAGTGAGCCAGCCCCACCTCTGCCCCACCAGCTTGGGAGCTAGGCAAAGCCCCAGACAACCCCAAGGGCCATGGGTGCCACTACCTTCCCCCACCCCACACCCTCAGAGGAGCTAAGCTGAAATTCAGACAGCTTCAGGGGCCTCAGTGACTGCACCACTGGTGTGTGAACTGGGCTGGGTAGAGGCAGTGTATAGAGCCACAGTGACCACGACCCATCCACTACTACATCCCAGTGGAAATAGGGTTGAAACCTGGACAGCTTTGGGAACCCCTTAGTGGGAACCAAGCCAAGTCCCAGACAGCTGTGGGAGCATAGAGATCACACCCTGCCTACACACACCATTGAGGGAGTCACATTGAGCAACGGGGACCTTTGGGTCCTTGCTCTGTTAATATGACATCATCCTGGGAGGGAGGTTGAGCTCCAGGAAACCCCTGGATCTCTGAAAATGACAAAACAAATGTGCAAAATGCAATCGCAGACTTCTACCCCACCCAGACAAGTCGAGGAGATATTGACACAGAAGAGCCTGAGCCTGGAAGTCATACACCTGAAATTTCTGAAATGATAGCAGATGAAGTAAAGAAACAACACCATCAGGCCATAGAAAACATCAGATCAGAAATAATCTCTGAGGTAAAAAAAAAAAAAAAAGACAACAATAATGAAAGAATTGCTTAGCACGTCTAAGGAAGACATAGAAAGGAAAATAAAGGAGCATGGTAAATTAATGGAAACCTTGATGAACAATATAGGAAAGAACTGGAATGCATGAAACAGATTTAAACAGACATCCAGGAAATTAAAACTTCCCTCAAAACCACTTGAACAAAGCTGAAGATAAACTTTCAGACCTTGAAGACAGCATTGCTGTGAATGACCGTGAAAGGAAGGACATCTTAAAAATAACAAGAAATCAAGAAAAAATAATTCAACAGCTGCAAGATGAAGCAAAGAAAAACAATGTCAGATTAATAGGTACCAAAGAAACAGCAGGTGTCAGCACAAATGACCTAAAAAGACTATTTGCAGAATTAATAGCAGAAAATTTCCCAAGCATGGAAAAAGAATTGGACCTGCAGTAAGTGAGACATATAGAACTCCAACTAGCCATGACCAAAATAAATCTACACCAAGACATATAGTGATCAAGATCCCAGATGTTCAACAAAAGAACAGAATATTAAAAGCTGTTAGAGAAAAGAAGCATCACCTATAAAGGTATGCCCATCAGAATGATGGCAGATTTCTCAACACAAACCATCAAGAAGAGCTTGTAATGAAATATTTCAGGTCCTGAAGAAAACTTCCAACTCAGATTGATGTACCCTGCGAAACTCTCCCTCAAAATTAATGGACAAATAAAATATTTCCATGGTAAAGCTCAATTGAAGAACTTCATGAGTGCCAAATTGACCCTACAAAGAGTACTAAAAGATATTCTAGAAAAAGATAAAAAAGACCACAACTTTAGGATAACAACAGAAAGGAACCACCAAGCAGAGTAAGCAATTAAACAGAGGGAAACAAGAGGAGCCAATAGCAGGAAAACAAAATGACAAAGATAAGCCAGTACATATCAGTTATAATCATCAATGTAAACGGTCTCAATTCACCAACCAAAAGAAGTAGACTGGCAGATTGGATCAAGGAACAAAATCCAACAATAAGCTATGTACAAGAAACACATCTAACTCAAAAGGAAATTCATGGACTGAAAATCAAAGGATGAAAAATAATACTTTATGTGACAGGAACCCAGAAAAAAGCAGGTGTAGCTATTCTGTTTGCAGACAGTGGGAACTTCAAACCAAGAACAATTAAAAGAGATAAAGAAGGTCCCTACATACTTGTGAAGGGAAAACTTCAAGAGGAAGAGATAACAATTGTAAACATCTATGCACAAAATACAGGAGCACCCAACTATATAAGACAAGTTTTAACAAACATGAAAAATGAAATAAGCAGCAACACAATCATAACAGGGGACTTTAATACCCCATTGTCACAAAGAAATAGATCAACTAGACAAAAAATTAGCAAAGAAATGGCAGCACGAAACCAAACATGTGAACAAATGGACTTAGTAGACCTTCACAGAGTGTTCTACCCAACAGCATCAGAATACACATTCTTTTCAGCTGCACATGGGACATTCTCTAAAATAGACCATATACTAGCACATAGAACATGCTTAAGGAAATGCAACAGAGTTTAAATTGTCTCATGCATGCTATCAGACCATAGGGCAATGAAATTGGAAATTAATGACAAAGGAAATTGCATGAACTCCATAAACACATGGAAATTAAACAGCACCCCCCTGAACAATCAATGGGTCACAGATGAAATCAAAGAAGAAATTAAACACTATGTACAATCAAACAAAAATGCAGATACAACTTACAGAAACCTGTGGGATGCAATGAAAGCAGTCCTTAGAGGGAAATTTATAGCAATGAATTCCCACCTCAGGAAAACAAAATGAGCACAAATAAACAACCTTATGCTGCACCTCAAGCTTCTAGAAAAAGAAGAACAAATCAAACCCAAAGCCCAGAGAAGGCAGGAAGAAAGACAGCCTCTTTAATAAATGGTGCTGGATAAACTGGCTTTCCACATGCTGAAAACTAAAACTAGACCCATGTCTATCACCATGCACTAAGCTAAAGTCAAAGTGGATCAAAGATCTAAATATCAAAATAGAAACATTAAATCTACTGGAAGAGAAAGTAGGCAAAAATCTCAAAGACATAGGGATAGGCATAGAGTTCATGAAGAAAAAACAAACTGCACAGGAAATACTTCAAAGAATCAACAATTGGGATCTCATCTTATTGAAAAGTTTCTGCACATCAAAAGAAATCACCAATGGAGTAAAAAGAAAACCCACAAATTGGGAAAAAATTTTATTCATCTGCCCCTCAGACAAAGGACTTCTACCTAGAACATATAAAGAATTGAAAAAAATTAGGACCCCATATTGAAAGACCCAATCCAAAAATGGGCATCTGAGATGCATATGCACTTCTCAGATGAAGAAATACTAATGGTGAATAAATACATGAAAAAATGTTTGATATCATTAGTCATTCTAGAAATGCAAAGTAAAACAACACTGAGATTCC
>NW_004955405.1:30768623-30772667 GCF_000276665.1 Chinchilla lanigera | reverse complement strand
AATCTTCCATTTTTACATCTGGTAATGTGAGCAACTTCTTTGAAGATAACAATATGTAATATAACAACCATTGTCAATCCCTATCATTTGGTTTAAAACTCCATATCATTTTTAATGTCCTGACTGTTTTATTTGTATTTTGCTATTGTTCTTTTTTTTTTTTTTTTGACTCTTCTCTTTAAAATTAAAAAAAAAATACAGAGGTCCTTTCTGAAGGGATAAACTTTCAATCCAAACTTCACTGTTTTCATAGATAAAGCTCAGTTAAACTTGTGCTCATGATCCAAACTGCCAAGGGTGTGTAAGCAAGTTGCTATGACCAGAAACAAGCAGTAGGAAAAGACCGGATCTCTTCCCCGGGAACCTCAGGTGGTGGAATTATCAGATATGGAATGTAGAAATTAATTATATGTAACATATTTAAAGAAAATAAAACTGGAATTGAGAACACATGAAACTACAGTTTTTTCTCTCTCAGCTGTTTTTCTCAGCCAAACCCTGTAACATCTACACACACTTGTGTGTGCACACACACCTACATGCACATACACACACCTATGTGCACACTTGTGGTCCTTGTTCCCCCATGGTTCCAAATTAGTGTGTTCCACATATGTTACATATTACAGAAAAGTTACCACTTTAACAATTGAAAATGCACAATTCAGGGACATTTTTGTGCAAGCATCACCATTATCCACCCTCAGGACTTGGTCTATTCTATATTTTGCAATTGGTTTGGCCACAATCAATAGTAGCAACCTTTGGTCAGACAAAAGACCATATTTTAGTAACAGCTTTGGTTGAGACTTAGAATGGAATGCCTATTGGTCTTTTATATACCTTTTTATTTTCTATTTATTTATTTGCTTACTGAGCAATTAGCCCAGGGCCTGTGCATGATAGGCAAGCACTCTACCACAGAGCTGTGTCCATAGCCCCTTCTTAATATTCTGAGAGAGTGTCTTGCTAAGTGTCTTGCTGACACTTTCCTTGAACTTTCAGTCCTCATACCTCAGCCTCCTGAGTAGCTGGGCTTATAGGTATAATAGTCTGGAGTGCATATTTGGATTTCTTGGAGGCTGCTACAAATCTGTGACCATAGGAAAAGAGAATTTTGCAATAAATCTCACACTTTTTCAGAAAAATCAAATAGTAGAGCCAATCGCTTGTTCCTAGCTTAAAAGTTTTTGGACATGAGACTCCATGTTCTCCACTGATTGTATTGACCTTGCTGATGATAAAGAAGTGGATAGGACCACTGAGAAAAATGATGGAAAGAAGAGAAATGTAAAGAACCTTGGAAGAGTTTAAGAGTAACGTAACAAGAGACAGGGCAAACTCTCAAATGTTGTACACTCGGTATAATGCGAGTTCTATCAGATGTAAAAGGAAGTTGAAAATGTGTGTCAAGGGTGAAAACTGCAAGTTTCCAACAACAAGAAAATTGGAATCGAATTACAGCATTCCTCGCTCCAGGCCCTGTTCCAACAGATTAGCTATTGATGTCTGATTCTCAGTGTGGCATCACATGAGACCTTGCTGACTGTCTTCATCAAGGAAGACACCATCTGTCACTTTTGAAGGGCAACTATCTAGCTTTTGAAACTCAGGTGATGGTCAGACAGTGTGTTTCTTTTTAAATGCATGGGTTTTTTGTTTATTTCACAATAGTCATATTACATGAAGGCAAAAGAAATGTAGTAGAAATTTATCGAAGTTGTAAACTGATAACCCACATGGAATGAATGAATAATAATACTCCTGAAAAATCATGATTTCTTTCACCATCACTTTTTATTTCCCAGATGAACTCACTCTACCGAAGCTCTAGGAACAGGAGGCCCAGCTGTCACTGGCATATTAGAACAGCAGTTGGCGTAGTCTCTGGGGGTTTTAGCTTAGAAGCGACCGCACGCTCTGTGTTATAGATGTGGTGACTGCACAAGTCCCCACTCAAGCTGGGGCATTTGGGAAAGTGAAAGAGGACACTGTTATAATTAGTTGTCTCCCCTTACCTGTGGTGTCACTTCCCACAGGTTCAGTTACCCAAGCCCCATGTCGGTTGGAACACACTAAATGGAAAATTCCGCAAGCGAACCATCCATGTGTTTCAGGTTGCACTGTTTGAGCAGTGTGGGGAAATCTTGTGCCATGATGAGTTTCAACTAAGCCCGATAGCATCTACACTGCCCAGAATGTGAATCATCCCTTTCTCCAGCATATCGGTGCTTTATCCTCCACTCATTCATTATGCCCTCGGTAGCTCTCCAGATATCAGATTGACTCTCATGATAGAGCAGTGTTTGCACTTAAGTAACCTTTATTTTACTTAATAATGGCTCCAAAGTGCAGGAGCAATGAGGTAGAGGCAGCCCCAGAACCTAGAGCATTGGCAGACAGATTAGCTTTGTACTGTGTGGCAACAGTGCCGAAGTACCATTTTTAATCACATCATATCGAAGGTACAAACTACCGACATGATTTACGACTGCTGGTGTTGACCTTGGTTACCTGGCCAAGGTAGTACCTATCAAGTGTTTCCACTCTCAAGTTTCTCCTTTGTCTTCCTTTTCCTCTTGGAAAGGAAGTCACTCTAAACAGCTTATGCCTAAGGAGTAGGATTCCCTCCTGAGATAGTACCTTCTCCTGTATTTGTATACATTTAGTAAAAGTTGGAGATTTTGTGATTAATGAACAGCAGCTGTCAAGGCAAGAAGTCATCTCAATGCAAGGCTGAGCCCACAGTCTGCCATGTGGAGATAAGCCGGGTTTCTCCCGAAGTGGTAGAAAGAGTCTAATAAGGTAAAGCAACAGATGAGAGGAAGGTAGAGGTGTGGGCAGTGGCAGAGGTAGGCAAAACGAGACAGATGGTCTGTTAGTGAACAGAGTACTCTCATTATGATTAAAATCCTTTCTTAAACTAAGGCCAGAGGAAGAGTTCCAATGTGATTGTCACACATTCGCTATTTAAAGGGATTCTTTTTAAAAGCTTTCGGCTTAGTTGAGGAGGATTAGAAGAAGAGAAACAAGAACACTTTTAGACAGCTTTAAAGAACTCACTTAGCTCCTTCCTAATTATTGTGCTTTCTGCAAACTGTTGTATAATTACTAGGGGGAAATTACTCTTAAAGAGAAGCCCTAACATGCCTGCAGGAAAATGTAATTTTCTCACTGAGATCAAGAAAGACTTAACCTGCTTAACATGGATGAACAATTTTATTAACAAAGGGATTTCCCACCATCAGTGCATTGAATATTAATCCCATTTTAGAGCTACTTCTTCATGGGAAGTGTTGATGGGGGGAGAGGAAAATGATCAGGCTGCCAGGCACGGTATCTAAAATCCTGAAACACCTATTAGACTAGTGCTTCTTACTGCATAATACTCTTCTCCCTGGTGTGAGCATGGCACTAGACATCCCAGGTAGTTATCCTAGTATGTTTCAAAATAAAATCTCCCATATGATAAACGCCAAGTTTTATTTAACAAGCAAGTAAGTCAGCATCTGGAAACAAGGCTGCAGGCAAATCTTTAACTTCCAGGAATTCTGTTGGGGATTTAATGTTGCTATGGCAACAGTTACTGCACAAAGTAAGAATGAAGAATCCTGCAGGTTTTGCTTCTATGGTGTATTTCATCTCTGTACCATACATTACAGAGAGGCTCCAGATTATGCTTGTATACAGATGCTCCTTAACTTACGATGGGGCAACATGCCAGTAAGCCCATTGTAAGTTGAAAATATCATCAGTTGAAGATATGCTTAACACACCTAACCTACATCCTATCTTAGCGGCAGAGTATTTGTAGGGTTGTAGCTGTTTACCCTTATGATCACACGGCTCACTGGAAACTGTGGCTCATTGCTGCTACCCAGCAGCAGTATCTTGCTAGCAAGTATCACTAGGTCTGGGAAACATTGAAGTTCAAAATTTGGAGCATGGATTCTGGACAATTCCTATCACTTTTGCAACACCATGATGTAAAACAATTTTAATCAAACCATTGGGAGTCAAGGACTTCCTGTATATTATATTAAT
>NW_004955405.1:30568882-30768523 GCF_000276665.1 Chinchilla lanigera | reverse complement strand
TTATATTATGTTATGTTATATTCTTCATAAACCTGCTATAATTCATTTTCTACATTTTTCTCACCTAGAAATTCATGTAACAGCAGAAATTCAAGTCTTTCAAATGCTTTCTTCAAAGAGTGTATAGGCAAATACCCACCCCCTATTCAAAAATACAAATTTCCATGCAAGACATTATTTCTCCAAAAGTAATATGCTTCCATCATATGAAAATTGACTGTCAGTACTCAAAAGAAAAATGAAGACATCATTAAAACCATTAATAAGGCTGGAAACAATACAGTAATTTTTTGTCTAATGTTTCTCAGAGTGACATGAGTGTCCTTGATTATCTGGTCTTTGATGATGGATGTAGGTCTTTTTGTACCATTTTAATGGTTAAGATTGGTTTGATACAAAAGGAAAAGATTTGAGATATGAAAAAATTTCCCCCATCTACATATTTCCAAGACCATTTTTTTGTAACCTTGACTCTTCAGTTGCCTGTGGCTTCATTTCTATAAAAATGAGTTTTTGGCAGGCAGAACAGAAAATTATTGTCTCGGAAGAATGATTTCTACTGGGGTTAGAATTAGTACACATTTTATGTTTGTAGAGCTTATATATACTCCTTCACTTCTGATGACCTGAAGTCATAATCTCTCCATTGTGTTGTTACAAATATCACACAGTAACAAATAAAAGGTTTAAATTCTTTTTACAGCAGCAAAAAATTGGAATATTGCCCTGTGGATTCTCATTCATTAAAGCAAAGATGAAAGAAACATAAGGTACAAAGTCTTATATGCATATTTTCTTAGAAATTCTATCTTGAAATGAACCTACTCTTAAGGTAGGTATTTAAAATTTCTTTCTTTGATATATTACAGGAGGTTTAACATCATTCCCAAGTTAGAAGCTATTCATTAGGCAAAATGAAATGTTCAAAGGTCAGGATGACTCTGTCTAAAACTTTATTCACAACTAAATGATTAATTTTGGCAAGGATTCCCAACTGGGGACCCAGAAGGTCAGAGAAAGCCTGTGGTTCTGTGTGGTTTTGTTTAAGCGCTACACTTCAAAGTCAATTGTGAATAGCCTTAGTACAGCTCATAACGTTTCAGTTTGCAAAAGGGAAACAGTTTAGATGTGTCTTCATCAGGGAGGAAAAAGTGTGGTTTCATCTTTAGAACATGCTAGGTAATTCTATCTGGTACCTGAGAACATATTATAGTGACTTCAGGGAAAGTAGTGGGTAGTGGGAAATGGTCCTCAATCACATCTAAATATCTGATATTCTACTCTTTAGAGTGGATGGGGGAACCAAGGGGGTATAGAGATGATGACATTTTGGAAACAGAACTCAATGTTGAGTCCGACATCCACCAATTATCAGCAAGTGGGCTTTGGGCAACTTTGACCTCATCTGTGAATTGGAGATGACAATGCCAGTGGCGTCTCCACAGTGGGTATACATACTGGACCCTCCCAATTCCACGCTTCCTCATTGCCACCCACCAGAGAGCCTGGAATCCCTAAGTTCTTGCTGTAGCATCGCCTTTGCAGATAGGGGTAGTCGGGTGACCAAGTCTGGCCAATGAGATGTAAAAGGAGACTTGTTGGTGGCTTCTGGAGCACTTTAACCTCCTTGGAAAGGGGCTAAAGAAGGAGAATTCACTAGTATCATTTCTTTTCTCTTTTCCTTGTGAAAACTAGAGCTTCATGAGTCCTCTTGCTTTCATGATGAAATAAGCATAAGGATAAAAAGCCAATATGCTAAGTAGTGTAGCAAAATGGAAAAATAGGGCCTGAGAGTCTTTCATGGCATCAGGGGGCTGGAAACACCAACTGCTAGACTTAATGAACATGAGAGAATTTGCTTTCTTTGTGTTTAAGGTACCACCAATGAGATAGTCTGAGGCAGCCAAAAGAATTCTGGACTGACACCTCATAAGCATGAGATAAGACAATAAATCCTAGGACAAACTTGGTTCTCAGCAACAGAAAATAAATGTTAGTTTTTAAAAAGCCTACCCAATGTCCTCCACATTTTTTGGAATACAAAGACACCTTAGAAGAAATCACTAAATGGTCATACTATTATTTACATTGTTAGTTGCTTTTCTGTCCAGGAGACATATAAAAAACCTTGTACAGTATGTTGAGTTTGTGTCCAAAATGGAGAGCAGAACATGGGAGGGCTTTTAATATGGTGAGATCTCCATTTTAGGTAAATCAGTCTAGAGGTTTTGTGGGGCATGTTTGCGGTAGGAAGGGTTTGGCGGGGAGACACAGGGAAAGTCTTACACCTTCAAACTAACCTGCTGTAGATTGTGGGGGTTAAAACCAAAGCAACAACAACAGAGAGAAAAAGAGAGAGGATGAAGTTGAACTTTATTCAGAAGGTTAAAATGTCAGCATTTGGTGTTTGAATGGATATAGCTACAAGGGGCAGGCAGGGGTGAAATGTAAACCCCAACTTTCTAACTTCAGTGATTAGGTAGATAGTCAAGAGAAAAACAGGCATTTATTATTGTTGATTCAGAGAAATGTTGACAAGGTTAAGCTTGTTGAGCTAGTTATATACGTGAGACAAGGTGAGTATCTGAGCCTACAGCTTCTGGGAAATTTGGAAACCATTAGCTTAACCCTGGCAGCTTAAATCATGGATGAGATTAACCACAAAGAGAATATATAAGCATACTTTTAGTGTGTCTGAAGATGAATGGCATGGGGTAGCAATAAAATTTATACATAAACTGGAAAGCTATGAAAATGAGTCTATCTCATAAGAAACAAAGACTGCTAAAGAAAAATTTATAGTTGCAATTTTCTCTGCTATTCTAGAAGATGAAAGATTCACAAAAGACTAGCATTTTCCTTGAGAAATTAGAAAATGAGCAATAGAATAAGCTAAAAATAAATTTTATAAAGATAAAATCTGAAAGCAATAAATAATAAAACAAAGTAATAGTAAAAGAACTAAATTCAAAAAATATGTCTGGGTCAATAAAATAGATACACAATTCACAAGTCTGATTATGAAAAAAGTGTAAAAATTTACTACAAGTCTGGAATGAATAGAGGTATAATCATATATATATATATACAGTAAAGAAAAAGTATAATAAAATGTACATGCAATTTTTGGCAACAAATTTGAAAAGCTACAGTACAATAGACTTTCATGTAAATCTTAAGTTTTCAAGTCACGCAAGGAGAGTTACAAAAGAAAATCAGGGTTACAAAACTTAAAAAATCACTTACCACAGCAGTATAAAAATAATTAAGAAACTATTATGTTTAAAAGGTACCAGAATCAGATGATTCAGGCATTCTAGGGGTAAATATTTCAGCAATTTAATTCCTGAAAATTATTTTAATTTATTAAGTTTAAAAACTTCTCAATTCATATGAAATCTGCATATTATAAAAGCCAAACCTAAAGCATTATTTATTAATTATACTGATGAAAAGAGGTAAAAATTCTACATTTTATTAGATGGAGTCACTGAATTATCAAGAGAATAGTCCACAGAAACTGAAGAGTAGTTAAATATAAATAAAATTATAAGTATAAGTTTAACCAATTAAAGATAGAAAACCACTCCATCCTGTCAATAAATGTTGCAAAGAGTTTGGATAAATTCAGTAACTATTTTAAAAAGATTTACACACACAGAGTAAAATAGAAGAAGAAAGAAACTACTTAGTTTGTGATAGAGATTATAAACTTTATGCATGAAAAAGCATTAGCAAATATAAATGGTCAAATGCTATGGTGGTTCACTATTGTTCCTTATTTATTGCCTTCTCTGTGAGAGAATTATACTTCTTTGAGACACTGACCTCAGTGACATCTTGGGGCCATGGTGTAGCCATTTGATTTGCTCTGACCAACAAATATGAGGGGAAGTGATTGTGTCACCTCAGAATTGAAGTTAAAGAACCATTGTGTCAATTGGCCATTGCAATTTTCTGTTATAAAAATGGCAAATCTGTTCAAAGCTGGACTTAGCTTGGGTTCCAGAATGAGAAGACACAAGAGCAAAGCCACAGCTGACCTATACCAAATAGGCAGAGTAACTGAAAAATAAAACTCTGCTGCTGCAAGCCACTGGGTTGTTTTAGTTGGATGTAATCACAGCACACTGTAACAAGTGCTATATAATGCAAAAATTACCACCACGAATAGAGGGCTGCCATAAACATACAAAACAAAAATTAACCAAAGGAAATACAATATTGAGCATAGCCATCACATCCAGGCAGTTGTGGCAAGGAAATTATCATTAGATTCTGGAAAGTCAGTGCTCACGTTATCTAATGTTGAAACATTCTCAGAATTATCAGTGGTACCTCAGAAGGCAGATAATATACTGAGCAAACATATGGATTTATAGGAAGAAGTTGCGAAACAAAATGTTACTAGTATGCATTAGTTAATATTGTCAAAGCTTGATAAGCTATCAGAAGAAGAAAATAAGCTCACAGAAGGATTGGCTGGTCTGAAAAACATAACTGGATAACAGAACTGCTTATTATCTCCAACAAGTATGAAATAAAACTGAGACATGCCTTGAGCAATGAGGGCCAATTAAGACACTTGAGACAAGAACCACACCGTGACTACAGCCATTAAACCTGTCAAAGTCTCTGAAGCTGTCAGTGAAACTCAGCAAATCTTTTCACTTAGAAAACGTGACTCAGTAAAAAAGGACTATTTTATGCCTCCCCTATAGAGGTTTCTAAGCTCAGATTACTCCCAATAAAGTTAGGAAAACCGGCAACACTGTTGAAAAAGCGGTACTGTCAAGAGAACCACCAGCCTGGAGTGGTTGGTGAATACCCATGACTTCAAATAATTTTGGGGCCTTCCAGCTGCCGTTAACAAAGGAGAAGAGGAGAGAGCCAGGTGTTTAGCCCCAAACGAGGGCATCTTCACCAATGCCCTTAAAAATATGTCCGAGAGGGACAAAAGAAATGGAAAGATTTGGGAGAGGACAGAGCCTCTGTGATGGAAAACAATGGGCTAGAAGATTGCTTGCAGGGAGCAGAGAAGATAAATCAAGAACCTCTCCAGGATACGAGGTCTTTGCAGCATTCCTCTGAGAAACTTCAGAGTTGCCATTGGTCAGCAGCTGCTGTGTACCTTCCATCCCTCCTGCCCTGCAGTGGGCGTATGATCAGAGATTGTCCCATCCCTCTTTTCTGCCCTTGTATATTGGGAACATTGAGGGCACGTTCATTTTTGTAGTTTTAGACTTAAGGAAAAAGGACAAATTTTCATGACTTTTCAAGATCAAGGGAACCACCACATCCAAACCGGGTGTAGAGACTTTCCTGGAATGGTGAGTAGTCCTGTCACTGGCATTGGATGGGACTTTCATGGGGTTATTTGAGGGAGAGGGGGGTGAGTCTATTTTATGCATGAAAGGGAAGAGAAGAAGTAATCGGAGCCAGAGGGCAGGTTGTACTAGGTGGTATTATTGTTTCCAGTTATTTATTTATTTATTTTTGGAGACAGGGTCTCTCCGTGTCATCCAGGCTGGCCTCAAATTCATGGCAACCCTCCTGCCTCAGCTTCCCAAGTGCTGGGATTACAGGTGTGCACCACCACACCTCGTTTCCTTCTCTCTTTTTTTCAGTTACAGTTTTCTACAGCAACAATGTTAGGTCTGGCTTGTGCCTTGCTGTGTCCCAAGAATGTGAGTACGAGTAAAGTATGTGATTTCTGAGTAGAAGCATTAAGGGGCACCTTAATATTTAGCCATGACTCTTTTCCTTCTACCGCAGTATGGCATATACCAGATAGATGCTCTACCTTTAGTTGAGATCCAGATGAAAGACAACTGCAACAGAACCACAGCAGATTAACCAGTATGTAATATAAGCAAAAGAGAATGCTGGGTTGCTGCAAAGCCCTGATATTTAATGTCCTCTGTTGTTGCTTTTTTGTTGTGCAATCTAAGTTATCCAACAATATGCCAATAGTTCTTTACATTTGTATTTGTATTTCTAAGCTGTTCCCATAAAAATCAAGAACAAGGTAAGAATGCACAATATCACCGTTACTAATATCATCTATGTAGTCTAGGAAATGCAATAAACAAAATGCATCATGTAAACCTGGAAAGAAAAAAGTAAAAGTTTTGCTGGTAATATAACTTTATAACTGATAGCATCAAGAAACTCTGGTAAAAAAACACACAGAAGTTTTTTTTAAAAAATTTGATAAACTCAGTGGATACAAAATAAAATATAAATCATTTACTTTTTCTGTCTGAACAATACCCACCTAGAAATGGAAATGAAGGACAGATTTCATTCACAACAGTGAAAAAAATCATAGAAAAGAATAAGTTACACAAGAAATGAATAGCAAAATCTACTGAAGAGCAAGAATATGATCTGAAGAAGTAAAAATCTAGTTATGTTCTTTAAAAGGCAGGCATAGTGGGATATGTCTGTAATCACAGCTACATTGAAGGCTGCTAATGGATTAAAGACTTTAAGGTTACAGGATTAGAGTGGAGTGGCAACCTCATTGGCTCTGGGATCTTCCCAGAGACTTGGTGGGGCACACTTCTTGCTGGGTCAGGAAGGTGTTGCCCTGGGGCCTACGGTTCCATGCCCCTTCCTCTTTGGTGCTGTTCCCTTGAGAACTAAGGGTTACCACGAACTAAGCAGATTGGCTCCGCCATGCCCTTCTGACTTGCTGTTCCTGCCTTGGAGTCATGGACTGCCGAAAACTATGGACTGCCGAAAACTATGGACTGAATCTCCTGAAACTGTGAGCTAAGTTAAACTTAACCTTCTTTAAGTTGTGGGTGTCAATTACTGGGACCCAGCACCAGGAAAGCTTACAATTACAGAGGCTAAGGCAAGTTAGCCAGACCCTGTGTCAAAATTTAAATAAATAGGGCTGAGCATGTTATTCAGCAGTAGAGAACTTGCTTAACAGGTACAAGGTCCTGGGTTTAATTCCCAGTGCCATTTAATTCTGAGAGAGAGAGACAGACAGACAGACAGAAAGGGAGAGAGGGAGAGAGAGATCATCAATAAAAAATCTATTCTCCTGAAGATAACATTAATTTAGTGCAATAGAATCTCAGCATTTTAATTGGATAAAATACTTTTAAATTAATGAGAAAAGAATAGTGGTATTAAAGCTACTTAAAATTTAGAATAATTAAAAATCTACAGTATTGGCACAAGAGTACTACAAGATAAAAAAATGAATGAAAACTAGTAGAAAGCTCAAAATTAGATTTTAATGTATCTGTATGTATGTAAGACCTGATAAAGATGGTATTTCATTGTGAAGTTTAATTAATAACCTCATCACAGTTGAATTTACTCCTGGAAGAAATCCAACTTGAGCCTCTACATTAATTCTAAAAAATGAACTCCTAATGGATTAAAGATTTAAGGTAAAAGTAAATTATTTTAGAAAAAGTTAGGATACTGTCTCTATACCTAGGGACTGGAGAAATCTCTTATTAAACTAATTCCAAAATATGTATAAACTACACATATCTCATATATGCAGACATAAAATTTTAAAGTATTGTTTATGACTCAAGAGACACCAGAAACCAAGTCATCAGGCAAACAAGTTGGGGGAAATATTTTAAATTCATATGCTAGATAAAAAATTAGTATCTATAATATACAAAAAGCTCTTTCACAATAATATAGTCAATGTAATAGCCAAATGGGTTAGCAATGTGAACAGGCAATTGTCAGAAGAGCAAGTAAGATAAAATGTTCAACTTCCCCTAATAGGCAGAGACATGGAAATTTAAATTACCATGATGATATCCACCAGAGTGGCAAAAATAAAAAGTGCAATAGCACCTATTATTAGCAGAGATGGGATTCAGGACAAGGGTATGCTCATATGTCACTGGGGGAAATGTGAAAAAGCAATTTATGATTTCTGTTAAAAATTTACATGCACATACAAATCAACCCAGAATTTCAATTTTAGGACTCTAAACTAGAAATTAAAGTCCCAGTATATAAGTAGATATATACAAGGGTGATCATAGCAACATTATTTTTAATCATAAAAAGCTGGTAGCAAACAAAAATTCATTAATAAAAGAATAGCTGGATGAATTGTGATAATCCTTACAGTAGAAAATTATGCAAGAATTAAAAATTAATGACCTATATTATTTGACCTGGAGGAACTTCCATTATATATTAAGATACAGAAAACTCTATGTCACCAATCCCTTTAAAAATGTGTTCTTAAACACTGCATATATGTGCATAAAGACATATACATAGTCTGTTTATATACAATCACACCTATGTGTACATAACGCCTACAGAGTTACATGAAAAGAATACTCACACAGAAAGTATTGCTTCTCAGAAAGGTGGATTTCAGGTGACTTTCACTTTTTTCCTGAATGGGGTAATTTCTTGCAATGAATGTGTTCCATTTGTGTCAGTAGCATCTTAGTCCATCAGACTACTGGAAGAAAAAAGCTACAATGGGTAGCTTATAAACAACAGAAGGTTATTTCTTTCTACTCTGGAGACTAAGTTCAAGATCAAAGTGCTAGCAGGATCTGGTGAGGCCCATAGAACTGCTTACTAACAACCATCCTTTCTGCCTCTCTCCTTCTGCCATCTTTTGCTGTGTCCTTACGTGGCACAAAGGGAAAACAAGCTGTCTGGGGTATCTTTTATAAGGGCACCTATAGGGAACCCTTCCTGGTCATTGTCTCAGTCGGGAAGTTTATATTTGCAATCCCATGGAAAAATTATTGGAATCTTCGTGAGTTAATTCCAATCTACAACTTCCAGGGCAACCCATGGCAAGAATGAAGACACTAAGGCATATCTGTAGTTGTGGGGAGCCAAGGGGGCCCTGAGTCCAGCTAGGCTAATGGCTAACCGGAACCAAGGCCTCAATCCAGGGCCAAACCTGGGCTTTATTAATTCATGAAGAAGGGAGTGGCTGGAGGATGCGTGACTGTGAGAATGGTGGGAAGTAAATGAGTGCTGTGAGCTGGGCTAGGTAGGAGGCCTGAAATCACCTCTGCAATATGCAAAGGGAAGGATATGCAGAAAGAGTAATCTGCATAACACAGTCTGAAGTAATATCTAATGTTTTGGGGTCGGTGCTTCAGCTCTGATGTGTAATCTTTTATGCCTTGGGAAGCCATAGCCTCTTATCTCGAGGCTCAACCCCAGCCAACAGCGTGGAGCACGGCTCTGTATCCCGCCCCAGCTCACATATGTTTTTTGTGGGGGAGCCAGGTGGTGCAGAAACACTGCTCCATCGCCTTGCTTCAAAGACTACACATCGGCACCCTGGCTGGACCGATTTGCATTGCCTAAAGCCAATTGAAGGGATAAAGAGCATTCCTAGCCAGCTCTGCACACATCAGTATATGGAAATAGGGCCAGGTTTAGCCAAAATGGAGATAACTGCTCTTCTTTCAAGAAGAGTCGTCCACATGGTCCTCCACAGGCACTAATCCCAGTCATGAGGCTCCATATTCTTGACCTAATAAGTGGCCAAAGATCCCACCTCCTAATGCCATCCCCTTGGGGGTTAGGATTTCATCTTATAAATTTTGGCAGGGCACAAATGTTCAGGCCATACCAAGGAGGAAAAAAAGCAATAAATCTTTCTCCATTGTAAGGAAGAAGAAATTGGACAAATACTGAAAGCTATATGCCTGCATTGGGATGGCTTAGCATTATCCATAAACTATAAAAACCTGTAAAAATATAAACATCTAAAATTAGGTTTTGGTTAGATAAATTATAACCCACCATGAAAATACTATCAAATAGCTATTTAAAATTATAAAATCAACATATATCTATTGACATGTAAAATGGTCATTCTTATTGTTAACAAATACGAAAATTATTAAAGAGCATCAATAACATATCATTTAGAAGGAAAATACACTTTATGTGTGGATGTTTACTTGTATGTCCCTATAGAAATCTGTATTTACCCAAGTTATAGATAAACATTTTGCAGGATACACACCAAAATATAATAAGGTTTAGCTCTCGGTGCCACACTTACAAAGTGACTTTATTTTCTTGCCTTTCTTTTCTAATCTCTCTGTATTACATTTGTGACTCATATGAACAAAGAAAATACTGAACATTCCTTTTCTCCATCCATTTTCCTTTCCTCTTTTAGGCTGATCATTCTTTAGTTCCTAAGGAAAAGAAGAATTACATAAAAAGGAACATTTTTGAAGATCAGATCTCCTCCCTAGAATTTTTTGTTTGCCCTGGAATTTAGCTCTCATTAGAGGAGATGGAATTTATTCCTTATCTTTATTTCTCCCTTGCTGTTAAACTCTAAATCAAACTTGGAAGAGGCAGTGCCAACTTCATTAGCTCTAATCCATGGCTGCGTGCCATTAAGATTAATATTTTCCTAGGTTTATTCTTCCTACCCCTCTCCTCCCAAATTTTCCATGAACTTAGCGCACTGATGTATTCCTGCCCGTAGGGAGTGTTTGTGAACTAGATGAGAAAGACAGACTTGTCACTCCAAAGTCACAGCTTGTTTTAACACATTTGGGCTGATGAACCAATCTGACTACAACTGACTCCTGGCCATTTTGAAAAGGACAAAGGTTGGCCACTTTCACAAAAGTCCCAAATAAGGTGCCACAGGCCCTAAGGGAGCTTATAAGTGAGGAAGGAGTTCCAGAAATGCTTTTGAGGAATGGCCGCGGAGGAACTGGGCTTCCTCCCAGCTCAGCTCTGGCGACAGAGGCTTAGTTCATCTGGGACCAGCTTGCTGTTCATCTCTTTAGACCCCAGTGATTTGGCCAATCTTTCCTCCCATCTGGATTTCTCGTAAGACTCAAGTAATACATTTATTTCTCAATTCATTGAGTAGTTATTTCCTACAAGTGCTGGAAAATCTTTAAGTCCTTATATAAAATCCATTTTCTCTTAAAATATATTAAAAGCAAGGGATATGCTCTGGAAGCTTAATTTTTTGTGTGTTTCATATTAATGGGGAGAACAGTTAATGGAAAAAGTGAGTTATGTAATAGGGACCAAAAAGCAACCACTAGATAATGTTTAATCAAAATGCAGACAGCATGTGGTTATAAATAGTAGCTGTGTTTAAAACACTGCCATTACGGGGATCTTGTATATGAAGTCTTTGTCAGACTCAGTGATGCCCAGGTTTTGCACTTTCTTTAATCTTGAGAGAATTTTAATGAGTTATTTTGAACTTGCTAATGTCTGTATTTCATTCGCCTTTTATAAAACAGGCTAATAATCTCCATCTTTTACATATTGATGAGCTTTGATTTCTTTTTCTTCTACGGGGCTTCCCTGTGATGTGAACTAATGATTTCTAGTCACTGTTTCATGTGGAAGTTGAAAGTCACCTAGAAAACACACAAGCTCATGTAGCTTGAACAGTGTAGCCATTAGGAGGGAAGGCAGTGACGGTTGGTACCGTGCCAGGCATCTTGCTAAGAGTCGCTTTAAACTATTTGCACTTGATCCTATTCTATGTTGCCAGATAAGGAGCCTTTCAAAATTTTGGCAGGCATTTTAATCCCACATTATTCTGAAATTTGCATGTAAACACTTATAGACAATGTTAATTTGATTCAGACTTAATATTGTCACTGGTGACTTTTAAGTATAAATGAGATTAGATTTATTCTTTCCTAACTGCTTACCAAGTTCCAACCTGAGAGAGAATTCTTGGTTTAGAATCCAACTTTTTTTTTACATAAGTGTCTTATATGTTATTTTTAATGGACGTATAACATTTGTACTCATTCATGGTTTAATACATGGATACAATGTGCAGTGATCAAATCAAGATAATTAGCATCTCTACTTCCACTGTCTGTGCATCTGTTGTAATAGTTGCCTCTTCCAATTATTATTTGTTTTTGTTTTTTTTCCGGAACCGGGAATTGAACTCACGACCTCGTGCTTGCCAGGCAGGCGCTGTGCCGCTGAGCTAAATCCCCAGCCCCGCCTCTTCCAATTATACACAGCTCCTGTATGGACTTCTTCATTTAGATGGGCTGTAGGGTGTTTGGTGGGTGGGTGCTTTGGCTTTGGTTCTGACTGAGCACTGGTGTGCCCTCCGTGTGATTTCTTCTGCTGTAATCGACATCAGCAGCACCTATGAGTACTCAGTGGTCTAGACTGCAGGTATTGAGGAAAGTGATGGTCCGCCCTGCAGTAGACATGACTTATAAAGTGTGGTCACAGGCCCCACAGAGGCAAGTGGCAACAGTGGCGGCCGCAGGGCTGACACGGGGGCTCCAGGACACCATGGAACATAAGCACCAATTATGGTATCTCTGGGTGCAGCCTCCATGATGTTGGCCACACAGGGTGCAGAGGGACACCTCACTCCCCAGTGGAGGTGAGCGCTTGTGGAGCTGGTGGCAGCCATGACTCTGGGAAGTGCTGGCCTTACGCAGGTGCAACCTCAGGCCCTGTAGCTGTATCTACAATGCAGAGCCATGGGTTGTCGAACAGTCTGTTCTAGGGCCCTGTCAGACAAGTGCCGGTGTGCCACAGCTTCTTGTGGTGGTAGTGGTGACCCCAGAACTGTGGGCTGCAGAGCCCCTCCTTCTACCCTAAGTGCGGAGCATCAGTGGTTCCAGGGCTTCCGGAGCAGCAGCTATGATGAAGGAGCTGCCCTAGGGTGGGATGCACTCGAGCAGCGGCCCTGATATAATGGCATCGTGGTGTAGCAGCTTGGGCTCTGGGTGGAGGTTGCGGGTGGCGGGGGAGGGGCAAGGTGAGTTTCTTCTCTGGAGCAATGCACATGTGCAATCTTCAAACTAGTGTAATGCCCAGGAGATCCACGGACTTGTCCTACAGTTCACCCTTTCAGTCTGCAGTGATGGTAGGGGTCCTGGGCCTTCCTGCTTACCTTTCCCAGAAATGCAGTTCCCACCGCACCACCCAGGGAGCCAGGGCTGCAGTTGCAGCGTGATGTGTCCTTCTTTGGGCTGCTACTGGTGCCATTTATGGCTCCTGTCACTCCCTTGCTGAGTCCCAGGGCTCTCCCTTTGTCGCTTTGGTTCTGGAAAGCCTGGGACCCCTCTATTCAGTTATCTAGGGTCCTCTTTCCCACCCAGCTCTTGAGCTGAGTGCTAAATCAAGCTGTTCAGGGTCAGGTCTCCAGTAGCTTTATATTGATATTTCTACTAGGGAGTGTTCATTCTCTACCATTCTTTGTTATTTATATTTCAATAACATTTTACAAAGTATAAAAGAGGTCAGCTCAGCCTCCTGAGATGACCAGGTGTCTTGGTTACTTTTCTCTCACTGCTGGGATAAAATATCTGATGCCCAAAATTAAGGAAGGAAAGGTTTATTTTGCTTACAGTTTGTGGAGGTTTCAATCCGTACTTGGCAGATTATAAGGCAGAGTGGCACATGGCAGAGGGCTGCATCTCAGGGTGGCAGAACACAGCTAAGCAGCAACCACACACCAGGGTGGAATGTCCCAAGCACCCTCTTCCTCTCCCTTACATATGCAAATTATCCACTCCAGGGCTGGTGTAGCTCTCATACCCATAATAATCAAACTCTAAAAGCCTGCCCCGTGGTCACATGAGGCTTTGGAGGGGACACACAGACATAAACCATAACACCAGGGTTCTGTATTCAGGTCCCAGGCTCTGTGGGTTAACAAAGCTGGTGCCTATCCTGGAGGAGTTTGCGTTTAGGGTATGACATCTGGAAGGATGTGGAAGGGAGGAAGAGCAATGGGTCTAAGCAAAAGCGTCTAAGCCAAGAGAGGCAAAGTCAGCTGCTGGGTAAGGAAGGATTGAGTGGTGTGTGTGTGCGTGCGTGCGTGCGTGCGTGCGTGCGCGTGCGTGTGTGTGTGTGTGTGTGTGTGTGTGTGTGTGTGTAGAGGTAGTAGTTTCCCCAAGACAAAAAGACACAGAACAGGGGAGCATTTTTTAGGGGTTTTAAGGCATATCAGCATACCAGAGTGTTTTTAGAAAGCTATCATCATGTAGACACCAGGATCTTTGGCTGTTAGTATAAAATAAATTACTTTAAGCTTATCCTGTATATTTATTTTTCAGTCAATGCCTACTCTCACATTTGCTTCAGTACAGTAGATTTTGAACTTCTGCACCAAGACCCACATATCTATTACCACTCATGAAACACATCTATACATTCCTAACTGAAATCCAAGTTCTGCAAAGCCATGATTACTGTTATTACAGAGGATACTGTAGGATCCTCACCTCCCTGTCTCTTCTTTTGAATTTCCACACATACTGGTGGTGACACACCAAATTCACCCCAGAACTTACCAAGGAATTGCAACCTGCTGAGTCAAAATCATGTTTTGGTTCCAGCCTGGAGTCCAACGGCTGCTTGGTGGAGTGTAGCTCCTTTAAACTGCTACACCACTCAGCCCAGCACCGGCCCTTTGCCATTCTTGACAGCAAACCCTGTCCACAAGGCAGCCCCTGACTCATTTCCCCTCTTCTCTTTCTCATTGTCCCTTCCCCCTACCTTTATCAGCCACTCCTTCAGCTCATTCTCCTAGGATTATCTTATTTGGTGTTGTGGTTTAGCTCAAGAATGTTCTCCAAAGCTCCATGCTGTCAGAGGCAGGGTTTTCTGAAGGTGACTGGATCATGGGGTGCCATACTAATTGGTGAGTTCATTCACTGGGGAGTTCAGTGGCTGCATGTGTGCTATTGGGAGGAAGAGGCAGATCCCTGCAGAGGTGACCTAGAGGGCTGTAGCTCCCTCTTGGGCTCCTCCCTTCTCTCCCTGCTTCTTGGTTCCACAGTTTGAGAGCTTTCCTCCACCAGCCTTGGAGCCAGCCCTCAACTGTGACCCACAATAACCACTCTTCCTTTCAGTTGTGGGTGGAAGGCATTGTGTCCCAGTGACAAGAAGGTGACTAAGACACTTTTCTTGGTTTGGGGGTGATAGAACAAAAAGAGCATTTCCTAAAGTATGGTAACATAGCCATCATAGGGCCAGGGGGACTTTAGGGACACACAGATGAACGTTTTCTTCTTTTGCTTTTTCCATTCTTCTTCTTTTTTCCCAGCAGTCCCTTCTAACAAATGATGCTGATTTTCTCTGCATGATAATTAATACTAATCACAGCTATACTTCAGTGGACACTTAATATATTCAGGCACTGTTTAAAGAGTATGAACTTGCTTACTCCCCATTATAATCTATGAAGTAGTCACTATAATTATCACCATTTTACAGATGAAAAAGCTGAGGTATAGGAAGGTTAAGCACTTGTCTGACATCACACAGCTAGTAAAGGGAGGAAGCAGGATGAAACCCAGGAAGTCTGACTCCTTACAAGGAAGCAAACTCAAGGAAGAACTTGGATTCAAATGCTGTTCCAGCCACTTTCTAGCTTGGTAATTTTAGGTAAGATTTTTAATCTACCTGAGTCTCAATTTCCATAGCTCTGCCTCAGTTTCCTCCATGAACCTAACACACCATCAACTGATGTGCTAGTAAGAAAAATTTAAAAGCTTACATTCAGGCATGCCTTATATGCTTCCTTATCAATTATCTGGTATATCCTGATAACAGAGAATGTTAAAATATGAAAAGAATGAACATCTTAGGGCCAGTGATATATCCCAATTTACCAACCTCATAGTGTCACCAAGAAGAGCAACATGGCCTGATTCAAACATGTCCTCCCAAAACCTCATGTGTACAGAGGTAGGGCTTTTGAAGGTGACCAGATCCAGGGGGCCTACTCATCAGTTGATTAATCCATTGGTGAGTTTGTACCTGATTGTGCCATTAGAGGTAAATCTGGTGGGAGGAAGTAGGTCCCTAGGGCCATGACCTAGAAGGGTGTATTGTCTCTGCCCTCTTTTCTCTCTCTTTGGTTCTCTCCTTACTTATTCTGTTTCCTGGCTGCCATGAGAGGAGCAGCTTTCTTTAGCCCCACCCTCCTGCCTTGACGTTTCTGCCACACCACAGTCCTAAAAGCAACCCAGCCAGCTGATCGTAGCCTGAAAGCTCTGAAACCATGAACCAAAATTAACCTCTTCCTCCTTTAAGTTTTGTACATCAGCTATTTTGTGCCAGCAATGGAAAGCTGACTAAAGCAAAGTGCGAATGAACCCAGTGTTTACTATGGTGCTGGTACCTGGCAGTCTTTAATGAATGTTAGTGATCCTATTTGTTTAAATGGGTGTGCCAGTCTTGTAGATGGAGCAACTAGGGTATAGCAATTAAACTCTCGGGTTGTTATACTAAGATTCTGGTGGTGCTCAGATCTAGCCACGGTCTCTGACCCCTTTGTTAGCATGGGCTACCTATCTGTGGGAGAGCCGAGGCCTGGCACATGTCTGATATCAGAGCACAGCACTTTCACTTTGCTTTAGGTGCCTTGATGAAGATCAGCAGAGTTCATTTGCTTCTGAACCTTCCAGTTTGCATTTCCAGTTACAAGAGTCCTGGAGGTCATAGAAATACACCACATGCCTCACATTCCCAAGAGAGTGTCTAGACTGTCTGACTCAAGGCAAATTACTAAATGTGTAAATGCCCATTCTACTTAATGACTTGACTTCCACTTTTTCACAGACACTCAGATATGGCCAGAAATAGCCACAGCCCTGTAATCATTCACAGAGCTGAGATAAGTTAAGTGGGTAGTGTCTCTCTGTAATTCCTTCCCTAAGCACTTAATGCTGATGTACATCCCTCCCCCTTTTGCTCACAGAGCAGATGTTTAAAAAAAATGTCATTTGACTGAAGAAGGAAAAAACATTGCTAAGGCGTGGATTTACACTTCCACCCCCATACATAAGTACTTCAAGGCTACCGTCAGTGCTGCCTTGTATGAAGAGCTGTTTGTTAAGCACGCAACAACCCCCTGCACACATGCACACTGATGATGTTCTCCCCAGCCTTACCATTCCCATGAACCTTGTATTCATATGGGTTTTCTAACTTGTACTTTGAATATTTTTGCTCCATAGCCACAGCTTTGAGTATGCTGCTTCACATTTCCTTCATAAATGCCAAGAGCAGCATTTGTATCTCGGTCTGGCAGTAAGTTCTTGGGTGGGGGTCAGGGAGAGCCATCCAGGAAGGGCTGGCTTGGTCATGGCTACATGACAGAGCCACAGAGCCCTGCGTAGATTCTGGTCACTGACAGGCTGACTTGGGGGAGTGCTGCCTTTTGGGAACCCAGGCGAGGGATGGAGGAAGCACCGAATGTCACACAGGAGGACACAAGCTCTGTCACAGGGCCAGCGCCAGGTCTTGAGTGATGACTGGGTATCTTAGATTCTTGCAGTGGAACAAAGGTTAGATCTGACACTGATAATTGCAGCCTTTCCAGGTAATTATTTGTTCTTGCACCCTGTCAGAGCTGCTTGTAGGCTCAGAGAAAAGCCCCATAGGGTGAGCTTTCCTGGCTTGTCACCTGCTTTTGTCTTCAGGGTGCAGCACCGACCCTTTGCTCTCTCCTGCCTTTTCATCACGATGACACATTGAGGGCGCTTTATCCTCTAGAGGGGGGATGGGGATGACCACCTGCACAGGACCAGCTGCTGAGGGCCCTGAGGGTCGTCTGTACCTCCTGCGGAGTCAGGGTTTAATGCTCTGAAAGAGGAAATGTTTGCTCTCTTGGTGGCTCTGCTGCAGTCAACCATCCTTTGTTGAGACCAACACTCAGACATCCGCAGGGAGCTGGGAGGGATACACTCTTTCCTTGGGTCTTCCCTCCACCCTACAACACAAGTGTCCCGGCTGCTAGATCAGATGCTGTGCCTAGTGTCCCAGGTGAAGCCGGTTCCCTCCTGCCACTGACTGACCCCTCTGAGACCAGGATGCACTTTCTCCCAACAGCAGATATTGCTAGGCTTCTCTAGTTCTCGGAGAGGGTGCGCAGTTGCCTCTCCAAGCCCAGAAAGAGGACTTGATTCCCCTAAAACCCCAGGAAAAAAGAGCATTTAGTTGTCTTATAGGTATAAGACTGAAAGGGTCCCCTAAGGGGCAGTTCAATCCAAAGGGCAGCTTTATTCCCCCTCCAAAGATACTTTTTAATTCCTTCCATTTTATTTTATTTTGACAAAATACATATAACATCTTAGTCGTTTAAAATGTACAGGCCGACAGCATAACATACATTTTTCTTGTTGTACACACATCCATTTCCATACTTCTTCTCACCTTGTAAAACCAAAACTTCACACCCATTACACAGCAGCCCGTGTCCGCCTTCTCCCAGCCCCTGGCAACTACCACTCCACCATTTGTCTCTCTGGTTTTGACTCCACCAAGTAACTCATACAAGCGGAATCCTACAGTTTGTATTTTTGGTGCCTGGCTTATTTCACATAGCATAATGTCTTCATATGGCGTAGCATATGTCAGCATGTATTTTTTAAAGGCTGAATTATTATTCCATTATATGACTATACCACATTTTGCTCGTCCATTCATCTGTCAGTGGACACATGCCAGACACCTTTCTTGTGGAATTTTTTTTCAACTTTAAAATTCTGAAGATCCAGTCTACCCCAGGAAAACCCATTGCACATGTATTTTGCAATGACTGAATAATAACTTTTAAATGTGCACTTGCTTATGTAATGTATTATCTATATTTTTATATAAATATTTTTTACTATATGACTTTTACAGACTAGTGTTCCATTGTGGTGTATCAGTCAGAATAAGCTGAGTGAAACTGCAATAACGAGCAATCTGAAACCTAGGTGACCCAAAACAACAAATTTTAATTGCTTGCTCTAGAAAGTTATACACGGAAGCCACATTGTGTATGTGTGGAAGCCACACTGCACAGTATTTCCTTAGCCAAAGCTAGTCATATGACCTCACATTGTGTAAAGTAGGGAGAACATGCAGTCCCACTGTATACACAGAAGGAGAATGGGAAATAGTTGCTCATCGGCAGTAATGATTGCCATAGTAAGGACATACTATGATAAAGCTGCACCTTATTTTTCGACACATACTTTTTTTCCATAAGTTGAATAACTTCTTGAGTGCCTATTTGTTTAAGATGTCTAAAGCCCTGCAAAAAATTTAAGTGGAAGCGTTAACAATTCCAACTATTTATGTTGAGTTAGTGAAAACCTTACATTTTAAATACCAAGCAGTAATATAAATTTGAATCATGACATCTGGCATTGCTCCAAGTGTCAGTAGTTCAAGGTAAAGTAGGCAATAAAAGAGGCAAAACATTCAGATAAGCTTATTTGATTGCCTCAAATCTGTTTATCTATTACCTTTTTATTATAAATAATGAATCTTCTATATCTTTGTATAGGAAAATTCCCAACACTAGCAGACCCAGCTAAAACTTCACCAATTTGCAAATTACTTGTCAACTGCTGCCCCTACTGTATCCATGCAAGGCTTTGAATGCCTAAGTGAACACATTTGGCTTCAAGTGCTGATTCTGTCTTTTCTAGATGGTCCTATGTACAGATGTGCTCCACTACCCAGGTATGCGTCCCCTTGTTCTGTGGACAAGTCCACCTGCAGTCATCAGGCCCTTCCAATCCATGACATTGAACTTATGTGAGTACAAATGGGCTAATAGCCAACACCAGCTCAAAGGCTGTAATTATCCAAGGAAACCAAGGTATCAGGGAGGTAGTAACACAAAACATCCTAGCAAAATCAAATCCAAGGACAGCTGTTGTCCAGAATCAGTTATCCATCTGGTCTCTGGGTACAGCCGGGCCACACAGGCTCTATCAGCGGACATTTTATAAAACGTCTCATGTCACGACTGCAAGACAAAGGGGAATATGACACTACTGTACTCAGCATGCCGTGTGAAAAGTGCAGAACACATTCAAGCTCTTGCTGTGGCCTGCTGAGACATCCTTAGAACCAAGTCATTTACTTCAGTTATTCTTATTATATTTTATACTACTTAAGGTCACTTTACCCAAATGGTAGTCAATGGGTACTATTGCATGGAAGGAAGAGAGAGGGAGATGAAAAGGACCCATTTGCAATCCATCTAAGAAATGTTGGATAAATCAGAGATAAATAAGATTCTTCAGTGTGAAACTTCACAGAGTTTAACAGCCTGATATGATTGTAAATCTTCAGCAGCTACCTAGTGTTTATCAGCGTAAGTGACCACAGTATATCTTTTTCAGATAAATAAAATATCATTGATATATAAACAAATGTTTGGCCTCTTTCCTGACCTGCACCTTCAAGGAGAACTTGTGACAAATGTATCAGCATCTCCCCTTCAGTTTGATACTGATATCTGATTCACTCCAGAGTCCTCCTTACTATACATTCCTGACTAATCAGACGTGTAAAACCCCAAGTGTCAGAAATGACAGACTGTCTCAAATAGGCTTGCAGTTTCTTGAAAGAAATTCAAAATGATGAACACAAAGGAGAAGAGGAAAAAGGAGAAGATCCTGCAACAGTATGGAGTGTGCAAGGCAGTTTGATGGGAATTGAATATAAGAAATGGAGGAACAGAGCTCCTGCGGAAACTTTGGGATGAGAGACAGTTATAGAAGGAGAAGCACGAGGAAAAGAACATTTAAAAAATATGTGGTGATTACTAATTGGGTCACCTTTAAAATCTACTGAGAAATGCAGGAAAGAAGCCAAGTACACCTGTAACCCCAGCACTCTGGGAGGCTGAGGCAGGAGGGTGTCAAGTTTGAGCCCAGCCTGGGAAATTTTGCAGCTTAGTAAGACTTTGTCTGAAAATAAAAATAAAATGGGATGGATATATTATTCAGCGCAAAGGCCCTGGGTTCAATTCCTAATACAAAAAAAAAAAAAAAAAGGAGGAACATAAAAGCTGGTGATTGCACTTGGATATTGGAGTATCTCTGAATGCTCACTTTATTGAGATTAGCTGCCTGAGCCCTTGGGTTTTATAAAAATAAAAAAAAAAAAAAAAAAAAAAAAAACCAAACCACCAGTATTCCACAGAATACCTCTAGAGAAATGCCGAATAACATTCAGCATTTTCAATTGCTACAGCCAAGAATAAAGATAAGGAATTCAAAAAAAAAAAAAAAAAAAAAAAAAAAAACTTATTGCTTTCAGCCCAAGGGCCTTTTAATATTAATAGAACAAAAAATAGAAATGATGGATTTTTTTAAGTTTTAAGGATTGACACAAAACTAGGAGTGAATTTCTGAGTATAAGACAAGGTTGCATTGTAGATATTGATTTCATAAAAGAAAACATCAGAGCAATATTTGCTCATACAATTTTAATTGTTCCTTTGATTAAAACATGAATTTTCCAGTTCAAATAAAACTTTTTAATAACCTAACTTTAATTTTACATTAAGCCTAAGCCATCTGTTTGGCTAATTATGGAAATTACTTGTATTAATATAACATACTACATCAGATTGTTAGGATTAAATGAATTAATATATGGGAAATACTTAAAACAAAACCTTTCATATATAGCTAGCACTCCATAGATTCAGTTATTATTTGTATTACCAAATTTTATACTTTTTTTGCAACAGCTTTGAAGTTGGGTTGGTATTGTTCCTTTGTTTTACTATCACAAAATACCATAAATGAGGTAGCTGGTAAACAACAGAAAATTATGTCTCAGAGTTCTGGAGGGCAGGAAGTCCAAGAACAAGTCACTAGCAGATTTAGCATGAGGACCCACTTCCTAACAGACAGCAGTCTTCTCACTATGTCACACGTCACAGAAGGGAGGAAAGACGGTGGTATCTCATTTCTAAGGTAGCCTCACAAAAACTTGGCCTCATGACCTAATCACTCCCCATTATTTTTTAATATTTACCATATTTTTATATTTCATAAATGATCACATATCTTTTTATCTATTTATAATAAAATATGTGAACTTCAGATATCATTCTTTAAAAAATAAAGTGCCAGACCTACTAACCACCAGGAGACCTGTCAGTGTAGAAATATTTGTCAGCAACTGAAGTTCTAACCTACTATAAAGGTGTGGTGAAGCACCAAGACATGCTGCAGTACTTGCCAAAGGCCAAGGCAATACAGAAAAGGTAACAAGATAGTTCTAAATACCAGATGTGACCACGTGGACAGTCATAGAAATGAAGGTTAAAATTGTCCTGAGTACTTCTTTCCTGTTTTGTGAATACACTTGTGCATTTAGACACGTACATCAATGAGATATCTTTGTTTTCTTTCTTTGTGATATCACATTGATTGAATTTATATTGGTACTTAAGTATTGCTAAATCAACATTATAATGTAGCATTTTAAGTATGAAATGTCAGGAGAAGAATAAACACCACCCAAAGAAAACCTTTGCCTTCTATTCTGGGAAGAGAATGAACACATTTCTGTTTATACGCAGGATAGTTGCATCATGTCAGGTAAACCACGAATGTGCTGTTGTATTTGGAGATTAAATATGGTTTAAGGAGATGTGTCTGGGTGTCCGGTTGACAAGGGGTGGATCGTGACTGCATGGATGAAGAAATGCCTGGTAGATTAGTAAACCTCCATTGTGGGTGTGTCTACGGATGACAGACAGGTACGCCAGCAAACCAACAGGGGAAGACCCACATTGGCTGTGGGTGACACCAACCCATAGTCTTGTAGACTGGGTGGAATAAAAGGGAAAGAAGAAAGAGGTGTGCACATTTTGAAGAGCTTCCTGAGTGGATATGCCCTTGCTGCTATTGCCTTTGGACCTCTCTCTTCAGGGCTCCAGTTTCTTGTGCCGTCCAGTGAACACTCACCATTGAGCCTCCAGGTCTTTGACCTTGGACTGGTGCTGTTTCCTTGATCTCTCTGGCTCTGTGGTTTCCATCTTTTGGGGCTGAGCCACTATTGGATCCTCTGGTGCTCCAGCACACAGATGGCCAGTGTGGACTGTCCCATTTCTGGTCCTGTAAGCCTACCTAGCAAGTCCCCTTACACACTTATACATGTATTTTCTGTTGATTTCATTCTTCTAGAGAACCCCAGTACCATCCATTTATTATACTTTGGGAGGATTTGATAAAGGAGTCAAATAAACAAAAATTAATCAGAAGAGGGACTTCAAGGCAAGGAAAAATCAAGACAAGATGTTGAGTAATGAGCCTTGTAAAAATACATAGGCATTTTCTTAATCAGCATTCATGTAATCAGCTTATTCAGTTTGTGAATAATCTCCATCCTCTTGAACATCTATAATAGAAATTTGGAGTACAGGAATCCATATCAAATAGAATTCTTTGGTTGCAAGCAGCACACACCAACTCTTGGCAACTTAAGCAAAAAGGGATGTTTTTGAAAAGATATAGGATAGGCAAAAGAACAGACTCAAAGATCCAACTCAGAGACAGCTGGAGAACCCAGCTTGGCACCAGGGCAACCTGATGGATCCTCATGGTGTGGGGAACCCAGCTTCCTTTTCTGGGAGCCATTTCTGGGCATAATGAGTTTACTCTTTTTTAATCTATCAATCTTTCTGGTCAAGACTAAAAGTGCAAGGAAGGATCCTGGATCATGTGTCCCCGTGCTTGTCTCAGGAAGAGTTGTGCACCCTCTCATCAAGTTTCATCAGAGTGCCCCCAAGAGAGGGAAATTCCCCAAAGGAACCAGGTCTTATTCTTAGTAAGGGAGTGTGGAGTAGATGCCGGCTTGCCAAAGCTCAACAGATGCCTACATCCAGTCGGAATGATAACGACCAGCAGTTGGCCACCCTAGCATGCTCAGTTCCACAGCCAGTAAGAAACTCCTTCATCCAATGGAAAGAGTCATAAACACAGCTTCTAGTCCATGTATGCAAGAAGGCACCTTCCCTATCACAGCCATGCACATAAAGGAAGACTGGGTGGGGTTAAATCCCATCCTGCCCTTTATGGTATTCACACCCCACATGGAACATCACATGGGCAAAAGCACAGGCCACACAGACAGGCACTTTTGGGGGATACCTCTAGATTTCTCCTTTGTCCTTGGGGTACCTAGTCAGCTATCAGAGCTGTCTGACCACTCGGGTCAGTTTCATTAGCTCCTTTTCAAAGTACTCAAAGTTGTTTTAATGCACAGGATTAGTGTAGACAGGGTCCTGCCTTCACACTGGATGATTCACTGCATGCATGCAAGCAGTCTTAGCTGTCCCCAGGGCTGCATGAGTTAGCTTGTTTCCATGAACTTGAGTGATGCGAGCTGGCCTTGTTTCCCTCACCCGGTGTTTTGTTCTGCTCCCAGGTGCCGCCTTCTTCTTCCCGCCTCACCTTCGTCTCCTTGGCTTTGCCTTAACAGTACTCCTGATTCTGCAAACAAATGCCTGGTCAGAAGGTGCATGTTCCTGCCACGGGGGAAAAACAGATCAAAGGAGAGCTGCCGCGCTTGTCACCTTCGTTCTTGGCAGGAGCAAGATGTTAATTTTTGCAGCTGCGGCAAGAGGCCTGTCCCCAGACCTGGCAGGAGCAGAGGGGGAACGGAGGCTTCACACGGATCTAATCTACACTAGTCCTCATGTAGCGTCTTCCTTGTTCCCATCTGCCACTTTTCAAGGTGTGCTTTACTACCAGGGCACATGGGCAATCATCTTTTCCAGTCTGGTTTAAATGCAATATTCAAGCCATCTAGAGAAACCCCAGTAATATGAAGTTACCGAGCCAACATTTGTGTATAAAATTGGGTTGAGGCGACTGAGGAAACTACAGAGATTCTCTGTTAAGATGGCATTTCAACATGGGATTAGGCAGCATTTCTTTGATTTATGCTTTTGCTTATTTATGCCCTAGTGCATATCACACACACAGTTCTGCTCTAATGGCTGATCCTGAGCAGAGCAAGTCTGACAGCTCCAGGAAGCATTTCCACAATCTTAGCCCCAGTGCCTGGCCTCGTCCCAGCTTGTACTCTGCAACCCAGCTTGCTTCCCTCTTCTGGATCCTGAGCTCTGGCTTTTCCATCTGTGACCCTGCCTCACTCCTTAGACCCCACAGATGGCTACAGCCTTCTGACTACAGCCTTTTGCTGCCTTTCTTGAGGACAGATTTTCATTTTATTTTATTTTTTGTAGTACTGGGTATTGAACCCAGGGCCTTTCCAGTGAGCTGCCTCTCCACCTTCTTTTTATTTTTTGAGACAGGATCTAGCTTAGTTGCTAGATTGCCCAGGCTAGGCTTGAACTTGCAATCCTTCTCCTTCAGCCTCCCTGAGTGCAGGGATGACAGATGTCAGCTACCACTCTCAGCTCCTTGATGAGAGTTCAGCTTTTCCTTCAGGCCTCGTTTCTTTCTGCCATCATCTCAGCCCTCAGCAACTTCAGCGTCTCTCTGCCTTGAAAATGCCTACAAATGGTATCTCCTTCGACTCTCTAAGCAAAACCCAATCATGTAAGGAAAAAACAAAAACCAGAACAAGGAACATATATTCTACTTGAAGAAACAGAGCCTGCATATATTGATTAGGAGGATTTTTAAAAATTAAGTTTATTGGTACAGTTTAGATATGCACAAGGATCCCATTCAACACAGGGAATTTGCACCTGTACATGATATATCTTGGTTCCTTCTTTTTTCCCATTCCCCTTCCCTCTCTTCAACCCCTCGTCCAATAAGATTTGATATGCAAAAATGTTCAGAGATAGAGGACTGTCAAAACCCAACTTTTGGAAATAACTTTTTAGGCTAGGGGTGATAAACAAGATTTATCTCCTCTGCCAATTCCGATCACTTGGTAGTGCCAACTGTGGAAAAGGATTCCAAAGCTTTGCCTGGCTTGAGCAGGAAAGAATATCTGTAGCAACTAGGGAGACCGGCCTTGAACAGGACACAAGCTTTTACTGTCCCTGCCATAACAAATGGCCTGCCGTGATGTCTGCCATCAGGAAGCCGAGAGTGGTCACTGATGCTGTAATCCCCGCACTCAGAGAGGCTGAGGGAGAATTGTAAGTTCAAGCCCAGCCTGGGCAGTTCAGCAACTAAGCTAGACCCTGTCTCCAAAAATAAGAAGGGGTAGAAATGTAGCTCACTGGGAAAGCCCTGGGTTCAATCCCCAGTACTGCAAAAAATAAAATAAAATGAAGAAAAATGAAAAACTGTCCTCAAGAAACTGTCCTTCAATTATCAGTTGAAAAGTTTTCTAAAATGAAGTCATTATTGAAGGGGATTCATTCAGATCTATATGGAATGGGTTAGAGAAGGATAGAATGTTTTCAGAGAAATAAGCTGAAAGACTCTTACCGTCCTGGTAAATGACAAAATTGCAAACCATAGCTCCTGGGCTGGAAGAAGAAGGGGGATATAAACTGGAGTGGGCGGGGCAGAGCCAAGGTCAGTGGGAACCAGTTGCCTGGGCAGGAGGTCGCAGTGGCAGAAGCAGTGATTCCTTCTTTCTCCTGAAAAGGGATGGACAGGCCAGAAGATCAGGCACCAGCCTGAAGGGCAGCAGAAATCTGTGTCCAGAGTTGTAGAGCGCCCGTGGAGAGATGCCTCCCTTTTCTCCTATCCTGCCCAGCAGTCAGCAGAAAGAAGCTGGTCAGTTTGGACCACAGGACTGGAGAAACCAAGGACTGATAGGATTCTGTATTCAGATGGCCTTGCGGGTAAAAACAGAAAGGGATAGATAAAAAATATTTCAAGGAGTAAAATAGACCTGATTAAAAGAATGAATAGGATTTTGTGAGTAACTGCAAACAAAATGGGAAAAGTAGAAGCAACTCAAGTTTCAGATCTGGAAGAAAGGAAGAACCCTTAAGAGGCTCAGAGAGGAAGTGAAGCTGGAGTATGGCAAAGACTGCTAAGTTTCCCTCCATCTCTGTCCCTACAGAACTAGAACTGCAGATTGTTAGCTGGGCCTGTGACCGCCCAGTGTAGATTGCATTTCCAGACTTCTTTCTAGCTGGAGGGCCTGTTTGCGAGTGCTTACCTATAAAAAAGACAGAGCTGCCAGACAGGCCAGCGCCCCCTCATACTCCTTTAGTAGAAGCTCGGGTGCGTGACAAGGAGAGATTATACTGATCCCTGGCCACAGCTGAAATCTTACATTCTACTCACGGTGCCCTGAGATAGACCTTGATAGACTGCCACTCCTCCAGGGCAGCAAGGATAAACAGGAAATAAGGAAGAGATAAAGAATGGAAGATATTTAACCTAAACAACTGTAGGGTTGGGAGGAGGGTTGGGTTATGGCAACTGTTCTCAACTGTCTTTAAGAATTATCCCGTTAGAACTTTCTACGTGGTTCCATTGGCTGCGTGGTTTCTCCCAAGGTTATGGCATGACTCAGTGGCCGCCTGGGGTTGGAATTCAGGTTTCCTAAGTGCTGGTTGTGCAACCTAGTGCTCTACCTGAGGGTTCCCCTGGTAACAGGCCACTAGAGCCTGGAGCTCTTGATGCTGGATTTGGATCACATATACTTCAGAGTGAATGCACTGGATTAGACTCTGCAGAATGAAGAGAGTATTAAGAGAAGCTCAGAGATGCATTTCCCACCTTGCTGTTCCCCTCAGATCTCCTCTTTTCCCTTCCATGCATCATTCCCAGTCGCTCTTACATGTGATGTCAGCCCCACCTATGGCAAAACTGTGATTTCTCCCACTCCATTATTTCAGCAGCTTGTTGAGAAGAAATGAAACCCTTAAAACTAATTAAGAAGTGGTTTGATAGATGGCAAAAGAGCTCTGGAGGGCTGGGGATATAGCTCAGCGGTATAAGCGCTTGCCTGGCAAGCCTGAGGTCATGAGTTCAATTCTCAGTACCAAAAAAAATTTAAAAAATTAAAAAAATTTTTAAAAAAAGAGCTCTAGAATCTATACTTGGGATCATGGAATCTGGGTATATAGTCAGTCTTGCCAACTAACTTGATGACTTTGGACGAAATATTTAGTTTTTCTGAGCTTCTTATTTACAGTTCCTTTCTGGTTTTAAAGTTCGAGGATAAAATACTAGCTCAAGTGTAATCCCTTTTTTCAATGGAAAAATTAAGATTTCCCTACAAGACCATGCAGTCACCCAAAGTGTCACTCGCTATCCTTGGTCATGCATTGGGTCGCCCAGCCCCTCTTTTTTCTCCCTGTTATCTAGGTCATCTTCTCCTGCCCGCCCTACCTGCCTAAATTCCATCCACCCTCAGAGCTCCGTGTGAAGTTCCTCTTCCTGAGTCCAGCAGCACTTCCTGTCTATACCTTAACGATGGACAAGGCTATGTCTTTTGAAGCAAGAAATGAAGTGAGTCTCCTGCTGGACTACCCGAACTTTTTCCTTCTCAGTAAGTATTAACTGATGGCTAAAATGAAGGAATAAGCCTACGATGCCAGGATTAGAGCAACATTCCAGGCATTATTGTAAAGGCGTTATTTGAGAGACCAGCATACTCCTACGTCTTCCTCAGTGCCGTATGTTAGGGTTGGCCTTAACAGTTCTTTGTCTGGGCAAGCCTATCGGAGCACTGTGTCCCAGCACTCCCAGAATGGTGGGAGGGACGCAGCTCTGTTCATCACATCACCCTTCATTCCCCAAACACTCACTAAGCACTGCCATGGTGCCAGGCAATGTGCCAAATGCTTTACACAAGTCACCTCATGGACCCTCACTGTAACTCCGTGGACTAGTTATATTGTTGTTCCTGCTTAGGGATGAGGAGACAAAAGCTCAGCGGAGTTAAGTAACTTGTTCAAGAACACGACGAGTGGTGAAGCCAAAGTCAAATCTGGCTGTCTCATGCTAGCACCTGAATTCTGACCCAGACTACCAGGCAGCTTCCCGTGTAGGTCCAGGCTTCTCTCTCTTCCAGCCGAGAAACCAGGACAGGAGAGAGGCCAGAAAGTGATCCGAATACAGCCAGGTACCATAAGGCAAGCAAAAGGTGCCGTGAAGCCGGCAGCAGACCAGGGGAAGGCTCCTGAGAAGGGACATTTGTGGGGCTGAGTAAGCCAGGGGAGGCAGGGTGTTCTCCAGACAGAGCCCTGCAGAAGCCACAAAGCAAGTGACAGAGGGGAGAGCGTGGCAGATGTATAGAAACGCAAGCAGTTTCGTATGGCTGTGGAATAGAGGGTAGGCAGAGATACAAAGCTAGGCTGGGGTCTAGTGTCAGGTGGGTGCTGTTGGAAGATTTCAGGCAGGAAACTGATAATGACCAGATGTGTGCATTAGGAAGATCATTCAGCTTGCTGTGTATAAATAGATGCAGCGTGTCTTTTTCTTTCTTTCTTCCTTCCTTCCTCCCTCCCTTCTTTTTCTTTCTTTTTTCTTTCTTTCTTTCTTTCTTTCTTTCTTTCTTTCTTTCTTTCTTTCTTTCTTTCTTTTTCTTTCTCTCTCTTTCTTTTCTTTCTTTTCTTTTCTTTTCTTTTCTTTCTTTCTTTCTTTCTCTCTCTTTCTTTTCTTTCTTTTCTTTCTTTCTTTCTTTCTTTCTTTCTTTCTTTCTTTCTTTCTTTCTTTCTTTCTTTCTTTCTTTCTCTTTCTTTCCCCCAGTGTGGCCAGGAATCACCTCTTCTGATGGCCATGTTAATTGGGAGAATCTCCTGGGGGCTTCCAGACAGATTTCCCCTTGACTGAGTGAAGCACGCGGGAGAGGAGAGGGCTTTCCCTACCTCTGGATACTGCAGAGCTAGATAGGACTCCAGCAGTGGATAGTTATCATCTGGGAGTCTAAAGATGAAGCTACCACTTGGGGGAGTGTGAAGCTAAGAGATGCAGAAGGAGGAGGCACAGAGTCCTGCAGTCCTGCCCTGGCACTGGCCCTGACAAGGAATTTGCAGTTAGGTGTCACAGTAAGCCCATTTTAGTCATTTTCTCGCTGCCATTGGCATCCAAACTAATACTGGAGACAGACCAGAGGCAGGGAGACCGACTAGATGGGCACTGTGGTAATCTGATCAAGTGTGGCTGTGGGCTGTCATAGGCAGTTGTAGTAGTCACTTTTTCATCATTGAGACACAATACCTGACACCCACAACTTACTTAAAGGAGCCCAGTTTCACTCCAGCATCAGCCAGGATGGAGGCGGAGACATCACGTCAGAAAAGCGGGCCAGAGCAGAACTGCCTCGTTCACAGGAGCGGAGAGACACAGCAAGGGCGCAGGGCGGGAGAGGAGGGTGCGAAGGACCAGATGTAGACCTCAAAGCCATACTTCCGGTACCCACCCGGACACACCGGAAGTGTGCTGCTCTGCCTATCCCCGGGGGCGGGGGGGGGGGGGTGAATCCCCCAAAACAATCAAGTTGAAACTCTGCCCTAACCACCTCTGCGGTGGCTGTGGGAATGACGCAAAGTGGGCAGGTCCAGAACACAGTCAAGGGAAGACTCTGCAGGCACTGTGCTCCCTGAGGACTCCTGAGGACAGAGTGGAGCAGAGGAATTCACTCTGCCACATTTCCTGTTCACCTACGTGGAGATTCAGAGATGCGCTCTTGTAAGAGGTCATCTCTCCTCAGCGTGCAACATGAGGTCGGACTCAAGAAACACTTGTGCTCACTCCAAGTCTCCCCCTCGGACTGGAGCAGCAGAGGAAACAGACTCCCTGGGGAGGGTGGTAAGGACTCTGCGCCGTGCCCTCTTGCTTGGCATCGAGTTCCTTTTCTTTTGTGTGTTTATGAGTAGCCATGGCAGTGTAATTCTGAATTTACCTTATTAGTCCATTCTGGGCCTAAACGATGTCCTCCCTCCTACTGACCTTTAGGGGACTACATCATGAATTCAATCCGGAGAAAAACACTATGTCACAAGGCTTAAATGCAGATGGCCTCTTTTCACCAGCCCTGGCTTTACTGAACAAAAGCTGAGCTTGGTCTTGTCCTGATCCAGGCAGGTCCCCAGGGCACAGTCTTCGATAGCTCTCCTGTTCACACAGTACCACTTCCAAGGGAGTCTGCGTCTTTAATTGGCCAGGTTGAGGCTCCCTTTGGTATCACTGCTACAGGGGAGCCTAGAAGGAAGGTTTGATGCCACCACACAAAAGCTCATTGCTGTCCCCGGGCTGGGGTCGTCCCACCTGCCTTTCTAAATGCACCTTCCACGTTTCTCCTCCTTGTGTCGGGTCCCTGAGACTGAACCAGGAAGACCAATAGGCTCATGTTCCCTGCAGCTTCCAGTGCGGTTGGACCAATGCATGCCCCAGCAAGGCAGAGGACAGTGCAGGAAGTGTTTGGTCCTGTAGCTGCTGCAGCTGGGTGCTTCCCTTGACCAATGAGTCCAGCTCCTTTAGGGCATCCCTTGATGTCTCTGGACTCCAGGAACTGCCCCCGCTCCTCACCCCTTCAGGCCTAGAATAGAGAAACAGTGATTCACTATCCTTGAGCAACTACATACTCCCCCTGCGGTTCCTCTATTTCCTGCCCATACCTTTGAAAATTATCCTATATTAAATTCTATCCACTTGAAGCGTGCCCTCTCTTTCCTGCTGGAATCCCCTTGGTGCAGCCCTTTCACTGTGTTCATCCGGGGCACGTGAGAAGCAGATGTCAAGCCAGGACTAAGTACATGAGGAACATGATGAAAATCTGACCCCAAGAAAGAAACAGGGAGGGAAGATTGGATGGGAAGATTCTAACCTTCCGTGCAGTCTCGAAGAGGTTTGGCAAGCCTGGAAGGGGTTCTCAGCACAAAGTGAGCGCTCAAAGGAGTCCTGTGCCTCCTAGGATGGGCTGCCTCGGCATGCATGAGCTCATCACTAGCTGAGAGCGGGCATGGGGACAAGTATGTCCTCTGTGCAAATCTGTAACAGACGTCAAGTGGGTGGTGGTCTCTGAGGCACGTTCTCGTGGCCACCGCATTGGCACTGTGGACACTCTTGGCACCACTCCCAACACTGTTTTTACTTTCCTTTAGCTCTTTCCCCTCAAAGCATGTTGTATTAAAATTCAAAAAATGTGCTGTGTCCATCAAATGGTAGTGCCATGAGGATACCTCATCATGAAAAGACTGGCTGGCTATCTCCCGAATGGCCCGAGAGGATGTCATTTATCACCTTACAAAGTTACAGCCGTCCAGCACTCAGATAATTAGCGTAGTGCGGTCAGAACCTGATTTTGTCAGCATCCCGTGCATTTCATCTCCCCAGCGGGCTCCTGTTAATCATGTGTGAGGGGCTGATGCAAAACTCAGCTTATTCACTTTCCATGAGGAAGCACCTTTGGAAGCATCAACAGGTTATATCTCTATGGAAGCTAGATAATAATCAGGAGATTGCTAGTTGAGGGTGACATCAAATCAAGAACTGGAGAAGCCAAAGGTTTGTGAGCAGCAGAGCGAGCTGCCCGATGCCTCATTCATGTCGCACAGGGATAGTTTTAGGAACAGGACATCAGTACTCAGACAGCATGGCTGTGACCTCTAGGTACATTTACCCACTAACTAGGAATGGTATTGCTCACTCAAAATCCAGGCTAATCCCCAGGGCAGGGTTTGAACATGCGCTAGTAACTATGGTCTCTGTGGGGGTTTTTGTGGTTTTTTTTTTCACTTCTTTTTATTAGTATGTTTGCCATACCAAAAAATACATGCATCATGGGAAACTGACATTACTACATGTTGCATCTTACTCCAAAGTTCTATTATATAATATTTTCAGTATTGAGGCTTAAACCCAGAGCCTTTACACTGAGCTGCATCCCTAGCCTTTTTTATTTATTAATTTTTAAGTTTTGAGATGGGGTCTCACTACATTGCTAAAATTCCCAGGCTGGGCTCAGACCTGTGATTCTCCCTTCCAAGTCACTCAGTGCTGATACAGCCAGGCGCTACCAGGTCTGGTTCTTTTCTGTTTTCATGTTTGACTATCATAACTGCTACCCTCCTCTGCACTGCACCCCACCCACTTCCTGCCTGTCCAAAGAAATCATCTTGTCTTTTCCTGGATCTTTCATATCTAATGCAGTAGGATTGTTATTAGTCTAGCACACAAAAGTTCAGTCCTTTTTCCCTTATTGCCAAATTTTGAGGGTACTTAAACTCCAACAATAGTGAAATAGTATCAATTAAGCTCCTTATCTTTTTTTAACACATGTGAGTCTGATTCATTTCATTTATGACTATGATCTCAGTTTGCATCCATTTGCCTATAAAAGTCTCAAGTTTGTCCATCTTTATGGCTGAGTAGTACTTCACTATATAAAAAGATGGCATCTTTTTTATCCATTCCTCGGTTGATGGGTGTTTGTCCAAGATCTAGCTATTACAAATTGTGCTGTTAAAAACATGGGTGCACATATATGTCTGTGGTATGATGTTTCTAATTCTTTTAGGGAGCTACCCAGCAGGGGAATAGTTGGATCAAATGGGACCACCAACCCTAGTTTTTTGAAAAATCTCCAACTGATTACCACAGTGGTTTCACCAGTCTACACTCCGACCAACAGTGGAGAGGGGTTCCACTTTCCCCACAACCCTGCTAGCATTTGTTGTGGGTTGATTTCTCTTTTAAATTTTTTATTTTTTAAGGAGAATAAAAAATAATAAAAAAAAATTAGAAACTATACAGAATTTCACTAAACAAGATGATCTTTTTAGAACTTTGAACAGGAAAGTGGAACCTCAGGATATATATTCCTAGACTTACTTGGTTTTCATCCCTGGCAGTAAGTACTCTGGAAATAGGTTTCTTTTCCTTACTAATAGAGTCTCAGGATTCCTTTTCCCAGGTTTGTAGCTGAAAAGAGCAGAACTATCATGAGGAAACTGTCACCCTCTCTGACCTCTCACCCATTGGAAGAGGAAAGGTAGGTGATCATGTCCAACCCAGTTATTTGGCAAGCAAACTTCTGGTTCAGGAGCCTTCCTGGCCCTCCTGGCTGGAAGAAAATGCCTTTCCTGTTAAGGAAAGTGGTTTCAGCTATAACACAAACCTTGGCCTCAGTGTTTGTAGATGTAGAAATATACATTTTGGGGATTTCCTCCGGCCACACTGTTAGCAAGCCTGGGGGACGAAGGGGAGTCTAAATCAGCATGCTTTGCCAGTTACAGTTAAGTGAAGAAACAAAGACTTCCCAATGTATAATACACATGTATATATAATATATAATCATTTATTAGGTCTCATACCCAAAGACATGGGGCCTCTATTTCTAGAACAAGGCATATAGCATTATTGATCACCTATGGCCCAATGATATCAGGAAAGCAAATGTTCTTTAAAGATCCACCCACCTTGGGCTGGGATCTGGTTTAGATTAAGAACTTATCTTTCGTAAGTTTCTTACATGATTAAGGCCCCTGAGGGAACACTGACCACTTGAAAAGGACAGGAGACATTTTGCAATTCCAAAGTAACTTCTAAGAAAAATGTCAATAGGCATCATAAAAACACATCAGGAGCTGGTGGACCTCTGGGGCCTTTCTAGATTTGAACTTTATTCCCCTGGATATGTTACTTTCATCTGGTACCTGTAATACAGGGATGAACTACTTATTTGGGAAAGCTCCTTGGCCTTTATTTGCATAACTATTTGCATAATAATAAATTTTATATCTCTGAAAAAAGGATAATAATTACCTTAGTTCTCCTGAACACAAGGAATAACTCTTGCATTCAGAAAAGGGGATCCAAACTCACAACTGGTACAGATGTCTACGCAGCCCTGTCCAGCTTCTAGCTCAAAGGTATAACTCTCTATATCTACTTTAGCATAAAGTATCTACCTGTAAACACTTCTGCATGGCTGCCTATGTGTATTCACTAAATTCTTCCACCAGGGACACAATAGACCTGGGAGGTTCAGAAGAGCTTCAGGACCTGGCTTCTGAGTGACAACACTGTCCTCCCTGGCCCTAGCACATATTTTTCTTGTAATGTCCAAAATGCACTTTACTAGATTATGTGAATAATGTTCAACTTACTCTCATTCTGTCTCCTGAGAAGTCAGCAAAAGAGCTTTGTCCCCACATCCCACCCGATCTGAGCCAGAAGAATGTTTCTCAGCTTCTTGTCTCTTCTGTCTTAGACTACAAACCAGAAAAGTCATAAAACTTACGTGGTTTTGAGTAAATATGGACAGAATCAGGATAAAATCCTGAAAGTTAGGAAACTTTACTTGCAGGCTGTTTATTTTCCTGGACTAGCTCCACAGCCTTAATAAAATATGTCATCCCAGGTTATAGTTGTCTCCTTTTAAATTGTGGCACTAGGACCCTCTCACCTCCAAGTGTCCTCAAGACGTAAAATGTGATAATGGATGAGAAAGGAAATGGAGGAAATGTAAAGAGCTCTGCCAAAGCCAGGGACTGCTTATGATGTAGGTTCTTTAAAAAGAAAGGAAGGAAGGAAGGAAGGAAGGAAGGAAGGAAGGAAGGAAGGAAGGAAGGAAAGAAGGAAAAAAGAAAGAAAGAAGAAAGAAAGAAAGAAAGAAAGAAAGAAAGAAAGAAAGAAAGGGAGAGAGAAAAGAGAAGAAAGCTATGTCACTACCCAAAAGGCATGCTTGTGTTTAACCCAGCTAGGCGTGTCCAGCAGATCCCAGCAGACTGAAAAAACAGGAAATTTCCATGACGAATTCCCTGGGTTGCCTCAGCACGGCAATATCTAAAAGGCTCTGAGACTGCGTGCCTGGCAGCAGCAGAGCGCCTAATAAGTTGCTTAGGCTCCTAGCTTATCCTAATATGTCTAGGACTTCAATGAGAATATGAAAGCCACAACCAAAAGGAGTGACGGGAGGTATATTAGATGTGACTCTTATGACTTTGAGGAACAGAAACTCATTTCTAAGTAACTTAGTCAAGCAGTGAGATGGATTTGCATAACTGTGGGAAGGGTTACAGAGCAGCTGGACTGTGGAGACAATTGCACTGGGAATTTGACCTCTGGCAACAGGCTTTCTCTCCATCTTTTATGTACCATGCTGCACTTCATTCTCTGGAAAGGATCTCTTTGAAGAGGCGAGCCACATGGCCACGAACAGAAGCCAGACCTCATATGCCACAGTGTCACCTTCAAAATGAAATTAAACCTCTTTCTTAATCCCAGTTTGAAAAGTTTTGGAGAATGACTGTGATTGGTCTGGCTTGGCTAAAATAGCCACCTTTGGAGCAATCAGCCAGGCCAGGAAGAAAAATTACCATTACTGGCCAAACTGAGTCAGGCTCAATGCCTGAGACTGTACTTGATGGGAGATTCTGGTCAGGGCTCAGACCAAAATGCTGACAGAAAAGTTGTTAGTAAAGACCAAGCTGAGGAGAGTTTCACAGAGTAAAAGTACTACATTGGCTGTTGGACTACGGATGATGTGTATTATGCTTTGGCAGAAAGTTTGTCTTCATTATGCTCATGTTTAGAGACTTTCCCTGAGAGATTAAGAGCAGTGGAATAATTAATCTTGCAAAAGAAATTTCAAAACAGTCTAATATTGAGATAGTGGCGTGGCTACCGTTGGGGGCTTTGAGCTCAATTTATGTTGAGAATCAAGAGAAAAAAAACCAGTACAATGACTTAAAACATTGTCAGTTTGGCCAGAAAGGAAGCTCTAGTAAATCTGTAGACTGCAAAAATAGAGCAGAGGGGATCTTTATTGCTGAGAAAGAACAGGAGAATAGAAAAGATGGCCTGAGGGCATCACAAGAAGCAGCAGGACTCCACCCTTCATAGCCTTAAAATTGCAAAAGTGAAAGACTTTGGGGAGAAAATCTCAGAGCACCCTGTTCTAGAATGGCGAGGGCCTAAAGAATTTGTTCCTCTGGATTGGATTCAAAGTGCTCAGCAATCCAGGCTCTTGACCCCTACAATCAAGAAAGAAGAAAGCCTGGCTGCTGTTCCAGCTGACAGCAGACCTTGGCATCGTCCATGGGGTACTGGTTTTAGGGGATGCAGAATGTAAGAGTTGTGGGTTTAGGATGGTTTCCACTCAGATTTCAGAAGAAGGTCAGGGAGGCCAGGCAGTATGCCCCTGAGACAGCAGCATGTGAAGCTGAGACAGTGAAGCCAAAAGTGCAGTGGAGATCCCAGAACTTTGGAAAAGCCAGGAGTGTGGATCATCTGAGGAAAGTTCCAAGGAGGGAGCAAAAACAGCCAAAGAGAGAAGCCATAGGAGCTACAACCACCAGCAGTGTTATATGGGCAAAGCCACACAAACGCTTTGGAGTTCACATCTTGCCACAGATTACTAGGGATGCTTGACATGGAACTATAGGATTTAATGTTTACCTTGCTATATTCTGGACTTGTTTAATTCCCATTCTTTTCAATCTCCTTCTTTTCACCCTTTAGAATGCAAATGTCTATTTTGTGCCATTGAATGTTGGAAGTGTTTAACTTCCTTTTTTATTTGTACAGGGGCTCACAGCTAAGAATTTGTCTTACATCTCAGAGGAGACTTGGGACTTGGACCTTTCAGGAGTGCTGAAACTGTTAGGACTTTGGCAACTTTTGGAGATGGATTAACTATCTTTTGCATAAAGGGATGTTCTTGAGTATTTGGGACGCTAGGGATGGAATGTTATGGCTTGCATCTGGATGTCCCCCCAAAGTCTAATGCAGTCATAGGTGGGGTTTTTCCAGAGGTACTGAATCTAGTGTGTGTGATTAATTCATAGTGCAATGCTGGGATTAAGGGTGGATGATCTCTAAATCAGTCTACCGATTGGTTTGGCACTGCCCTAATCCTGGAAGGCTGGGTACCATGTAAGGGACAGAAAGACGCTTGCCTTTTCCCTTCTTTGCTTGCTTTGCTAACTTCTGCCTACCATGAACTTTTTCTTCTCTGCAATACCTGTCTGCCATTCATCTTGTCTTGGAGCCAGCCAATTATGGACTACCAACTGTGAGCTAGATAAAACTTTTCCCCTTTAACCTGGGTATTGGGGTTTTTGTCTCAGCAACCAGAGAATAGTAACTAAGATGTTCCACCTGTGAACCAATGGCTGGAGGTAGAGTGGGAGTCAGGGTCAACACTCCAGATGTGACCGCAGCAAAAAGCAGTCACTGAGGGTCATCCTAGAAAATAGAGCATCCTTGGAAGTTGGACAGCCAACCTAACAGTGGGATGTAAGGAGGGGGCTGCTGAAAAAGTCTGCATATTTTGTTTTTTAATCTAAATTAGAGTCACACTGGTCCAAGAAATGCAAAGGGTCCAAGAAATGCAGAGTCCATCTCTGAATGCTGCATCTACTCAATGCCACCTTAGATCAGCTATGCTCAGAGGGGTAAGAGCTCTTGGGGATTTACATGGTTCTGTCAGATCACTGTGGAGTCAACATCAAAATATTCATGGGAGGAGCGAAGAGAGAGAGAGAGAGAGAGAGAGAGAGGGAGGGAGAAAGCCTGCTTAGGATTTTGGCTTCATTTTGATGTATATGTATCATTCTCCTTCCTCCTTCTTCCCAAGCATCTCAAGTCATAGTTCACACCACCAGCTTTGTTTCTATGACAACAAATTCCTACTCTTTCTTTCTGCTTGACTTCCATCACTTACACATGATATGAATAGGGCAACAAATATCAATATATTTTCACATCAAGAGGAAGGACTTGTGCTAACAAAAGATGTGGCTTATTAACTTCTAAAACTGTGGAAAAAAACAAGTATATACATGCATAGGTTGACATTTACTCATCAGAGATCAAATTACATTTAATTCTTCCAAAAAGCGGTAAAGCAAATGCAACTTGTTTTGAAAATACAATTAATCATAGAATATTTTCTTTGAAACTATAATGATTTTTCTTGTCATAGAGCATCTTTCATAATGACTTTGTGTTTCAGGTACAGACTGCACCAGAGAATTTCCTAGAAGACCTTATGAGGAAAATTTTCCATTTTTTCAAAGGTGGAAAAAATCTGATTTTTCTTACATGCAGAACTCTTGAGCAACATCAACATAGACTATGAGGGCAGCATCAGCAAAATAAGTTTTATACCTGGTGAGTTATCAATGCCAGAAAAAAATGTATACGTATGCATATATATGTATGTATGTGTATTTCTTAGTGATCCATGGGCCTATGATGGTAATGTATTTCTGGTTTTCAATAAAAAACTTAATAATGTGGAAAAAGTGTTATGTATAAAATCAACCTCATTCTAATGTTGAGACTTTGAAATAGCCAGCCATACTCCCTCAGTAATCCAGTAGGTTGAATGCTGGCCCTTCAGAATGTGCCAATGTAATTCCTCAAATCTGTGAATGTGTCCTTAGGCTTCTTGAAGACATGATTAAATTAAGGGCCTTCAGATGAAATCATCCTTGGTTATCTGGGTCTGCCCTAAATCCGGTGACAAAGGTCCTTATAAGAAACACCCAGAGGAAATCCACAGAAGAGGAGTCCATGTGCCACAGAGAGAGAGGTTGGAGGCATGTGCCCAGTAGTCAAGGGATGCTGACAGCCACCAGGAGCTGTAAGAAACAAAGATCAAATTCTCACCTACAGCCTCTAGAGTTAGTGTGGCCCTGCTGACATTTTGATTTTAGTCTTTAGATTTAGTCTCTGTCACTTTCCCGTCTCTGGGACAATGTCAGACATACACAACTTGAAGGAGGAGAGATTTAATTTGGTGAACAGTTTTTGAGTTTCAGTCCACTGCTGGCTGGCTCCAAGGCAGGAATGTCATGGTGACAGAGCATGGAGGACAACTTCCCCTCCCATGGCATCCAGGAAGCAGAGAGAGAAGGGAGAAGCCTAGGACAAGAATACACCCTTCCATGTCATACTCCATTGACCCCTTTCCAAGCAGGCCTTATCTCCTATCAGTACATTTAGCTCCTGAACTCAATGGATGGATCCATGGATGAGTATACGCCTCCCTGATCCATTCATCTTCCAAACACATGGGGCTTTTAGGGGCCATTTTAGATCTAAATCATAAGTCTACTTCAAGAACTGTGAGGGTGTAATATTTTTGTTATTGTAAGCACCAAGTTTGTGGTTATTTTTATGGGTTTCCCAGGGAAACGGAGATAGTAACCCATTCAAATTGTGAAGAGAGACATAAAAAATTTGATCATTCAGAAGAGCCAGCGCACTGAAAGGGGATTGCAATATGGCTGGCATCCACGCTCCAAACATCCTGTGGGAACAGCTTCACATGATAAAGATTTTGCCAGCAGTGAGGATACACTCCAGGAGAATGCTTTCATTCAGCACCTGCCACAGGCCAGCTACTGGGCCAGGCGATTCCTTACATTGTCTGTGGGAGACTGTGTCAGCCAAATTCACTGGCCCACATCCACCAGTATCTGAGATACAGACCGCTCTATCAGCCGGAGCCCTGGAGTGACGATAATGAACAGGCGGTGAGCCGACAGCATGCGTGAGAACAAATCAGAGTTTTAGGGACTGCCTATTATAGCGGTGAAACGGAGCCTGTCCAAACTGACAGATGCTCTGGTCTAATCCTCTTAATGACCTCATGGAGTGATTATAATCCTCTTCATTTTAGAAACAAGAAAACAGAGGCTCAGAGAAATGAATTACCATGCCAGAGCCACACAAAAATTGAAGGGCAGAACTGGAATTGACATGTCGAACACCCAGGGAATCGAAAAAGCTTTGGAGTTGAAGTGATATACCAAAGCATGTTTCAGAAACATTTATTAATCCACATGGAATATAGATCACTTGTTCGAGGAGGGCAGGAGGCAACACAGGAGATTACGAAGTAAAAATAATTCATATACAAAAGAAAACCAAAAAATAATGTATTCCTCTAGGCAAACTGGTACCCCAAAACTCAGACAGCAGGGGCAAGAGAGGGTGAGGCATAGACTTGGGCCACACTGAATTGCAAAACAAAAAGAGAAGAACAAAAACTGGGACTCTGTCCAGGAAATTCTCAGAAGGTTCTAGAATCAGACAGACCTGCTTAGAACTCTGCTTGCTGAACCCTGGGTTCTCCTTGTTAAGGGAAGGGGTGATCTTAGCACTTTCCTCCTCAGGTTACTGGGTGGACTGACCGAGAGGAGGCAAGTGACACACTTATCACAGCACATGGCACATGTAAGCACTCATTAAATGCTCATTGGAGCTGTTACAATTTCTAAATTTACCTCAGGTGTGAATATCTACATCCTAATTCTGCAGAATGAATCCAGAATGTCAGGAGACAACTTTGTCTAGGTCTTGCTCACCGGATCTTGGAAGACTCGAGCAATTTCACAGAGCAATGCTCTTCACAGGTGATTTTTAAATGTCGTAAAGAAACCTTCTTTCCTCTATATACATGTTTTTTAAGAAAGTGAGATTCTTTAGGGTGTTAAAGTCTTGTCACTGTCAGCTTGCATGGGGAGAAAGGGTGAGCAGGAAAGAAAATTGAATCAAGATAGTTTTTTGTTGTTTTTTTTTGGCATAGCAAGGAAGGAAGGAGCCAGAGAGGGAGGGAGGAGTGATGTATATTGTTACATGTTGTCCCATTCCTCACATTTCATACATCTAGTCTTCACAAAAATCAGAAAGATGTTTCCTCACTTGTTTCTTTTTGGGAATTTTTTTGAAAGCTCAAGTCAATAAGCGTTCATTTGACTCTGATTGACCGAGCATCATGCTAAGTCCTAAGTACACAGTGGGCAAAGGATGGTCTCGGTCTCTAAGAAGCTTTTAGTCTGGTGGAGACAGATAACTTATAAACAGGTAAACAACACATAATTACAGTTTATGATGCATTATCTGATGGCATAATTGGAGAATAAGATGCTGGCATAGGTGCGGATGTTGAGGAAGACCAAGAAGACGGAATAGACATAATCATGCAAAGAACATGCAACAGGATATGTGTTAGGGTGAGGATGAGAAGAAGGAAAACCTTTCTAGCAGAGGGCTGGGACGTGCAAATGTCCTAAGGTGTGAAAGGCCCATAATGCCTGAGATCCCTAGGCCTGAGGAGACAGCAAGGGTGGAGAGGAGAGAGCTGAAGAGGCTGAAGAATCACAGATCTCACAGGACTTTGGGAAGCCTGGTAATGGGCTTAAATGTTATTCTCAGTAAATAAAAATAGTATTGAAGATGTTTAATCAGGGAAGTGAGCTTTTATTTATATGTTGTGGAAACATCTAGTTGAAGATTCTGAAAGTATACTCTGCATGCTGTGAGGGGGTGACAGAATTCGAGAGAAACCAGTCCAAGAGGAAGTCCTATCAGAAGAGGTCTGCGGTCGTGTGGTTCCCACCCCCACCCCCCGGTGAATGATAGCTCCGGCTTGGAAACGAAGGCGACAGCAGGGAAGGGGAGGAGTGGGTGAATTCCAGTCATGTACAAGGAGCTAATGTGAAGAGGCTGAGGGAAGGAGGCGATAATCGACAGTGAGGACCCTCAATTAGCAAGCGATGTCTGTGGTATTCACTGTTGCATCCCAAGAACTACTTTGGTGATCTGGGACTATAAAAGCTGCTAATAAATGATGAGCTTAATGGAGCTAGACTGTTCCTGTGAATCCCAAAGACATTTCTCAGTCTGCACCCAAGTTCTTGTCATGACAAGTTCCTTTTGTTTGACTCAGCCAGCAAACAAGCACCTCAGGCATGGTTTCGGCATGTATTTAATAGTCCTGCTGTTGTCTGAACTGGACAGAGTATGCCGGAGGGCATCAAATACCCACAGTTGAGGGACTTCAGCGAAACTGTTGTGTCCAAACACAGGCCCCTGAATGATGTGTTCTGCGGTCACTAACCTCAGATGTCTAAGGGGCTGTCGTACAGTGGCTCTTTGGGTGAGCTTACTTCTACCGCTGACAAATTTAGCCCAATACTTTCCCTACGCCCCTCACAGCCTCTTAATTCTAAACATAATTCTAAATACGTGAGTTTCCTGTAATTTTCTCCTCCGTTCCTCATTGTGAGGGCCAGACTGTTTACCTGACCTATTCCCTGAATCCCGTAAGTGTGGCCAGGGTTGCATCTCAAAGCTATTTTCTGTGAATGTCTTGGCCAACACCTTGGCTATGAGTTCCTGAGGGATCCTGAGCCAGAATCACCCCCACTAAGCTGCCCTAAAGTTACTGACTTACAGAATTGTGAGACAATGAATGCTTGTTGTTTTAAGCAGCTAAGTGTTCATATAATTTGTTGAATAAAGTATGCAAATTTTGGAGCCTAGATGTGGGGTGCTGTGTGACAAGTAACTAAAATGTAGGAGTGACTTTGAAGCAAGGAAGTGAGCAGCTGTACCAGGCTGTGAAGTATTTGAGGACACTTGAAGACCCTTAGAATAGTTGTTTGGAGAAGCATTAGTATCCTTGGAGGAGCCTGAGGTGAAGGCCCGAAGAAAAGGGAAGGGATGTTTACTGAGCACTGGAGGAAAGGGAATCTTATTATGCAGTGGCAGAAAGTTTAGTAACACCGTCCCCTACAGTTACACGGAAAGTAGAAAATGTGCCTGGTCACCACAATGATCCAGCTCAGGAGGGTTCCAGAAGGCGTGAGGAAGATGCCCCCTAGTTTCTTTGAGCTATTTATATAAAATGGAATAGTAGATGGAAAAAAAATACAGGACTATTAAATACAAAGCGCTGAGACTGATGGTTTTGAATATTCGCAGTCTCCCAAAATGGCAGATTATATCAAAATTTCAAAAAGGCTTCTAAGCAAAGGTAAAACTCAGGGTGCTATCAGGAAAGCTTGGTCTAAAAATGAAGCCAGAGGTAAGACTCTAAATTCCTTTACTAAGGTCTCTGGAAGACTGAGGGCCTACCTGAAGTTCTACTCAATGGGACGAAATGTCTTCTGAAGAGGTTAAGCTTGGGCCCCCTAAATCCTGTTACTCAAAAAATAGGTCTTCTTAAGGTCAGTGACTTCTAGCCATCTCAGCAGAACCTCAAAGCAGAGATTTTTATTTTCAATTCATTTGTGAATGTAGCTTTTGCTAAGTAGAGTGAACCCTAAAAGATGAACAGTATTTTAACGACAATTATATTTACAGAAATACTATCAACTTAGGCTGAAAGAGGCAATACAAAATGAAGTGTCTTCCCCCCAAAATCTGCATAAATAGGAAGCAGGCTAAGAAAACCGCCTGCTGCAAAAATGGGCTGCCTTCCATGGGAAAGAAGAGATGACAAGGAAGACAGAACTCAGAACCCGAAGAACAGAGCGGGTGCTATGGAGACTGACTCTCACACTGGGAGTCCTGGCCTACTTCTAACATTTCCCAACTGGAATTCAAAATTGCTAAGGATCATGACTCGATGGTGCTTGTTTTCTTCCTTTTTGAACAGAAGTATCTGTTTGGTTCTGTGATGCCTGTCTTGCTGTCTGTATTTGGCGTGTGGAGAGATAACATTTTACTTTAGTTCTCAGGCCCTTGGGTTAAGAACTATACATAAGAAGGTACAACCACATAACCTCATAGACACTGGTCCTGAACTAGATGACAATTCTGAGAGTTAAGCTGACCTGGGATGGGACTTTTGAGAGCCTGGAAAGTGGGCACAGATATTTAGCATGTGTGTGAAATATAAGTTATTCTTGAGCCAAATGTGGTAGCTTAAAAATATCTACAGATTTTCTGGTACTCCTCCCTTCTGGAGGAAGCTCCTAACTCCCCTCCCCTTGAAGGTGGCCTGGACTTACTGACTTGCTGCTAATACAGAACAAAGAAGTTATGGTGATGATGTTGGGTAGGAATGTGACTACACTCATGTTTCCTCACTATCAGAGCAATGGAAGTTGACATGCTATAAACATGAACAACCTCTCCCTTTCCCCAAGAGCCTTCTTTCTGCTTTTCACATTTTGAAAGAGACAGACTGAAGCCACTTTAAGTGTCTCCTTTTTGGTGGCACCATCTACTTCCTTTCCAAAGATAATTAAACCTAAGATCCTCCTCAGAGACCAGCGCTTACATTTTTATGTAGTGTCTTCCCCTTCTTCCCAAGAGAAGCTTAGTTTATGGGAATTGGAGTAGAAGTTCCAGCGCCTGCAGAAGCACTGAAATGTGTAATTTCATGATGCTTTTCCCATGGAGCAAACCCTCTCACCAATATGCAAAGGACAGACGTGACTCTCACTGTGTCATTCCAAGTGGGACATGAGCAACACCACTATGGTATTGGTAGCTGCATAGTGTCTCTCTGCTCAAAAGCCTGTGTTTGCTGTCAGGTTAAAATAGAGATATAAAAATCTTACTATATCTATGGAGTAGCTCAGTGACAGAGTGCCTACTTAGCTTGCATGAGGCCACACACACACACACACACACACACACACACACACACACACACACAAAACAAAGAAGTTATTAGTGAGTTCAAATATTAGGTCATAAAAAGTACTGTGATTTCAGTCTCTTTGACTCTCTTCTCTCCTCTCCTCTTTCTCTCCTCTCCCCTCCCCTCCCCTCCCTTTTCTTCTATTCTCCCTTCCTCTCTTCTCCTCTCCTCTCCTCTGCTCTCCTCCCCTCTCCTCTCCTTTCCTCTCCTCTCTCTTCTCTGTCCTCTTCTCTCATCTCTCTCCTCTACCCCTCCTCTTTTCTCCTTCTCTCTTCCTCTCACTGCTCATATCAGACCAACTGACATGTTGGAGATGTACAGTGGAGAGCTCTCTGTGGCCAAGAACTGACAGCTCTGCCCAACAGCTAATGAGGGCTGGAGACCTACTGCCATCACCAAGCGAGGGAGCTTAGACATGGATTTCCACCCCCAGTGAAGCCTTCATGACTGCAGCCATGGCAGACATTTTGACTGAAAATGGGTTTCCTTAGGAGAAACCCTGACCCAGAAGTACTCACTAAGTAGCTTCTGGATTTCTGACCCACAGGAACTGTGAAATAATAAGTATTTTTTAATAAGTGGTTTTTAAAAAACTACTAGGTTTTAAAATAATTTATCATGGGACAGGTAGATAAAAGTTAGTTAGAGTTACTTTCTGTTGCTTGCAAGAAAAGAGTCCTCACTGTGATACAGTGTGCAAGTCATTTGATATAGAATCTAGCAAGCCTTCAATACATGGTAGCAATCACTACCACTGTATTAAGAGAGTAAATCTACTTCTTCTGTATCTCCAGAGGGCAGATCCAGAACCAACGGGAGGAAGTTGTAGGGAGGTAGAATTCAATCCAGTGCATGGAAAACTATAATTCCAATAATTAAACTGGAAACAGAGAGCAGTTTACCTAGTAAGTTATTGAGCTCTCCTTGCTTAGAAGGGTTCCAGGAGGGAATTATGGATGCTGGAGAATAAATTCTTGTGTTGGGAAGAATATTGAACTAATCAAACCCTTGGTATCTCCTAGCTTTGAGATTCTGTCACTTTACGTTCAGTGTGGTCCACAGATGCTTGCCTAGTGCTGTCATATCCAACCTCTCCCGTTTCTTAGGGCAACCAGCCCAAAGATGAGTCATCTGAAAAGACTGCTGAGAGAAGGGGAAATAGGATAGGAGAATTTATGAGAAATGGACCAGAGCACCAAGCCAGAATAAGATTCCTACAGCAAACGGGAGATCTTGAGAGCTTCCAATGAGTAGCAGCTTAAAAAACAACAATCTTCAGGTAAAAAGAGGCATTCAAACTGATAGAATAATGAGTTAACAAGAAACTTACAGGGAAAAAAAGGAAAAAAGGAATCCTTGAAATAGTCTACAGAGTTTTGGCAAATTGATCCCTGTAGATGAATGAGAAGGGCAGCCAGGAGTCTTATAATGGTAGTCAGGGAATGACTAAAGCATGAGGAAGAACCTTGGCGGGTGCTACATATATATCTGAATTCTGCAGAGGTTAAATAAATGAGTATGGCGAGATTTCATGAGTGCAGTAATTACAGCTGAGAACAGATCAACCCATATTTGGGGAGTTCTGTGAGCAAACTTGACTTCCTTTGGAAAATATGAAGGCACTGATTGCCAGGATATCTCTATCCAAAATCAGAAGATGACAGCAAGGAAGCTGAGCCAACAGCCAGAACCAGGAAGAAATCATAACCCAATTATAGCATTCTAATTATTGGGATAAGAAATGTCTACTATTTTCTTTCTAAAAAGAGATACTATCCATATATAAAGTCTATATATAAGGATAACATATGGATAATATATATTATCTATGTATCATCTATTTATCTATCTATCTATCTATCTATCTATCTATCTATCTATCTATCTATCTCCCTATCCTCCAATGGTGATGGGGTAAGTTTCCAGGGCCAAGGTATATAACCAGCCCATCTTGGTGTGTGTTTGCCTTCCCTTAGCTCCCGTGGAGGGTGCTTAGATCATTCTTTAGGAACCCTAAATTCCCTTTCAGCTGAATTCTCTTCTAGCAAGAAGGTTTTCTAGTCTCCAATTGTGATTGTGGTATGTTTACAGAGGCACAGCTACAGTGTTTAGGATTTAGGTATATTTGGAGTGGCCCAATGTTAAAGAACACCCAGGTGGTCACAAATTATGTCAATACAGCTCACATCTGGAGCCTCACGAGTCACTGGAGGTTTTTCTAGTTCCATCACCCGAGGCTGTATACAGAACAGTCTGAGAAAATTTGAGACGATATCTCGGAGATCTGGTCAGTTTGGACAAAGATCTCTAAGTGGGGACAGAAGTGACATTTTCAGCCTTGCTCAGACCATCTGGACTGTGATGACTTCACTTCTTATTGTGTGGTATAGTTTTTAAGATGACAAGAGGAGATGCATACTGAAGGGGAAATTGTGAAGTGATATTTAAATGTGGAGAAGAGATTTACCCTGTAAAACTATAGTGACCATTTTCACTAAGTTTATTTGTGATATCCCAGAGTCTACTATGACATAGTCACTGTGGTCTATGTCATAAACTGCACACACTGTCAAACTGCACGTCAGGGGCTGGGGATTTAGCTCAGGGGCAAAAGCGCCTGCCTGGCAAGTGCAACGTTGTGAGTTCAGTTCCTGGTACTGGAGAAAAAACAAAAAACAACAACAACAACAACAACAAAAAAACTGCACATCACTGTTGATGGATACTATAGGGAACACAAAACCCTTTTACACTTCTATGTGCCGTTATGGGTCAATTAAATCTAAGATTCTGCTACCTGAGCTGTATCCATCTTCTCAGTCTTATGCCAAGAAAACCAGGAATCTCAAAAGAGAAGGTTTTTAGTAATAAAAAGAGAGAATAAAAAGAGATCCAAGACAAAAGAGATCAGAGGCCTGCAGAACCTAAAGAAATACAATTTCCAAATGAGATAAAAATTGCTTTACATTTCAGAAAAATAACACTCCTTTGAGTTCCACAGGAACCCATGACTCCCACAGGCTTATGCTGGAATCTTATTTTCACATCCTTCGGTACCAGAGTCAGGTAAATGACATAGCTCTTTGAGTCTCAGTCTCCTATTCTGTCATAAAAGGAAATATATTGCTTCTAAGGGTTGTCATGAGGATTAAATTATTTCAAAGTAAAACACATAACACAGCACTTTGCAAACAGTGCAGACTGTCTAAGGAGTAGCTATTGTCATTGTTGCTGTAAAGGTCTCTTGAAGCTCAGTGTGGATATGAAGGGACATCCCCTTCTAGAGTGGGAAGACGGGTGCAGACTCACGCTGCAGGTCTCACTGACTGCTGGGAATCCAGGATTGAGAAGTAGATACCAGTAACTTAAAAATGATGTTTAAAGAAATTTCTCCAACTCTCCATTTCCTTCGTTTGAGGCTTTTCTAATGTCTACATTTCTAGTACCCTGCCAGGAAGAAAAATAAGTAGAGCAAACAGTTTTTGAGTTTGTAATTATAATTTGCTATCTCAAGGGAAATTCAATTATTATGGCTCTCTGAAAAGGAACTGTTACTTAAAGCCAACTCTATCCAATGGAAATAGTTTTGCAGAATGCATAAGTCCACAGTTTTGACCTTGGTTTTGGTTTCCTACACATACGACATACCTATTACAAAGTTTGACTTATAAATCAGATACAGTAAGCGATTAACAGTAATAATTGGGGCTGGGGATTTAGCTCAGCGGCAAACCGCCTGCCTGGCAAGCGCATGGTCATGAGTTCGGTTCCCGGTACCAGAGAAAAACCAAAAAAAACAAAACAGTAATAATTAGCAATAAGATAGAATAATGATAACAACATACTGTAAGAAAGTTATATAAAATTTATGGATCATTTAAAATGTATGGATCACTTATCTCCACTCCTATCATTTGGTCATTGTGAAATCTCAAGTAATTGTTGTGAAGTTTTTGGGTGATGTCTGTACCTTCTGGTTTATCAGAACTGATCTGGAATCCTCATCTGGGTCACACTTCACTAGTCCTCATTCTCTGTCTGGCTGTCACAAGGCAGGGTCCAAGGATGTCCCCCAAAGAGGAGATGGGGACATCAACTTGCCCTGGATAGGTTCTTGACTTGTCACAGAAGCACTTCAGGGCCATCAGTGGAGACATAGGCAAATTTATTAGGCTCAGTGAAAAAGGAAAATAAAAGAAGGGAGGGACTTCAGCCTTAGGAGCTAAAGGGGATGCACACCGCTGATGGAGATCAGACTGGCTGGAATGCAATCAACTTTTATGGATTCGCTGATGCGGGCTAGGGTTTGGTCATTACCGCAGTTCTGGTTCTGTACGATGGCTCTGGAAAAGTTCTTATCACTTAATCCACTACCCGTGAGATGATTGTTTCTGCTTGGGGCAGTCTCAGTTTTGTGGCAGTGCTGTTCAAATCTAAGGTCACCATAGGTTTAGGGCAATGACTGGAGGTTTCTGAGTGCTCACTGGTAATTGAATATCCCTGTAAATCTCTTAGCTTGGAGCCCTCAGTCCTGAGCATGGATGAGATAGGTTATGTAAAGAGCGAAGCAACCTTGCCATGTCAGCTTGTAGACAGACATCTGAATGACTAACATACTTGGAAGGAGAGCTTCGCAAAGAGTCAACTTAAAGTTTTAAGGTAACAAAGGACACAGATGCAAAATGAAGGTCAAGCTTTCTTCTGCTTTTACTCATTGCCATCTACAGGCTCAGGTGAAGAATCGCTGCTTTTGTTTTGTTTTTGAGGAGAGCAGCTTTCAAGTCCCTGACTGCCTCAGAAGAAAGCACAGCTCGTACTTCTACTGGACAGCAGGGTAAGGGCCCAGGAGTTCACTTGTCCTCTGCCCCGGTGGTGGTCTCGGCCTTCGAGTTCTCATAGAGTCTCTCCCTGAACACATGCAGCTTGTCACCAGCCGAGATTCACGGAGACCCCTATTCAGAATCTGGGGCCTCGCCTCTCCCAGGTCCTTTACCCAGGAAACTCCCACAAGTCTCACCACTCCTGAAGTCTGATCTACTATTTCTTTGCTTCCAAAACCACTGTACTCCCTTTGGACTCCACTTTTATTTCCAGTGTGCCCAGGGCAAAAGAAGTTTTTCTCTTATTTTCTTCACAGGAATGAAGAGGAAGTTCATTGTGTGTTTGCCTTCTTTCAAGGATTATGACCTATCTCTTGATTGTCATTTAGTAGTTCCAAACTATTTCTTCAAGGACACTGCATGACTGAAAAATATGATGAATGTCAAAAATTTTTTAATTTATTACAGTAAAAGATACATTCCATTAATTCCCCTCAAAATACCTCCCTTTGCTTCGAACATACTTATCCCATTGATCTTGCCACTTTCTGAAGCAGTTCTAGAAGTTCTCTTTCCTATATGTGTTCAGCTGTGCTGTCATGGTTGCTTGATGTGAATTGATTGAGAATTTTTACCTTCAGGGTCATTTTGACTTTGGGGAAGAGCCAGAAATCACTCAGCACTGGACCTGGTGAATACAGTGGATGAGGACACACTATAGTGTTTTTATGAGCTCACCTTTGCATTGGATGGTGTTCAGCAACATTCACTATATTTTTGATCCTATGTTCTGAAGACACAAAAGAGGATTTCCAGAACTGCTTCAGAAAGTGGTAAAAATGATGAGATATGTGTGTCTGAAGTGAGGGGGAGAATTTGAGGGTGATTAATGGTGATGTGTGTCCTACTGTAATAAATTTTTGAAAAGTTAAGTGTTCACCACATATTTTGATTACCCCATGACTAATTTTCTGTCATGCTGGGATCAGAAGTCACAACACTCAGTAAGTCTTTGCTGTGCTTTAAGACTCTAGGAATTCTCAAAGTCCCTAGGGGTAAAGGGCTGGGAGAACAAGAGAAGGAAGAAATCTATAGTTTAGGCTCCAAAATTGTAATACAGGAAGACCTTTAAGAACAACAATCACATGACAAAGAAGGAAATTAAATTTGTACATAAATAGAACTGCTTCATGAAAATGGCAAGAAAACAGCTACTATCTATTTGAAAGAGTGAGAGAATGGGTATTGATGGATAATACAGGGGACAGAGTCTTTTTAAGCCCATGTAGCCTAGACAGGGGCACGACTACTAAGCACTTTTGTTTCATCAGTAACGTGGGTTGGAGTTTGAAGTGAAATTTCAATTGATGAAAGAAAAGAAAGAGATCTTCCTTACACACAGAGTTTAGGAAGGTTCAAATACTCTATAGACGCTCTCCCAAAAGCAATTAGTCAAGTGAGTTTTCTTTTTTTAACCCTCATAAGATACTTAGCTCTAATCTTCATCAGAAAATTAAAGGGATTAGTAAAACTGTAGAAACCAATCCAAGTGCTCTGGGCAAACTCTTGACAATTGCACTAGCAATAATTAAGAAGAGGAGTGGTCCTCCCAGTGTAAAGCTGTGAAATCTAAACAGAGTGAATTGCGCTCTCCAGTGCACTTTGGGTAATGAAGAAGCGAAATGTGAGCATGGCCTCCCTTCATGACACACATTTATCCATCGGCAGCAATTATCCTGCTGGTAATTGCAATAAAATAGATTTTAGAAGCGATTAGCTAAGTATCCTCTTTATCATTTATAAAAGGGAATTAATTTTTTCATCTTTAAAGGAGAAAAAAAGGTCTGTTTGAAGGTGTTCCATCCTGATCACAAGTTTTTGTGTTCCCAGATGATAAAGAAATCCATTCTGGTCCATTTCAGCCCTAAAAAGATTATATTTTAAAAAGAATTCTTGAACTGAAAGGCTCCAAGGGAGGCCAGAGATGCAGGATTAAAGGCCAGCAGTCAGCGGCAGTGCCTCCCCCGTCCTGCAGAGCCGCTCAGTAGAGTTCTACCAGAGTTTGAGGGAGAAAGCTCTGGCTCCAGGGCACACCCCGGCTCAGACACCTGACCAGAGACACCCATCAAGGAGAGCAGCGGTGAAGGGCAGGGAAGGAGCTTTAGTGACCATGGCCGTGCTGGGAAGCACACGTTCAATGTCTGTCTTTGGGGAACTGACAGAAGCTTTGAGGTTTTACAGAAAAGGGAAACCGAGGCCAGGGTTGGAAGTGTTGTGGAGCTGGAAGTGCAGGTGATGGTAATCCTGGTCGGTCCTGGTTGATCAGTGTCTTGGGACTGGATGGGGGGCGTTGCTCTGGAGAAGTCCTTATGACACAAGAGGGCAATCCAGGTCCTGTGAGGTGAGTGCCTCTGTTCTGGGGTGGACTGTGAGGCCCTGCTTTTCTTTGAATCTGAGATGACTGCAGGTTTGGGCAGATGACTGGAGATGGTGAGGCATCCCTGCAGGAGTCCGGATCTGGATGATGTGAAGCTGCCGATCGGATGTCCCTGCTAGTCCTGAGATCGTCTTCAGTTATTTTGTCCTTGGTGTCTTCAGTCTTGAAGAAGGATGAGTGGACCATACAATTTATTGTGGAGGCTAACAACAGTGTATTATTAGTTTTTAGACAGACACTCCTAGCTCTAATATGCCTATGGGCAGAGCTGAGCAGGAATCTGATTCCAAGTTTTAAAGTAATAAAGCAGAGAGATATAAAATGAAAGCAGAGGTGCCAAATTGAATTCTGCCTTTAGCTAGCCATTGGGCATCTGCACGCTTAGTGTCTGAGCCCCTGTTACATTTGGACTATCCTTTCTTCCACTTTCACAGTCAGAGGATGTCTCTAACCCTGTTCATTCTCATGGATCTCGTATGTAATCCCACAATCTCTCTCTCCACAGCACACTGAAAACCTACAACCACAGCCGGTACAAGCAATGAAAACTCTTCTCCAGTCCTGCATTCTACCTGACTGACATTCTCTCCACAAATTTGCAAATGAATTCAAGGACAGAACAAGGTCGAGTATAATTCCTGCCCTTGGAGTCCACCAAGAATCTTTTAGGTAAGTTGTTAGATGAACTGCTTGAGAACTAACAATGACTATGCAGTTGTCTCTATTTTGATTACTGGCACAGATTTATAATTTGCTTGCCACAGTTAATGAATGCTTCAACTCCTTATTTTCCTATCAACAATAGCACCCTCCCTGCCCAGTCATTCAGATGATGATTTTTCCTCCCTTTGTTATTGTGAAGTGGAAAGGAGAGTGGGATTACAGCTTGTGAAGTGCTGCTTCCTGACATGAGATGTGTTGGAGAACGGAAGATGACACAGCACTTGACATGCTGAGACTAAGGTCTCTCTTACCTTCCTACAGTCTCTTTAGAAACTTTTCCCAAAAGAAAATGCAATGGTCTTAAATCTCTTTTCTGGGACTCTTATGAAATAACCAGGGAAGATTAAACCACTGAAGAAGAGATGAGACTAAAACAACACCAGACCCAGAGAGACTCTTCATCTAAGAGGTTATGCGGGAGATTTCATCTGCGTAATAAAACTGCCCTTATTTGCGGTGAGAGTCTGCCCCTCACCTTTCAGTAACTTATTGCCACCTGCCTAAAACCTGAGACAAACATTTTTCCCAGGCCATTGTCTGCTCTTTGGGCTAATGTGTTTCTCCTGTAAATTATTTACTACCCCTTTAAAATTTCCTACTGCAAACTTTCTCATTTCCCTTTCCCCTTCTACCCCTTAAAGAAGGTATTTAAGCTTCAACCATCTGACCCGTTATTCTACAGTTTCATATTTATACGGCTTCTGTGTTTATGCATGTTAAATAAACATGGGTGCATATTCTCCTGTTAATCTGTCTATCCTCAGTTAACCTTAGCAAAACTTCAGAGGGTTAGAGGGGTACCTTCCGGGGTTCCTATGGAGACCTAACTGCAAATATGCTGCTGGACTCCTCTTGCTTCCCTTTGGAAGTGGGTTAATGCACACCTACTCCCTGGCGTCTGTCACTGCTGAAATCCAGTGTGAGTTTAACTATGCCGTATGAGTGTGTATCTAAGAGAAGGAAGACATAAGAATGTGCTATGGGGGTTTGGACATCGTTTCAATGTGTCCCCAGTGGTCCTTAGCATGGCAGTCATGGAACAAGGACAAGGAGTTAAGATTAGGCAAGATAATTAGGTTACTGTGGTGCTGCCCTCATGCGGGATTAATGCAGTTCTCATGGAACCCCAGTTCGTTCTCACGGGTGGGTCGTTGTACTGGAGCAAGATTGGTTTCTCCTTGCTTTCTGACTTCCTGTCCTACCTTCTGGTCTCTCCTTTTAGCATACATCTTCACCGCCGTGCATCTACCATGCTGTCATGCATCTGATGAGGCCTGAATCCAGTGTCAAACAGATGTGGACACTTAATCTTAGACTTCCAGCATATAAAAATGTGAGCTAAATAAACTTTTTTATATATTACCTGTCCTTGGAGATACATACATTTGTTTATTGTTTTTGTTTTTCTTCTTGAGTTGAGACCATGCCTTGCTCTGTAGTTCAGGCTGGCCTTGAACTCACTATATGGACCAGGCTGGCCTCAAACTCATAGCAATTCTCTTGCCTCAGCCTTCCCAGTGCTAGGATTACAGGTGTGCACCACCATGCCTGGCTCCACTTGGGCATACTTTTATAGCAATGAAAACAGACCAACATAGACTGATTCCTGCTTAGATAATCCCGGGAGTATAATGAAATTTGTACAAAGGGGTCATGAGTTGTTGTTTTTATTTTAAATAACAAATAAGTTTTGCTTTTGAATGCAAGTGACAGAAACTTCCATTCAAATTGGCTTAAGAAAAAATAAGGAATGAAGTCATTTCATTGACCAAAACATAGAGCAGTAGATCTAGCTTCAGACTGTTGAAAGGACTCAAACAAAGTCATCTCTGGATTTTGCCTTTGATGTTGGGCCTTATCCTCAAATTTCACATAACAGCTTTTGCAAGATTGCCGTGTATGCCCTCCTGGGCTCAAATCTAGGAAAGTAGACAGCACTGCCTGGCAGCATCTATGTAAGTAACAGTATTATCTCCAACTGGAGCACCTTGGCGCATGAGAACATTCTAGAACTGATTCCTGTGGCCTGAGTGGTTCCACGCTCCAACGGGCCATGCTTGGTCACATTCTCCATCCTGGATCAGAGTTTGAAACTAATACTGTTACAGCTAAAAACAGTGAATTTCTACCACAAGGGAATATTTAAAATAAACACAATCCAGCAGAGAACAGATGGCACTCAAAGGGACAGTTGAAGAAACAAAGGAAAGAGCCAAGCAAAATGAATAAGGGATGAAGAAACACCAGGGCTAGGAACAGCAGCAAACTGCTTTTGCCCCTAGGCTGAAGGTGAAGGAGGAAGGAGGTGTCACCAAAACTGGGTGGGCGTAGCTGTGAGCCTGGGCCTCCAGGGAGGGTTGTGACCACACCCAAGAGGAACATGATGACTGACAAAGCACAGTGCAAGACAGAGTAGAGAGACTAAATGCTTCCACTCCACCCAACTTCTGATCTTTTGCATATGATTGGCTGAATCTAAGCAGAAGCCAGAGGGTACAGAACCTGGTTGATCCAGTCTGCAAGGGTCATGGTCTTGGGACAGAGAGCAGTGTGGGAAAGGGATCTGAAGAGGCAAACGGAGAATAACTAGCACACTTTGTTTCTTGAAATCATGGGTTGGAAAACTATGGCCCACAGGCCAAATGTGGCCCACCACCTGTTTCTATCAATAAAGTTTTATTGGAATACAGTGAAATGAGCAAACGTGTTTACCTGTCATTTATGGCTGCTTTTGCACCACAACATCAGAGTTGTAACAGAAATCATGTGGCCCACAAAATATAAAATATTTGCTACCTGGCCCCTTACAGAAAAAGTTCACTCACCTCTGGCCCAGCCCAACAGAGCCACTGGGCCTGATATAGTGTGCCTGGCCTAGGCTGTATGCAAATGGTTCATTGAATGAAAAAATAAATGTGCCACGTACCTTTATATCAGAGACCCTTAGCTGGCTTACTCCCTTCCTTTGAGGCTATTGCTACAGTAGCTGGTACTGTCTCTGTACCTCCTGATCTCTTCTGCTGCCTGCTCCCATAGTTTTATCCATAACATTTTCCTTGGTTGCTGAGAGTTTCACTATTGCCCCTGTCAAGGTCCTGGGATGTAAGGGAGACTGTTCTCCTTTGACTTCTAAAGGAAGCCCTGCTATTTCCATTTTCAGGTCCCTTCTTTGGGGTAACTTGAGGAAACCATCTCAGAGGATAGGAGGCCATTGTCTAGCATTACCAGGTATCACATTTAAAACTCTCTTCCTCATCCCAGCAATCATGGTACTAGTGCAGGTACCTCAGGAGGAGTTTCCTGACTACTCAGACCACTCCTCATGAATGAAAATTCATTCACTCAACATAATGTTCTCTTGGAGGCCACTAACATTTACCTTTCATTGATGCCTGATAGTTGTCTTTAATATCCCATAGTTTTGGAGATTGGCCCCTACTGTATGCCCTGACTGTGAACCTGGCTGTAGATTTTGTTTAGAGTTGTGTAAAAATACCCAGGCTACATAAGCAGCAACATAAACACAGTGCAGTGATCAATGAACAAAACCAAATTAATCTGACACACTTCATGCTATATATAGTCATTATTACCACACTATGTGGTAATGAGGTAGGGATGGTAGAGAAATACTATAATTGCTAATTTTTATCCAACCCTAACAATGGTCAGCAAGAATGAGAAGGACAACTAGAAGAAGCCTGAAAAAATGTTCCAAAATGCTTTAAAGATTTTGATGGGGACACTGGGGATGCAGCTCAGCGGTAGAATGTGTGCTTAGCATGTGCAAGGCCCTAGGTTGGGTCCCTACCACTACTAACACCAGAGATTCTGACAGTTGAAGAAGGAGGCCTGCTGGGGTGATTGGAGAGACAAGAAGGCTATAAGAGGGGAGGAAGTCAGATGGAAGTGAGGGTAAGAAAGGAAGCTGGGGGCCCCATCACCAATGTCATCCACGCTGCCCCTTGTCAAGAGCCAGGGAACTCACTAGACCTTGAAGGGAAAAAATGGGACAGTCAGAAAGAAGGATCAAGTCTCCTCCAAAGAGACTTTTCAGAGAAGAGAGGGCAGATGACTCGTACAGGAGGTAGTTTTGGTGTCACATCTTCATAAGCACTGTGTGGCCCTAGGCACACTGCTACTGACTGACCAGTGATGTCTCAAAATCTTGTGAAATGGAGATCAGTGCCTGATGACTGGAGGAAGCCCCCACTCACTCATCTTATCCAAATGAAGAACCTTAGTGCAGTTCCTCAGTGAGAACAACCAAGTTTGTGGCTGGGTAGTAAAAATAGACAGTGGCTTTGCAGATGGATTCTCTGATTTACCAGTGTCTGTGAGTGTGTGCATGACACACACCCACAAACACATGCATACACACATGCACATCTTCTTCTGGAAGTCTTCAAAAACACAAATCCATCCATGTTGATCTCCTACCTAAAATCTTCTGATGCTTTCCCACTGTTCCAAACTCTAGTGTTTCTTACAGGGCCCTCTGTGACCTCACCATGCCTCCTTCTTAGTCCCTGTGTTTGGCAATGTCATCTGGTATTCTGTGTCCCACCCACACTGAACTGCCACTCCCTTCCTGCTAGGAGCCATATCCTCGCCCATCTCCTTTATTACGCACCATTCCACTGTGGAACCTCACTTACCAACTGCCGCTCATCTCCCAGGTGTTCACAGAGGTCTTCCTGTTTGTCTGGGTGAGGGTGGGGGACCTTCTTTGTGCTTCTCGCCCTGTATCTACATCCCTGGTTGTAACACTCATTGTGGTTTAAGATACTTCCTTACACAATGGTCTGTCTGCCTAGCAGTATCTAGGAGAGTAGGCACCTGGTCAGACTTTGCCAATTTGGCACACATCTGGAATAACATAAACTCATTGATCCAAACCATGAGGCTCACCAGAGAGGAAAGCAAAGCCATAGGCTCATTATTCACAGCCACAAATTTCTTGGCACAAATGTGGATTGGTGGCTGGGTAACTTGTTTTCCCAAAAGTAAGAAAGCAGTTTTATCATAAATACTTGGACCCCAAAGGCCTATTTTCTGATGTTTACAAATAAACCACTCCTTATACTATGTGAAATAAAAATGTCCTTTGATCTACTTGCTACTTGGCTCTGAAACTCTTTGATCTTTCACATTCTCTAACAAATGAGTCTGAATCTGTACTAAACAGTCACTAAACTTATCATAACTTTTTTTGTCCAGAACAATAAACCAATATATGTTTAGAAAGTGCATCAGAGGATATGAAAATGATTCATAGGAACATAATGGAGCCAATAGATTGGTGACCCCAAAATAATCATCTTTAAAAACCTAGAAATAATTGTTTCTTACTGTGAAAAAAATTTTAAATGCAACCTTTAGAACATACACCTGTTAGAGGCTGAACTTCTGTCTCATTGCTCCTTGTATCTTGAGGGACTCTTTCCATTCATTTTCTAATGTGTCCTCTTAAATCTGCAGGCTCACCGGAGCCATGTTAGCCTTCTGTGCTCACTTTCTTATCAGTAAGGATTCTCTCTTCAACTGATATGGACTCAATGCCTTAAAGAAGCGTTCTATCTATTTAAGTCCATTTTTAGGTACTGCAACAAAATACCAGAGGCTGAGCACTTTAAAATAAAAGAGGTTTGTTTAGCTCACAGTTTAGGAGGCTGAAAGTTCAAGATCAGGCAGTCCCCTTGTGGTCCTCTTCCTTTCTTGTTTCACATTATAGCAGATGACACCATGTGGAAGCAAGTGTGAGAAGAAGAGATCAATGGGAGAAAAGAAGACAGAGAGCAAGGTGAGCCCTTTAATAATAACTCACTCTCCAGGAAACTAACCAAGACTCCATGAGAACTGCCTTAGTTTCTCCCAAGGATAGCACCTCTGAGTAGGGTCCACCTCAAAATTAGCACCAGTCCATCCAACACAGGAATCCCTGGAAGATACACCCAAACCCTAACACCACCTCAGCTAGGTCTCTTCTCAATGTATTGTGTTTTGCTTTAATCTATAGAATTATAACTTTTTAACTAGCCTGACCATTAGATCAGTATTCTCAATATCTAGCTCAATTTCAGTTAATATATAAAACCAGTCTGGGCTATATCTGAATCATCATACCATTTTAGCTCATGTGTCAGATGGAACTTTGAGATGTACAGATCACAGGACTTGCAAAAAATATACTGTACTGTAGGGAGCATGGATGGGATATCAAGCCAGAGCTACTAAAATATCACAGAGCTTCCAAAGCAGGGGTCACTTCTAACACTTGGGTATAAAAAGAGTAAGTACACGGCAGCAAATGGTTCCATGGAAAGGACCAGTTAACCAACAAGATGGCCAAATATGGATCTATAACTGTAGCTGATTTTGTAGTAACTGGGAGATATGATTACACTATGGTAAGCATTGGGCTTAATGACCACTAATACGTTTAGTATTGTTTTGTCTTCAAAAGTTTTCAAGGATGCTATTTAACATTCAGTTATTTGAAAATGTGCTGCACCACAGAGTGAGAACTATTTTCAAAAGGTCATTAAGGCCCTCCTCCCTTATTTAAGGATAAGGAAACTAAAGTTTTAAGAGATGAGATTTGAAATTGATTCAGTTTGACTGAGAACGCAGTCCCTACAACAGCCACTCAAGTGCTTTGTTCAGTGTATCTGATACCCTCTCTGAACTTACAGACCTAGGTCACCACAGTTAAATATGAGTAGGAGAGAAAAACACCTGAAAAAACAGACAAGAATATTATCAGATCCCTGCTTGCCCTGAGAATGTGTCTCTGCACTCTAACTATCTGGGCACTGTGGAGCCTCTCCAAGAGCAATCAAATTAGTGAAGTCTGAAACTGTCTAAACATTTGCATTGAGAGTTGGACATTTTAGAAAGTTATGACTCCAGTTTGCTTGCCCTTATTATAGTTTCATGAGGCTCTTCCACAATCCATAGTAGGTCTTCGCTAGCAAGACAGCATGGAAGAACAGGATGGTAGACATTGTGTGGAATAGGAATGGAGAAGTGAAGAAATTTACCTGGCTACAGTGCTGGCTCCTGAGGGGAAGGAAGTATGTTTCAGAGTGCTCACTTTGAACCTTAGGTGTTCTGCCTGCAGGTGTTGGTACATAAAGGGATCCAACCCCGCAGTTCAGCTGAGGCAGTGGGAATCCAGGTGAAGGGAGGTAGTAAGGGCAGGTGGGAATTTGTGGTGTGCTTCTGAGTGATGATTTCATTCATGGCAAACCCACAGCGTATGGCTGAGGAAGGGGAACAGCATCCAGCTGCAGGGAAGAGACCTGAGAATATGTAGACAGAAGGCCGGGCTCACCCCACCTGAGTGGGTTCTGAAAAGAGATCCAGTTCCAGCACAATGGCTAGGAGGTGAAACGGGGTTGTGAGACAAGGCCGGTAGGAAGTGGGCAGGGAGTTGGCAAAGTGACCATGTGCCTCAGTGGACATACAAGGCACCAGGAGGCTACTGAGGCCTTCGTGGGACCTGTCGGTCTGTTATATACTGTACTTGGTTAAAATTGTTAGAGTTTAATAATGTATTTTGGAGTGTCAAAGCCCCTACATGCCCACCTGTACAAGATACAGAAATGATTTTATAAGAATTTCCCTGTCAAATGCACAATGCCCTGGATTTGACCCTAAGCACCACACACACACACACACACACACACACAGGTGCACCATTTCATTAATGCTCCTACTCACCCCCAATCCTGCAGCAGACTAACCTCTCCCACCTTTGTCCTACTCTTCTGTGTCTCGATGTATTTATGACTAGGGCTCATCTTCAGCCATTGTGCATCAAGTTGGCTACACTGGTTGTAAAATTTTTTTAATATTTCTGTACAGGTTGAGAGAAAGTTGCTACGCCAAGACCTCCGCACGCCTTCCTCCTCCTGCTCTCACTCTGCCTGGCTCCAGACCTTCCCAGTCCAGAAACCAAACGGTTAATGCTAGAAGCAGCAGGACAGGCCCCAACACGCTGGCCAAGGTCTTCTGTTGCCCTCAATACCCTTAGGAATTCCCAAGTGTGGATCAGAGCATCCAACTTCAAGTCTGTCTCTGATTCCAATTGCCAGGTGAATCCCTTAGTTTCTTAGTTTTCTCATCTGTAAGATGGGCATAGATGTCTACCTTGCAGGGCTTCCAAGAAAATCACTGGCTTACACTTTCGATTTTAATAAAAAGGTTGTGATAATTTTGAAGAAGACGTTAAGCTGAGCCAGGATGCTGAGAAAATTCCAGAGGAAAGAAGCAATAATCTGAGCCACTTGGTCTGACAGAGTTTGCTGCTGGCCAACCCTATCACACCCAGCAGCCAAAGCAGAGAGAGTAAAGCAGGGCTCATTTCCCAAAGCCAATGCAGTGGCCTAACTGGCGACAGACCCCTGATCTGACTTTACTTACCCAAATCTTGCAAGGTGTGTGAGAAAACCCAATTTTCACTGCCTTTGTTTTTCCACAGAGCTCTTGAATGGGTCATGAGCTTGAAGGTTGCAGAGTCTCCAGAGAAGCACAGCTTCTTGGAAGTTCTTAAGAGTCCAGGCACTAGTCTCTGGAAAATCTGGAGTTCCTGGGGACTATTAGAAGCTTTAACTTTCCATCAAAGTTAAATATCTCAAAAACTGTTCCTGGGAAGTGTCATCAACACCTTCTTAATTGGCGGCCTTGGCATTGACTCAAGGCTGTGGTTTCTACTTCAGATCCTGGAGCAACATCAAGCCCTCCTCCAGGATCAGTTCCCTTCTGGATGGAAGATAAGTAAGAACCTCCAGCTTGGGGAAATAAAAGGAACCTAGCTTCGGTGAGTTGCATAAGCCGTATTTACACTGCTGTTAGAAAATGCCATTCTCTCCGGGAGATTATTGGCCAAAAGCCCTTGACCTCCATCCTCACAGTAAGAGTAAGAGATGAGATAAGACAAATTGATTCTTCAGCAATGGACGTTTGTTCTGAGGGCCAGAGGTCAAGATCTTAGAAGAAGGAAGCACTTGTGCTTGCATTCAGATGGGTGAAAGCTTGGACAGCAGGACCCGGCAGAAGGAACCACCAAAGGGCTACCTATCTCACTCTTGGAAAACTTTCCACCTCAGACTGTGATCACAGCAGGTTTTACTTGCTTTGCACATCCTCTAGATGCATGTGCCAGCCAGCTCTCTACAAGTATAGCAGGACCTACAGTCCAGGGACTTTGTTCTAAAACTGCAGCTGGAGTTCTTCCCTTTTCTGATTTCTCTTTCATACTGTGGCCCTCACATTCTTCAAATGAGGCCGTTTGGAGCTTTGTCTGAGCAGTAGAGTTGAACAGCAAGAGAAAAAATGACAGCCCCACCAAAAATGGATCCCTTCAGAGGAACAACAACAGTAGATTTGGAAGAGCCTATAAAAAAAAGAAATTTTCCTCTACGTTCTTCTGGTGTTGAGTGAAGGAGTGAAATAAAAGAGGAAATTGTGAGGACATGGATGTTTGGAATATCTGAGAGGAGAGGAGTCCACATTTCTGCTCAGGTAGAACCTAAGAAAGTGGTAAGACCAGGAGAAGAAATGGCCCAGAGATGAGATGTGTTGCTTAGGTAAACAGGGAGCATGTCCCAGGCTCCAGTGTGACCACACATCAGCAGTTGGACCTATGTGGCTGGTAGTGACTGGAAATTGGTAGGGCCTTGGACAAGTTCACTGAGTTTCTCCGCTGAGCAGGAGTTAGGAGAGACCCTGAAAGAGCCCTGGAGGAGCCAGCAGTTAGAAGCAAGTGTCAGTTAACAGCCCCTTGCATTACCAAAGACTAAGCAACAGCCAGGTAGAAGACCAGAGAAATAAGGTGATGACCACATGAATGGTAAGGGTGGAGGCCAGGCTCCGGGATGCTTGGCATTGCATCTGGCAGCAGAAATGATGATGTGACCCATTGGAGTGGAGGTGGGGACACTCCATGTTGAGATTATTTTTTCACTTCTCCAAGAAAATGGACGTTATGATATAAATTAAGTTACCTGAGTGAGGAGACTGATATGCTTATATCCTATTGAGGTGGGATTCCACAGTTGGATAAAATTCATAGTACACGGGTCTACTAAAAATAACCAGAAAGACCTAAACCCAACATTCATAGTGGTCTCTTCTGGGTAGTAGAATCATTGGGTCCTTCCTTCATTGCTTCCTTCCTTCCTTCCCTCCTTTTTTCTTTCCCCCCTCATTGCCTCTGTCCCTCTCTTTCTTCCTCTCAGGTATCTTTTTGTCTAATTTTCACAATGGACTGTTTTTCTACTTTTCTACAACAAACAATAAATTAGAACGCTATTGATTCTGTGACTCTAGCAGTTTGCCTTTTGTTTCTTGGTAGATTTATGTGCACAGGAGAGGAAAACAGTGCACCTCTCATTACCAAGAAGCTTGCAGTTTTCAAGAAGCAGTCACTAATGTAAATGGCCTTTGTTTTACAAATCTAGGGACTCAGTTAAATGCACAGGACTTTGCTATGCAAAATATGAAGAGGCTGCAGAATGCAATGCCATTTGTTCTAAAGAATATTATCACAGCCCCTGGGTGTTTACCAAAGAGAAAACTACCATCTGCAGATGGTCTAGCGGCACATTTATCCCATTTCCACATGTCACTAATGCAGTGCTGGAAACAAAGCTAATCAAAGTGATATTTTAGCAGGGAAGAAAGGTGTCTTTACTTAAAACCAGAAAACCATTTTGGTCATTCCCAGATTTTTAAAGATCAAATTCCAGCTGAATTTCTGTGATATGCCATTTAAATATCTTGGAAATATATATATATTTTGAAATATAAATACCATGGAAATATATGTATTTTCTGAATTTTTACATATATATTTTATTATATACATTATAATTTATATATGTGTGTATATATATATACACACACACAGTAATACCAATGTGCAATCATTAAATATGATAAAATATCCGGCAACATGATACTACATTAAAAAAGATACATTTTCAATTTTCAAGAATTAACCACTATATTCTTCCTTTTATTGATTCAAAATCCAAACTACTTCACAGCCATAAATGTTGCAATTTCAAACAAATCAGAGAAGAACTTCCCAATTTTTCTTTTAGGTTGTATCTACACATAAAGTTAATATGACTAAGTTCAGTTCATAACTCAATCAAATCTTTAGCCTAACTAACCCTTAATTTTGTTTCAATTCTCCTCCAGAAGTTAATAGGATGCTGTGGTTTAGATCTAAAGTGCTTGAAAAATGGTCTCATGTGTTCAGGGGTGGGGATTTTGGAAGGTGATTGATTATGCATTAATCCACTGGTGTGTTCACAGTTGAATATGCTATGAGGAAGCAGGGCCAAGTTGGAGGAGAAGGGGCATGGGGTATGACCTGGAAGGGTGTATTCTTTTCTTCCATATCTTCCTCTTGTTCTGGCTCTTTTTGTTTTCTTTGTGCTTCCTGGTTGCCATTAAGAGAGTAGCTTTTCCAGTAGGTCCTTTAGCCATGATACTTCTTCTTGGAGGGATCTGACCATGGACTGATACCTCTGAAACTGTAAGCCAAAATAAACCTGTTTTTTGTTTTTTTTTTTTGGGTGTCAGATATTTTGTCCCAGGAAAGCTGATCAATAGACAGGACTATTAAATAGTCTTGCATTGTCAAACAAAAATACCAGCTGTATGAGGGAGACAATAGAATGGTTTCACCCTTTACATTGTTGATAGGAATGTAAACTAGTACAACCACTATGAAAGTCAGTCTGGAGATTCCTCAAAAAACTAAGATTAGAAATTCCATTTGACCCAGCTATTTCCCCTTCTAGGTATCTCACGAAAGAGTTAAAAACATCATACTATGATGATACAACATGATACATACATTCCCATGTTTATAGCAGCACAGCTCAAAATAGCTAAATCTTAGAAGTGGTCTATACGTCCATCAACAAATGAATGAATAAAGAATGTAGCATTTATACATAGTGGAGTACTATTCTGCCACAAAGAAAGATAAACTTGAGTTATTTGTAGGAAAATGGATGAATCTTGAGATCGTAATACTAAGTAAATACATCAGACCCACAAGCTCAAGTATCCCATGGTTCCTCTTATATGAGAAACTCAAAGCATCAATAATAGAAGAGTAAAATAAAAGATAGATAATAGGAAATAGGAAGACAGATCTTTTGCAAAAGAGCAGGGGACCAAGAGATGGAGGGAGGGAAGGGGGAGGGGAGAGGAAGGGGATAAAAAAAGAAGTTGTGCTAGGTACATGTATTAAGGCTCCATGATGAGAGGAATCATTATGTCCTGCAAACATATACCAATAAAAATAAAATATTTATACAAAAAAAGAGTTGAGGGGTTCAGAGGTCAAGCTTTGAAAGGCCAGGATCCTCAACGGGAAGCAGAGGGTTGAACCTGAGTGACAGTGTGTGACTGGTTTCATCTCGTTCAGTGCAGCCAATCAGATGTGAGCTACACTTGAAAGGTGCCATGAATCAGGGACAACCAGTGCATTTCAAGGAGCTGCACAATTGTTCTGCTTCACGTTCTGTCACATAAAGACATTATTCCCCAGATCTGGTACTGCGTGACATCTGGCCCTTCCCCAAAGTCAAGAGGACCATGAAAGGTAAATGTTTTGAATCAATTCGAGACATTGAGGGAGCCCCCGTGACAGTACCCCTACAGACCTGAAAAAGGACGTCCAGAACTGCTTTAGAAAGTGGCAAGGATGGTGGGATAAGTGTGTTTGAAGCACAGGGTAGTACTTTGAGTGGGATTAATGGCAACTTGTCTTTAGCATAATAATTTTTTTATTGAAGCATTCAATCTATTTTATGATCACACCTCATAAGTAGTACATCACAGCTATTGGCATATAAAAAGCATCATGTCAGTTCTGTTAGTGTTATTATAGATTGGTTTCACAAAATGTTCCAATAATGAGATCTTTGAAAATTCCAGTCTGCCACTGACTATTGGAATCTGGAATGTGCCCCTTGGATTGCCGCTGTCACTGGCTGCCCACCAGTTCCCATGACTTCATGGAACATATGACTGGGCCAATGCTCAAAGAGAAACAGCTGCAGAAAATCAAGGGTGGTATTACAGACAGTAACTCACTGTGAATCAGGAAGAGACGCTATCTTTCAAGTCATTTGTGAATCAAAACCCAGCCAAGGCATCAAGCCTTCCAGATGAAGGGATCATCGGCACCCGGAAGGCTGCTGATGGCAAATTACCTCGGGTTTAGGAGCATCAACCCCGTGCTGTGCTGTTCCCTGGGGTTGTCACACCATTGGGAATCCAAGACACAAAGCCAAGAGACTCATCATGAGACCTGACGCAGGAAGCGGCATGTTCCCCCTTCGGCACACTTCCTCCAGCCCTGACTTGCTGCGGCACCAACATCGCTGTGGATACTTATCAAGTAGCCAGCCCCGTCTGTCCCATTTTTTGAGAAAAGGGTGATTATTTTCATCTGGATATAGCCAAATATCCCCAGTGCTCTCAGGGTTATCTTGCCATTTCAGTGCTTCCTTATCCAAAAGCAAGTAAGAGAGTATATGCTTTCCTCCTCTCAAAAGACCCAGCACTTGGGTAAACAAGGAGAAGCACAATTTCTTTATTGTGACCATCATGGTTTATGTCTAGATGTCCCCCCAAAGCCTCATGCAGCCTGGGGGACGGGCTTTGTGGAGGCAGCTGAATCTAGAGTTTGCATTGATACATAGTGCACTGCCGGGATTAAAGGTGCGGAGATTACGGCTGGGTGATTGCTGGATCAGTCCACCGACTGGATTGGCACCGCCTGAATCCTAGCAGTCTGAATAACGGAAAAAGGGCAGAAAGAGGTTTGTTTGCCCTTTTTTGCTTGTGTTGCTTTTGGTATCTCTGCTGCCATGAACGATTGCCCTCTGCCATGCCACCTTGGTTTGGAGCCAGTTGAGTATGGACTGAAACCCCCACAAACTGCGAGCTAAATAAACTTTTCCTTCCTTAACTTTGGGTGTTGGGTGTTTTGTCTCAGCAACAAGAGAAAAGTACCTCAAAAAGTGACCTCCATACCTAGGTCATTACAGGTTAACACCTTCTTTGACTCTTTAGGTGTCTAAAATTAAGTTTTCTATAAATTAGCAAGAATTGGTTTCAGGTGATAAAATATAATAAGATAAACAGAAATTCAGTGATAGTGTTTTGTTTTTTTTTCCAGTACTGGGAATCGAACTCATGACTGCGCTTGCCAGGCAGGCGCTTGCCGCTGAGCTAAATCCCCAGCCCCTTGATGACGGTGTTTTAAAGAACAAAAACAGAACAGAAACTAGCACTGTGAGTTTGGGAAGGGTGAGGGCCTCGGCAAAGGGAGTGAGCAAACGTTTTTTTACCTCAACAGGAAGTCATGTGTAAAGAATGAAAGGGGTAAACCGTGAAAAGTCAGCATAGCACCTGATTTATCGATATGGAGAAAACCACCAGAAAAATTCAAACTTTAAAATTTAAAAAGGGAAGTGGTTTTGGGGGACAGGAAGGGACCCGTTTAGGGAGAAGTAAAGCAGACTATTTCTTTTTATCATAAATGCGTATTATCTTAATTTTCCCTGTTTGCATGTATTAATTGATAATTTTTTAATGTTTGGAGAAAACATTTTAATGTTTAATTTTTAACTGTGGGAGGAAAAAGGTAGTTGGTCTATCCATAATAGAGATGGTTCCGGATTTCAAAGCCTAGTCGATTAGGACTCACCACCTGGTAGTTCTTCGGGAAACTGGCGCATGACCTGATATCTGTACCTCCAACCCCAAAGCAAGGAGCTCACAGAGAGGGCATTGCCTCCTCTGAGCACTCTCCTGGCAACCCCATTTGCGGGCCATCTCAAGTATGTCTCCGTGCTTTCTTGACACGTCCTTGCCACATGTAGAGTTGTGGGCGTAGGATACACAAGCTTTGGCCTGTCCTCTTCCCATCTCCTCGTCATTGGGCTGAGGCTGGTGTGTTTCCCAAACTTACCCCACCCCGCGGTGGCAGGCTTGCTGAATCCCATCACAGAAAAAGAATTTTCAGGGCACATCAGAATGAGGCGCAAGTAAGTTTCATTAGGCGGACAGAGAGAGGGGAGTGGGGGTGCTCAGACAAGTGAGACAGACACATTACAGTTTGGAACTGAACGCTACACTTACACTTTTCTTGAGGGAGTGAAAATCTAGGGGAAAACACACCAGCCCACCCGTACCCTCCTCAAAAGGATACCAGCCTATTAGCGTGTCTCTCTCTCTTTTTCCTTTTTGTTTTTCAAATAGGTGATTTAAACATGCTCTGGATTTGCTCAACTTTTTGTTTACTTTCTTAATTAGGCCAATTTATGGCCTGCCAAGGATCTTTGACACTGGGACTGTCCTTATCTCAGGGCCAGCTTCCTACAGCTTACTTTCTTAATTAAACCAATTTATGGCCTTGTGGTAATGGGTCTGGCAGGGAAAAAGGTGTAAATCTAGCTAAACAATGCAGGTGTGGGGCTGTCGTGGGTAACTTTGGCTAAGTCTTAGAAGTTGCGGCTTACAAAGTACAATTTTTAATTATGATTTCCTTGTATCCTTTCTATCTCTCTTTTATTTCTTCTTACTCAACCTTTACCCCGCTTTTGTGGAAAATAAGAATTAGTCTTATCTCTACTCATAAGGGATGAAGAAAATCACACACACCCCCATTCCTTTATACCATGAGATTTATTTGAATGTGAGTCATAGGTGCTTTTTCGTGACATTTTACTGATAAGAGGAGAGACCTGGATACTGAAGATGTGTGGATGGCACTTGTCTGGAATTGAATTACAGGGAATCAGAAACTGCAAGGTAAGCTTTTCTGCAGTGTGAAGCTCTAGTGGTGATTTAAGACAGGTATGGAGATGGTTAGGCAGGCCCTGGGAAGTAAATGAGAGAGAAAGAAAATCTCACAGTTCTCTGGCTGACTATCCTAAGAGTCGGGTTGGTGGCACAAATTCAACACTGAGCTCAACCACCCACATAATCTTCATTCATAACAGGAGGCACGAGGTGGCCAAGTGCATCCTTTTCTATCTTCACTTTGTTGTACCTTTGGATAAGAATAACCATATTATTTTCTGTGTCCTTTACTGTACTTAACCAAGGTCTGAAAGACTTAGGATGTTCAGAGATGAATGAAAGAATTCAAGACTGGAAGACATAAGAGAGGGAATAAGATCAGTTGCCACTTCTCAGGCTGGGGACAGACAAGCGTCAGGTGAAGGCAAATGCCCACCTCACTCTGCATTTCACTGCATCATACTTTGGGATTCCTAGACAGTGTCTCATGAGTGCTTGCTACTGGCCACCTCATCTGCTACTCTGTTTCCCTCACCAAAATGTTTGCTTCCTCTGCTCAATTGATAAAGTAAAGCCAATAATTCAGCCCCATTCAAAAGAGATTTTAATCTGTAAGCATGTCAGGGGCACATGCTCTACAAAAGTGTATATTGTGGTTATGATCACGATGTAGTCTATTGGACAGTGTAAGGAACTACTAATACCAATATATTGGCCTTATAAAATATATATATAGCATATCACTGGGATAGATCACAGAGATCCCAATCACAAACTTATGGACTAACATTGGTCTACTGGCAAAATTTTATGTCCCATTTAGCACCATTTTTATAAATAACAATGAATTTAAACTCAAAATTTAAATTTAAATCTCAAATGATTTCTGTTCAAATTCTGGCTCCAAGAGTTAGCATCTGTGTGACCTACAGGGACAGATCCAGAGTTTGTATGGCCTGCAGCAGACGCTGGGGCATCCTGTAAGCAAAGAATACAAACATGGATTCCAAGTCAATCAATACAGGACTTTGAAAAAAGCTCATGTAAATGATGGCCTTGGGTTTAAATTGCATTAACTTCATGGTAAATTTGTCTCTAGGTACCTAGGAGGTTATATGACCATTCTGAGTTTCATTATCTATAACAATCATCATTATGTAGAATTAAGGAATATATATAGGGTTTCATACTGAATGCTAGCCAGTATTCTAGAACCAAAAAAAAAATGGATATTTGCTATGAACGTTTGAATGTAAAGACACCACGTAATATGCAGATTCTATTAAAAGTTTTTTCTTTTCCTGAATTCTATCCGTTTAATCATGTATGCATGTGCACAGATTCCAGTGGACATTAAGACCGGCCCAGTAATATAAGTTCTCAGAATTAACAATAAAGTACTGCAATGCAGCAGCCACCATTAGATGGGATCTTGGCAAAGACAAGGAAAGTAGTCTGAAGAACTGAGGCATCTATGGGGACGTGACAGGCTTGAACATTGACAATGGCTTTACTCCTCTGCCAAGTCACCCTTGCTAAAAAGTGTTTGAACAAACACAGCCTCATCTGACCTTCCCAGCACTATGACAGGCCGGGTATTAGTGTCTACAACCTTCTGAGGGACTTGTTTGGCCGATTCATACCACAGCCACTTCCCAGAGAAGCAAGGGATCAAGCCTACGCCTTCATCATTGTCATCATCATCATCGTCATTGTTGGCACTGTCGTTGTCATTGATAACATTCACTGAGTGTCTCCTAAATATCAGATATGGTGCTGAGCACCTTACATGTGTTTTATAATTTAATCCTCTAGATGCCATTATTTCCATTTGGAGAAACTGGAAATGTTTTGCTAAAACCTTGCAATTAGTAAACATCTCAGCACCTGTAACAGTTTTGAGCACTTCATTCACTATGTTAATAGATCGGAATCCATTTTGGAATCCATAGAAGCTTTGGAACCTGCAGAACAGTTATTGAAGAGCCCTGGTGCTCTTCAGGACTGCACCCGAATTCTCTACGAGTGAGCACATCCTCCTCAAGGGTTAACATGCCCAGCATCATCAAGGATTAGGTCATCTCTGGGGTCGTATTTTAACTTCTCTCTATATTGCTAATGTCTAGTACAGTCACTGGCAAAGGGCAGTGAGATAAGACAGGGGCGGAGTTAGGAAGCATAGATCTCCTGACTCCTAGCCTGAGTCATTTCTACCAACACTGGTACTCCCTCTCCAAGTGAGTTTGGCTTTATAACAAAAAAATCCAAAAGACAGTGGCTTCGATAAGATGGAAATTTATAGCTTTCTTACATTAAAGTTCATGTAGTCATTCTAAGAGCTAAGGAGCAACAGAAAGCAGACCCTCTCCTTGTAAACACCTAATTGGGAAGCTTCAAATATGAGTTCCATGAACATGCTGCTAAGCACAGTAGTTACATGACCACACTCAGCCACAGAGAAGTCTGGGAAATACAGTCTTAGCTGGGTGATGAATATACCTGCATAAAATGTCTCTTCCTATAGTGGACAAAGAAAATGGTTGTATTGGCTGCTGATGGCAACTCACGGTACACAGTGGGAAAAGTCCTAAACTTAGAGCTAGATATCTCAGCTTTTCCTCCCCTGCAAAAACATAATAATTATTATAATTACACTGAGGCTCAGTTTGTTTCAAGCCAAAATAATGGCAATAGTGATAATGAGCATTTGTTGAACATGTACTGTATGTACTCTAGGGGCTACACAGGATACTTCATGTTTATGATTTAACTCAGTCTTCCCACAACCCCTAAATGTCATCATCACCCTTTTCATTTGAGGAAAGAGCGCCTCAGAGAGGCTAAGGTTTCAGGGTGAGCCTGGGAGTGACAGAGCCAGGCCTGGGCTCTGAGACTCCCACGTCCAGGCTGGAAGCAGCCCTGGAGACGTTGCAGTATCTCTGTCGCAGGGCAGTGTGAGCAGGAGCTGTGACCTAACTGAGCACACAGGAGGGTCCCTCTCTGAGAAATGTAGGGTGTCCGTGTTGAAGAAAGAATCTGGCTTGGGAGCGAAGATTGACCAGAAATACTTCCTGGTTGCTGGAGGGAAGCTGGAATAAAACAGGGGCAGAATCCAGGTTTGAGAGAGAAGAGGAAAAAGCAACAAATGGAAAAATCTGAGCTCTGCAGGCAATAGACTCTATTACTCAGAGGTTAAAATGTCACAAGGAGTACATGTTGGCTCCAGAAACTTGCAAATGTTTTTTCCATCATAATTACACATCACCAACCCAGAGGACTGTTTCCTCTCTGAGGGAGGAAGTTGTCCCCGTTGGTATCTTTCTAACCTTCTACAGACCTACAGAGTTAGTTCTTACTTATTGCATTTATTCATAATATTAACAATGGCCAACACCAGTGAGTATTCCCCAGGTACCAGCTATTTGCAACTTGCTAGCACTTCAGTGACCTTGTGAATGGGCATGCTTTGTTTCACCCCTGGGTTATTGATAGGGACACTGAGGTGCAGAGATGTTAGATAATGCCCAACCACTTTTGGCTGGTAAGGAGAACTGGGATTTGAACTCCACTCATCTGTCAGGAAGGGGAACTTAGTCACGTCTCAAAACTTCCTCCCATGGCCCAATTCTGCTTATGAAAAACTTGGGAAAGAGTTTGAGATCTCCCAGAAAGAACAGGGCAGGTTTCCCCTTCTTTCTTTCAGACTGAGGTTCAGCATAAGGAAACATTTAAAGTGTGAAAAGTAGACCAAGGAATTTTCAAATCAAAGCCCTGATAGGGTTAGTTAAATTATCCAGCTACCAGGATATTTGTTAATTAGCCTTTTAAAAAATGATATTGTAGAAGAATATTAGATGGATAAGTTCTTATGTAGTGTGTGTAGTATGATCTCCACCAGGAAAAAAAGTTTACACACACAACCACCTGAGAGATTAAGCATCAAATCATCGGGAGTCCTTCTACCCAAGTAGCAAGATGAAGTACAAAAGTATTCACCTGGTAGCCCAAACTACCACCCTCGTTTCTCCTCATTTTCAGATCCCTACAGAACCTTCAGAGAGATTATTCAAGTTCAAGAAAAATCTGAGGCTTTTGGCAGAGACCATGAGAACAAAAGTTCACAGTGACCACAACATCCTTCCCAACCAAACAAAGCACAGCTTCCTTCCTTCTTCCTTCTCTTTTTCTTAATTTTTTTTAAAATTTTGAAACAAAACTATACTTAAAGAAAAGTAGGGTAGGAAGCTGCTGATATGACGTCCCATCACCATGAGTACTTTGGTATGTCATTCTTACCAACAGGGACCTTGCCTCACGTAACCACAGGTCAACCATCAAAATCAGGAAGTCGTACTGCTGCACCACCAATGCTTATTTCTCAGAGCCGCTTTGAGTTATGCCCCTTGACCAAACAATGCCTTTTCAGCCACAGAAGCCAGTCCAGAGCCAAGTGAATGAAAGAATTCAAGACTGGAAGATATAAGAGAGGGAATAAGATCAGTTGCCACTTCAACTGTTCTTCAGTCTGGAATAATTTCTGAGTCTTTCTCTTTCACGAGTCTGACACTTTTGAAGACTCCAAAGCCAGTTATATGGCAGAATGCCCCTTGGTTTGGATTTGTCTCTGTTCCCCATGACTAGAATCAGGCTGTGCATCTGTGGGAGGATGGGAACCAATGTCAGGTGACACAGGACCTCAGTGTGTCCCCTCACTGACAATGTTCACTTTGATCTCTTGCAGAAGTAGGAATCTGCCAAAGAATCCCCTGAAAACTTACTCTATCATTCACAAGTATTTGGGAGAAAGTCGTTCAATATATATACTCTATTGTTCATTAAAATTTCAGTTCACTCATTTTGTTGTGTAGATGCATGACTTGCTATTATAGTTAATGAATTATAATGGGCTTCCATCATTATTAATACCCACATTTCCCCTGGTGCACCAAGTGGGAGATGCTTCAGTGGCTTTCTGCAAAAACTCTGTTTCTTCTTAGCAATCTATTTTTGGTGGGATCCTCTCCCACCAAATAGAAATGTTCCTCTCTCTGAGGACACATCAGAGAAATGGGACTGGACTCTCTGTCACTACCAGGTCCTTCGCACAGCCCTTGGCAGTTCTACAGCAGAGTCAAAGGGACATGACATGGTTGTCTTCAAAAAAACCTTTCCAAGAAAGGGCAGATTTCAAAGCCTGAATCTCAGGGTCTTGGATTTCTCAGGAACAGAAGGAAAAGGCCAGCAAATCCAAGATGGGCATGAGGAACACTGCTCTGATTTTTTTTGTTTTTCAGAAAAAATCTGAAAACTACTTTGGCTATCACTGAGGAAATACTTTCTTTTTGTGTGTGATAATGGAGCAGGCTCAGGAGAAGTTGGGAAACAAGACGAGAAAAAGTCATTAGAAGAAAGAAGTTCCCAGGGACTCCAGCCTCATGCTTGGAAATCATGTGCTCATCAACCCCATTTATGACCGAGGCAGTAATCATTGTGCCTGTGGGAGTCAAGTATTCAGAAGCAGGAAGGGTTGGGACAGCTTTCATCTGGCAATGCAGACAGATGCCCAGGCAGAAAGGAAAGGGAAAGTGACTCACATCCCTGGGTCCTGCCTCTCCTTTCCCCATTCTCTACTCTTCCTCTAACTCTTTTCCTTCACGCTTCCTGTGCTAGTCAGGCTTCTGTGGCTGTGACAAAATACCCGAGAAGAACAATTTAAAAGGAGGAAAGGCTTATGTTGGCCCATGGTTTCAGGGTTACAGTCCATAGTTGCTTAGGCCTATTGCTTTGAGTCTGTGGCAGCACAGAATATCATGGCAGGAGTGACTGTTGGAGGAAGTTACTCAACTCATGGTAACCAGAAAGTGGAAGTGGGGGGAACAGTCTGGGGTCCCAGTATCCCTGCAAGGGCACATCCCCAGTGAACGAACTGCCTTCCACACGTCCCTCCCATCTCCTAAAGTTTTCTCCAACTCCCAGTGCTATCACAGGCTGGTGGCCAAGTCTTTAGCATCTGGGCTTCTGGGGACATCTAAGATCTAAACACCTAAGATAACATCCCTGAAACAATTAGCCAAGATTTCAGTGGGGCGGAACTTTTGGAGAGTCAGAGCCTCATTGAGCTTTTTTAAAAAGTTAATTAATACATTGTTAAAATATACCAAACAAAAGTTTGCCATTTTAACCACTGATACAGTGTCATTAAAAATATTCAGTGGCATTCAGTACACTCACTATTACGCAAGGGAGTTAGTCAGCATTTCTTTCCTGTGATCAAATACACAAGGAAATCAAGTTCAGAAGAGAAAAAGATTATTTTGCCTCATGGTTGTAGATGCTTCAGTCCATGGTGGGCCAGTTCCATTGCTGTTAGGCCTGCGGCAAGGCAGAAACATCCTGGCAGAAAAACCTGGCAGGGAAAAGCTGCTCACCTAGCTGCAATCAGGACATGGACAGAAAGGGGGACAAGCCAGAGAAGAAAGAGCTAGAGAGCAAATATAGTCCCCGAGGTCACACCCCATGTCCGTTCTCTTCAATCAGTCCCTATCTCTTGAGTTTTCATTACCTTCCAAAAATGTCATCACATTATGATCTCATTGATGGATTAATCCACTGATACTTCATGGCTTCATGGTTGAATCACCTCCAGATGCCCCACCTCTGAACACAAGACACAGTTGGACGACATCTTAAATCTAAGCCATGACAAAAAGCATCCCACTATCCATCTCCACAGCCTTTTGCATAGTGCAAAACTGAAACTCTGTACCCCCTCAACCAATAGCTCCTTCCTTCCCCGAGTCCCTGGCAATCACCACTATTTTCTATTTCTAGGAATCTGACAACTTTAGGTATTTTACATGAGTAGAATCAGAGTATCTGTGTCAAGCTTGCTTCTCTTGGTATAATGCCTTCATAGTTCACCCTTATTTTAACTTGTGTCAGAATTTCCTTCCTTTTACTGTCCTCAAGCTTTTAAAAGTTACACTCTACTAGGTGGCTAGGGCTGCCTTAACCAATCACACGGACTGGATGCCTTAAACAACAGAAATTCATTTCTCATCTCCCAAAGGTCAGAAGTCCAAGGCCAAGCTATTGGTAGACTTGCTGCCTTCTTCTGAGGCCTCCCTCCCTGGCTGCATTCTTGCTCTGTCCCCGCATGGTCTTTTCTCTGTGTGTGCACGTGCGCGTGCATGTGTGTGTATGTGTGCGCGCGCGCGCCTCCCTGCTGCCCACACTGTCTCTCCCCAGGAGAACATCAGTCAGATGGGATAAATGCCTACCCTAACCTCTCATTTGAATTGAATCACATCTTTAAAGGCCAGGTCTCCAAATTTAGTCCCATTCAGAGGTCCTGGGACCTCAACATGTGAAGTGGGGGGAGTCACAATTCAGCCTGTACCAATAACCTTCCTGAGAAACAGATTCCTTGTCTGTTGGGTGAGTATTCTGGCCATCTGGTAGGTGCTGGTTCAGATTTTACCCACAGGGCACTCAGCACAGCACTGCAGAATGGAGAACCCTACAGGGTCGCTTTGTTTTCCCGAGTCCTACATGGGTCCTTCCAGCACATACTGGGCACACACTTCATGTTTGTCATGTGTCTTCCTTGTTCATCTTAGATAGGCTGGGGGTGATCAGCCAGAGGAAAGAGAGAGTTGGGAAAGGGAAAAATGGAGACTTAGCTGCTGACTCAACCTGGAATCACAAAGCCCCTGACTTTAACGGTGAAAAATTCTAACAGCCTCTGCTGACTGCGCAGCCAGCATTAAACTGGCCACTCTATAGACACTGTCTCATCTAACCCTCAAGGAAGCACTGGTGTTACTCCCATTTCTCAGGTGAGAAAATTGAGGCCCAGAGAGTTTAAGTAACTTGGCAGATAACACAGAAGCCAGGTGCTAGAGTCTGCATGTAGCCCCAGGAGGTCTGCATGGTATGGCTGAGAACTTCACATAACACTCGCATAAATTTGCATATGCAAATGTATAAGAGTTAGAAAAGTAATTATATAATAAGGGCACATGATTAGAGGACAGGATACTATTTCTCCTTCATTTAAAATTTTCCACTTCTTTGATACAATTCCTTAAATTCATTAAACTTTGAATTAAAATTGAAATTAGTCTAAGAAAACACTTTGAGTGCTTGGGTCATTCTTCCCTTGAGGATTGAAAGAAAAATGCATGTACTGCCTCTTGGGTAGAGCTGCATAAGAGGTTATCCTGTTCGTGCTTACTAGGGATTTTAAGAGCAGGCATTACTTACGACTTGTGAGTTCCATCCATCTCCATCAATACTGTACTTTTTAAATAGTAGCTGAAATGTTTTCTGTCTTCTCTCCCTTCTTTTTTCCTTTCTCTCTGTGTTTCTCACATGAGTGAGCTCACATCACCTTATCTTTGGAATGTGTGCGTTGCCAGCTCAGGGTCCCTCCAGTTCCCAGGGGTGGATGGATGTCCTGACTACCAAGAGCTCCGGGAAGACTCACAGAGGGATGGGCCATTTTGTTTTCCTCAACTGTAGAATATTTTACTCTCAAAACAGTAAGGAAATCTAACCTTACCACACCCATCCTTCCAAGCCAATTTCTAAGTTTCTCCTCTAAGAAATTATCTAACTTTCTAGGCCCCGTTGAAAAATTGTTTTTCCCATAAATAATCTCTGGCTATTTTGCCGTGGACAGATTTTGATCTTGTATAATAAAAAAAAATCCTAGGAAATGCACAATATTAGAAGTAAATAGGGATTCCCAGTGCTTTCTCAACCACTTCCCAGTCTCACTGCTTTGGCTTCATGGAGATCCCCCTGGCATCTCTAACTCACCTTCTCTACACCGGGTTGGCCATGAAATTGGTGGGCTTGAAGGCCCTTTCTGGGAGTGGTGGCCTTGCTACTTTGTATCAGCTGACTCTACTGGATTGATCACAGCTCAGTAGCCAAGCCAGAGGCATCCAAGACAGGCTGGAACTCAGGGAAGGGTGGTGGCCCAACCTGAGGGTGTGGCCCACTGGGGAACCTCACGCGGGGTAGTTAATATCCAGCTTGATCATCATGCAAGACACAGTGAAATAACCCCAGAAACAGGCAGGAATGGGGAGCTCAGGAAGAGGGAGAAGAGGAAACAGCGGGAGCTGTGAGCAGGAGAGAACTGCTAAGAAAGAACAGCGGACTATCTTCTTCAGAAGTGATGAGATGCTGGAAGCGAGCTGCCGTGGCTTCCTGGACAGATTTCCAGGTCTCCGCAGGGCCTGATATGTAGCTGTTGAGATGATTTTCTTGGCTAACTCCCCACACATACACATATCTCTGTCAGAAACCTGCACCTTGTTGAGGTGTCCTGAGGATATTATTGTGTTTTCTGTTTTTACAGTTGGAAAGGCCAATTGTCTAAAAAAGGAACTCATAATCTTCTCTCCCAAATCTAACCTTTCTCGTGTGTTTTGAGTTCATCATCCCAATTCTTGTATTTTTTCCATTCCCCGATCCCTTGCTAGAGATACGCGTCTCTGTATAGTACATATTTGTGAGTCTTTTTTCCTTTGGTTTATGGGCTTTACCGCTCTCCTGGGTCAGACACACACAGTGGAATCACTGTCATTTCTCTCACCATATCTAGCTCCGTGCTTTGCTCAATAAATATGTGAGTGACAAATGACAAGTATTGCGTGCCTGTGCCCCTCTGGACTGGGGTGTGTGGAGTGTGACACAGGGCATGCTAAGCCACAAGACAAACACCTTGCATGTCCCTGGAGAGACAAATTCACACTCAGGTAAATCATTTTAAACATCTGTTTTATAAGAAAACAAAAATATTGGAAAATATTAAAACTTACATGATTTAGTTTTTGATAAAATAAGTTACTTCAAGAAATGCTAGCTTCTTCTGTACCCATTTTTTTGTATACGTGCTGCTGAAGCAAGCACTCTGTATTCATTTTTTAAGTTTTTTTTTCAACAAGGGTTGATAGATGGTATTATTAGGTGTGATCAAAAAATAAAATGACTATTTAAATGTTTACAATGTTTGAATGAAGACAGGCGTGGTAGCCCACAACTGTAATCCCAGCACTAGGGAGGCTGAGGCAGGAGGATCACTGCAAGTTCGAGATCAGCCTGGGCTACAAAGTGAGCTCAAGGCTAACCTGAACTGCACAGCGAGACCCTGTCTCAAAAAGACAAAAAAAAAAAATAAATAATATGTTTGAATGTTTAAAACCTTATTACAAGAAAAGATGCAATGTCATTAATCTCTTCAGAATACTCCTCTTCACTATAAACACATTCTTGTGAGCTCCCTATTCTTGTGACCTTCTGAAGCAGCTCTGGAAGTTCTCTTTCAAGAGTGTCTAGCTGCACTGTTGTGGTGGTCTTGATGTCCCGAATCAATCTGAACCACCTTTCACGGTCATTTTGACTTTGAGGAAGAAGCGGAAGTTGCACAGTGTCAGGTCCAGTCAATGAGGGGTTTGAGGACACAGTGTGACATCCTTAGGAGGCTGCCATTCCCCTTGGACGGTACTCAGCAGCAGCAGTCACTGCATTTTTGATCAGACCTCACGAAAGACGACTTCCAGACTGCTTTAGAAACTGGCAAAACAGTGGGATAAGTGTGTTTGAAACAAAAGGGAGTATTCTGAGGGGGATTCATGGCAATGTGTCTTTTATTATAATATTTGTTTTAATTTAAGCATTCGCCACCGTATATTTTGATCACCCCTTGTATGTAGGCCCGCATTGCTCCAGACACTGAGAGCACAGAAATGAACTAGACAGACATGATCCCTGCCTTCTGGGACCTTACAGTCTACTGCTGGTGTCAACAAACTTGTTCTCTGAAAGGTCAGATAGCAAATGTTTTTGTTTTTGTGAGCCAAACATTCCTTGTCACGCTACTCGATCCTGCCATCGTTATGTGCACACAGTCATGGACATTATGTAAACAAATGAGTGGTGGCGTGTTCCAATGAAGCTGTTACAAAACAGGCGGGAAAAAAGTCCAATTCGTAGAAAACAGTAAACAGGGCTTGCCAGGGGAGGGAGGAGAGGGAAGCGGGAAGATGGAGCCGCAAGGGGACAGAGTTGAAGTTACACAGATGAATGAATCTAGAGATCTAACGTACAGCATGACTACAGGTTGTACTGTAGAGTACTGTAGAGTAGAAGTTTGCCAAGAGTAAAATTTAGGTGCTCTTGTCACACACACACAAAATGAAAGATAACTACATGAAAGGATGGATATGTTAATTTCCTTGACTATAGCTATAGTTTTATATGTATATTATATATAAAATATACATAATATACACTATATATTATATATTATATTATATATATATATAAAATTCCTACATAAAGACAATTTAAACACAAAATGAGCAGGCAGCAGGCTGGATATGATAAGTAGGCCATCGTTTTCTGACTCCTGGTCTAGTGGAGAAAACATTAATTTAGTATGCTCTATTGTTAGCAAAGGCTTCCTGGGTAGAATTAAGCTAAGTCGTCACCATCCAAGAACAAGGCTAACTTCGTGATGTATAATCTGTAGTCAGGCAGGACCCAGGCTCAGAAGGGACACCACAGTTGGTTCCATGACCTGCTGTCGATGCCTGGAGATTTCTAACAACTTTGTCTTTGAAGTGGTGTTGTGAGGTCAGGTGGAAGCGTGGCACGCGTGTGTGAGCACGGAGACACCAGGCACGGTGTACACAATCTGCAATAGTTTGGTCTTGAGCACCCCTCACAGGCTGGTGTTAAACGCTCTGTCCCCAGGGTGGCGCCACAGAGAGGGGGAGGAAGAGGGGCCTTGCAGGAAGCTCTTGGTCCCTTTATTGCGATATAAAGGGCCTGTCTTCGAAGGGGACTGTGGGATGCATTCCCTTCCTCCTCCTCTCTTTTGCTCCCTGACCATGTGGTAAGTGGTTTTACACCATCCTGTGCTGCTGCCGTGATGGCCCAGAGCACCAGAGCCATCAGATCAAGGACTGGAAGCTCCAAAACTGTGAGCCATAAATGAATCGTCTCAGGTATTTTGTTACAGCAACAGACAGTCGGCTAACACATGTGCAGTATCAAGCCTCTGGGTGTGGCAGCGGGCAGTCCAGCACACATGCTTGGAGCTGTCCTAGGCACTCAGGATTGGAGGGGACACCTAGGCTGCGGGCAGGACCAGTAGCAGCACTGGTGGCCTTGGGAGACAGGGGTGCGGTTCTGCTGAAGGCAGCACTGGGACATGGCCTGTCTGACCCAGGAGCCTGTCCCTGGGGCATCTTCACAAACAACTACCCTGTAGTGTGAGCACAGGGACAGGAAGAGCTGGCACTCAGGGAGCAAATTTCTCCACAAATTATTACAAAATAAGGGTGTGTGTATGCATATTGCAATAAAGTGTATCAGGGAGTTAATACAATTCCTCAGAGCTTAAAATTTTTAGTTTTGAATACTTACAAAATCACAAATGAAATATCCACAGGCTTAAAAATTAAAGACTGTCGTATTTGACAGGATAAAACACACATCTTAATTCCTTTTAACTTCTCCTTCGCTCCCTCCAACTCTTGATCTCCTTCCCATTTGCAAAAGATCTATCTTCCTCTTTCCTATCATCTGTCTTGTATTTTGCTCTTTATGCATTTTTGTTGTCCTCTAGGCCTTGCAAATGATGGAGCTGTCCCTATCCAGGAGCCAGGGCAGGTCTTCCTGGTGCAGGAAGTAGTTCCAGCCACATCAGCAGCCCTCAGTGTCTCAGTTAGCTGGGGCTGCTGTAACAAAATCACAAAAATGGAGCCGGGTGTGGTGGTACACACCTGTAATCCCAGCATTTGGGAGGCTGAGGCAGGGGAATCCTTGTGAGTTCGAGGTCAGCCTGGGCTACAAAGTGAGCTCAAGGCCAGCCTGAACTGCAAAGTAAGACCATGTCTCAAAAAGACAGTAAATAAATAAATAAACAAAATCACAAAAATGGGGTGGCTTAAGGACAATCACTCATTTCTTGGAGTTCAGAAGGCTGGGAGTCCCAGATCAGGGAACCGGCAGATTGGGTGTTGGTGAGGGCCTGTTCCTGGCTCACAGACGGCACTTTCTCACTGTTCACCTGTCTCACTGTGCCCTCCCAGGAAGGAAGAGGCAAGGCCACTGTCTGGGCCTCTTTTGTATGGGCACAAATTCCATTACGTTAGGGTTCCTCCTTCAGGACCTAGTCGGCTCCCAGAGGTCCCACTTCTTAATATCATCAGATTGGCATTGGTGTCAACGTCCGGGCCTTTGCACTAGCTGTTTGCTGTTCTCTCAGGATTCTTAGCCCAGATCTCTCCTCCATTCTTTGGCTATCTGCTCAACACTCCACCATCAGGAAGGCCTTCCTTAGCTGATCTATTTAAAATTCCTGCCTCAACCCATTTTAACATATTGATTCTCTTCCCCGTTAGATTTTTCTCCATTGCACACATTAGAATCTAATATGTTATACTGCTTTCTTAATTCTCAGATTAGTTATCTATCTTCCCTCTTTTCTAAGTGGAATGCTAGTGCGATGAAGCAGTGCTATTGTCCTATTCCATTTACTGATGTATCCCCAGGACCTAACAGTGCTGAGAGAGAGGAACACTCAGCCAACATTTGCTGAACAGACACAACTATTTAAGGAGGCTTCAATCAACTGAATATACGACCCTAATTAATAAAAAAGGGTCTATGTGACTAGATTAATAAATTACTAGCAGTTGTTCTTGTTTGTTTTGCGTGATGCTGGGGTTGGATCCCAGAGCCTCACCTGTGCTAGGCCATGTTCCACCCCTGAGCAACACCCCAGCCGCACTTGGGGTTCTCCCTGACTTGGGGCTGTAAGCTGGGCAGAACCCACTAGGGCTCTGGGAAGGGAAACCCTAATGTGCCCCACTTCTTCATTTGCTGTGGCTAGGGCTGTGTCACTGTCCTGGCCAATGACAGTGAATATGAGATGTGTGTAAATCCCGGGCCAGGACAGTTCTCAGGACTGTCTTCCATGTGCCCATCTTGTCTGGTTGTGACCATGTGTTACGGGTTATGTCTAGATGTCTCCTAAGAGCTTCACGCACTCATAGCTTCATGCACTCATGGGCTTTAGGGAGAAGATTAAATTATGGGGGTTCCACAGCTGATCTACTGTTAGGAGGTGGAGCCTGATGGGAAGAGCTGGTCACTGAGGGCATGGCCTGGAAGGGTATGTTTCCCTTCCCAGCTCTTCCCTTCGCGCTCTGCTTCCTGGCTGCCGTTATGTGAGCAGCTTTCTTTCCCGGCAGGCCCTTCCACTGTGCCACTTCTGTGTCTGCGCCTACCAACCGCGACCTGACACGGCTGAAACTGTGAGCCAAAATAAAGCTTTCCTCCCTTAAACTGTGGCTGTCAGGTAGTGTGTTCCAGCAACGGGAAAATGACCAAGACACCATAGAAGCCTCCTGATGAGCCAAGGGATAGAAACACCCCGGCACCCCAAGTCGGTGATGTAGGAAAGATTCCTTTGGCTTTCTGTGAGGGAAAGGAGGCCTTTGCTGTGATCCAACATTGAGATTTTAGGGTTTGTTTGTGCCATAGACCAGCTTCATCTACATAGCCTGATTAACGGCATCACCACCAACAAGCAGAGAATAAATTCAGAAATGCTGAGTCTTTGAAGCAGTTCTTTTATGAACGAGAAGCTTGATAGATTTAAGGAAGTACTCGTACTTTATTCACAAGCCTAATTGTCTAAAAATGCTTCCTGGACAGTGACCCACCGGAAACCACAAAAACTGCGAAATGTACATGGAAGCGTGTACAAGCAGCAGACAGAAGCTGGGGGCATCTATCTGGTGGGGTTTAACTCTCAGCTTCCCCACTTACTGACCTTGGATGAGTGAATTAGGACTTTCAGGCACTGTTTTCCATACCTGGAAATAAAGACAATAGTACTAGCTCTTAGTTGGTGCAGGACTGTATGAAGTAAGATACGGGAGGTGCTAGGTCAGTCACTGGTGCCTAGAGATGGTTCAAGAACATCAGCCATTGGTATTAGTATTGTTGTTATTGAAAGGTGCACGTCAGCAAGCAGAGCCTGCAAGCATGTAAAGTAAAAGTATATTCCCTCCACGTCCAGGGCTCTACATACAGGTCCAGCTTTCTGGCCCAAGTGCCAGGGCTGTCTACCTGAGGGCCAAATAAAGTAGGACTGTTAACTTGTAAACGCGGGGCATGAACACTGGAGGTGAAGAACCAGTCTCCTCCCACACACAGTTTTGATGGCCGCCGAGGCTCAAGTAGCTCCTTCGGTGTAACTGAAATAACAGTTTCAACGATGATAATAACAGCTGGATGAACAGTTACACACTGTTCTCTATATGCCAGGCATGGTAGTAATTGGTTTCAACTTACTCACTCAGTAATTCTTCACAACAACTCCGTGAGCTAGGCACTGTAATTTTTATCCCCACTTTCTATGAGATGAAACAGATGCACAGAGAAATTAAGCAATTCACCCAGGGTCATGCAAGTGAACAGTGGAGCTGGGGATTTGAACCTTGCTGTCTAATTAGAGGGGGAGAGATGAAGCCTGAGTGGGTGTTAGGAAGGCCTGAGATAAAGCGCAACCTCATCATACCCTCACCATAGACTCTGAGATAACAATTTAACTTTTGCAGTCATGATTTCTCTGTCACTGAAATGGGGATAATAGTAATGCAAATAATCATAATGCCTGCCCCGAGAGGTAGCTGTTGAAGATCAGTTGAGATAATGTACATAAAGTTCCTTCTGTATGCATGGCCAGACTAGATGCTCAGTAAATGTGAGTGGCTGTCATAGCCAGTGTCCCAAATGGACACTGTCCCAGGTCTCCCTGGCATCTAGCACAGGGTCTTGGCGTGATGAGACATTCGGTGGGTCTCTTCTGCTCCCCACTGGAGTCCTACTCCCCAGCCCAGTGTGTTAGTCAGCTTTCTGCCATAGAACAAAACACTTGAAATTATTCACTTATAAAGAAAAAGGGCTGTTTTGGCTTATGGTTTTAGAGGTTCCAGTCCAGGATCAGGCAGATTAATTGCTTCTAGGCCTGAGGGGTGCTAAATGGCAGTGGCAGGGAGCATATGATGGGGTGCAGCTCTGTTCAGCTCTTAGTGAGGAAGCAAAAGAAAAACATGCAAAGAACAGACTGAGGTCCCATCAACTGCTCTGAGGGCAAACCCCCAAGGACCTCCTGTAGGTCTCTTATCCTGAAGGTTCCACCCTCTTCCAGTGGCACCACCCACAGGCCTTTGGAGGACCTTCAGCACCCAGACTGTTGCACCAGCTCGCCAAAAGCCGTCTCCTTTGGGCTCCTCAGGACACGGCGCCGGCAGGCTTCTTGTCAGGAGGCCCAGCTCGAAGCCCTCCCACAGGCATGAGCTTGCCAAGCCTTCTCTGGGTTAGGTCACCCTGACCTCCATCTGTGAATAAGAGAAAGGGCAGTTTTAATTCAGGAAACTGCTGCTGTCTGCACATAAGCCCTGGTGTGACTCTTGCTCCTACACACACTGACCCTGAGGCAGAAGAAGTTGCTGAAAGGTTTTCTGAATCATCCTCAACAACAAAAAATTCCACAGCATCACGGTGACCTAGTCTGCATTATTGTTTAGATTCCAATTCTCTGAAAATCCACAAGCCCTGCATGACAGCAGTGTGTGTAGGTTAGACGAAGGGAGGTGAGGAGAAGGATCCTTTGGTCCTGCCGTTGTATACGGTGTTAGGTTTGCCATCACCCTGCCAAAAAACCAGAACTTTAACACATGGAGTTTGAGGTCCAACTGGTTTTTCTTGGCAATTCATGCCTGGGGCATCGTCCTGTCCATGAAATAGAAGAGGCTGAGCCTGAGGTGGGCTTTGCTTGCAGGTAAGGCCAGGGGAGCAAAACAAGAACAGAGAAGGTGGCTGACCATTCGGAGTCACTTTCTGTCTAGTGCTGCCTTAGGATGACTGAATCTCCTGGGTTTTGGAAAAGGGCCCTGTTTCACAGTTCAGTTCTATCACTTGGCACTTGGGACAAGTGACTCCACTTCTGGTCTGGTGTGGTTTGTTGGGACCTAGTGTAGGAGTTTAGCCCAAACAATGGCCTCCAACGCTCCCAGGGTAAGGTTGTTCTAGATATGCTGTTCTAGCTCAGAGATCCACTTCTTCCAGGCATTCTCGGGTCTCCAGAGATAATCTGTTCTCATCCTTCTCCTCCTCAGGTCTTCCTGTTTGTCTTCCACTTAAATCTTCATTTTCTCCTTCCTATTCTGATCTCCCTTTCTTTTTGGTCTTTCTTGTTGCCACTTTCCTATTACCTTTCTCCTTCTCTTCCTCCTGCTTTCTTAGCTGGTACAGTTTTCCATATGTGTCCATTATGTATCGATGTTCTCTGCCACCATTTAACAACTAGGTCACTTTATCCCTCAAAGGGAGTGGCCAGATTTTACAAAATACATGACACTCAGTTCATTTGAATTTCAGATAAATTTCAGTGAATAGTTGGGGCATGCATCCAAAAAGATTTTGTTTTTAGTTGTGTATCTGAAACTTACATTAACTAGGTATCCTACACGGTATCTGGTGGCCTCACTCCTAGCCAGCGTCAGCTCAGTATGGGCCTCAAACAGTGTTCATCCTCTGCCTTCAGTGGCTCTTGGAAATAAAAAGATATCCCATACTTGCTGTCTGATAAACTCTGTAACTCTCTTATAATTTAAAAAGTGTGATTCAGCCACATTTCCTGGACACCCAGAGAGCAAAGAGCCTTTGTTCTCTGGTTTGTGCATGAAGCCTGCATCTGCAGGGAGCGCTTCTTTGAAGGCAGCTGGTGTCCCTTGGGCATTGCCAAGCCCTGCCACGGCTGTGCCGCCACAGAGGTCAGAGCAGGCTGCAGCTCAGGGTGCAGACTCCGGGAGGCCACCCTCCAACCAGGGTGTCAGCCTCTGCAACAGAGCAGGTTCACTGGGGGCGTGGGGGGCGGTGCAGGATTTTTCTTCCATCATCACAGCTTTGCCCCAGAATGGCTGGAGGATGGGGGTGGACAGAAAAGACCCCTGTCTGAGGTTTCTTTGGCTCTCTTCTTGCCTAAAGCAGACAAGAGGAGCGACTGCACACCCTCCCCGGGGGACATGCAGGTCTCACCACTGACTGTTAGTACCTTGCCTCCTGGCCCTGTCACCTTCCTGTCTGCTGATGCCTGAACAAATACATCAAGCATGTAAAGGTGGCCAAGTTGCATGAAATTAGCAGGATTCAGGACTTTCTGCAGAGTGCCCACCTTCTACATTGAGGACATTTCTAAGGGACTGTAGAAGCTGCTGGGCTTAGAAGTCCCCAAAGAGTGACCCCCCCTTGCCCACAGCCCCGGCCCGGCCTGTAGCCAGCCCCTGCCGCTGTTTCTCAGTACCGCGGTCCGGCCCGGGCTTTCTGCTCTCCGGGCTGGAGGGCCGCCATCCTTATTGAGTGTATTTCCAAGAAAGCAGTTGACGGGCTTGGCAGTGCTATTCCTGGAAATGTTCAATAGGCCATCCTCTGGCAGGGCCCGCTGCTGACGGGTGGGTCTGAAGGGGGACTGCCTGTTCAGCACCCTCTCAGCCCGGCCTATTCCCAGGTGCCTGCGAGCAGCAGCCATCCCCAAATACCGTGGGTCGTCAGCTGGTGGGGGCCCAGGGCCTCTGTGGGACTCGCTTCCTCTCTGGCAGGGCGGCTGCCAGGGGGCTTGCTGCTAAATGAAGACAGGCGCCCGGTGACTATAAATTATAACACACATCAGCTTCAGCTCATGCTCTGCGTGTCCCGCAGTAAACTCTGCAGGGGACACTTGGCCACTGCCAGAGGGCATTCTAGACAGTGGCTTTAACTCTTCTGGCCACCACGGGAGGGAGCCAAGCCTGTTGCTGGGCAGAGGAGCTCTTGGCAACGCCCAGAGTTTGGAATTTCCCTCTGATGCTGAGCTCAGTGTGGTCCAGGGCGTTTCAACCTCGCTGCTAGCGACATTTTGGGTGGGAAGCCTCTCTGTCGGGGGCCATCTGTGCACTGTAGAGTGCTTAGCAGTGTCCCTAGGCAAGTGTCACTAGACGCCTCCCTTGGGAGGCAAAAATGACCCTCGACTGATGAAGCGCTGCTGTGGAGGGGAGAAGATGGGGTGAGGCCAGGCCAGTCGTGGAATCTGTGGGCCTCAGTTTCCTCAACTCTAAAAAGGGAAGTAAAATGTCAAAGCGAGCGATCAATCTTAATAATGCCTGCGATGCACTTTGAGAGCTATTTGGTTTCCAGATAAAGCTAGACAGCAGTGGATTATTAGGGCTTTCATAAAAAGGGCTGGGCTCCCTTTGAAAGGAAAAGCTAGTTGACTATTTATAAAATTCCCCGAGACTCCAAAGTGAAAACAAACATACGCTTGAAAAAAGTTTCTTTCGTGCTTTCTCTCCCTCTCTCCTCTCTCCTCTCCCTTCCCCTCTCCTCCTTCTTCTGAATTCAAGCATGAAGAGCAAATATGTTGAATGAGAGTTCTCCTTGTCATTCTCCAAAAAGGCTTTGAAATGTTTTTTTTTAATCAATACCTTAGGAATTGCATTTCTCCAGTGGAAAAGCACAAAGTAACGGAGAGGGGGTCTCTCGTAGTTTCTTTACAAAATTGGTATCTTTTTTCTTTAAAGTTAGTAGCAATAACTGACCACACACTATCCAGCCCTATGGAAAGACGCTGCTGCTTTAAGTGGGCTTTGCTCGTTATATAATTCTCTGGCTGGCTTCAGCCTGCCAGCTTTCAAGGAACTGTAAAGAAATCTTGAAAGGCTAATATTTCTCCTGTTCCCATGGCAGAAAAACACAAAGGAAGTAGGTGACCCAACCCCCTTGAAGGTAAAAACTGACGAGCACGGTCCTTGAGGACAGGGCTAATTGCGTCTTGGGGATCTCACCCTGCTGCAAGGAGCGGTCTCCCTCCTTCCTTCGCAGCACAGGCTGTGCTTTCTGCCAAAGATCCGAGGCCACATTTGCTTTGGGAAACAGGACACTGTGATTAATCAAAGAAAACAAAAACAGCTCCATTTTTCCATAACGGGCCCCGTCAAGGGCTTTTCTAGGAAAAATCTTGATCAGATTGTTCCTTTTTTGTCCCTGAAGACCAGTGAGGAGGTGCCATGGAACTTTCCCCCCAATAGTCCCTTCCCAGAAAAAGGCTTCATTATGCTCAGAGCAGCGGCGCACCAGGCAGCTGACAGCCAGGCCCCCTGCAAGAAGACGATGCTGTCACTGTCCCCGCACCACAGAGGTGCTCACCTGCGCTGATGGAGGAGACCGTTCTGACCAGACAGGCTTCCTGGAAGGGGCCGGGGGAGGGCAGAGTGAGCAGCAGAGGTCAGAGAAGGCAGGGAAGCCTGCACTGCCTCCCAGAAGCAACCACACTGATCCCCTGCAAGGTACAGACAGGGCGACCCTGGGACGGGGCTTTCAAGCATGCAACACTGAAGGACACCAAATAGACTCAGGAATCAAATGAATAACTTTACAACGCAATGTTCGGAAAAAAATTAATTAAAAAATCCACAACAAACAAAATACTAAATTTTTAAGTCAGGATCCACTTTACTATGCACTGTGTGTCACACAGGATCAGCACGCTCTTGCGGCTGTGGAGGAAGAGCTCGGTGAAATGGGACAGGAGGAGCCCCGGGTGCAGAGACGGAGAGCGGCCAGCTCCTCGGGTCTGGAGTTTGTCTCTTTGCCTCTCTGAGCTCTGGTTCCCCTGTGCAAAGTGGTCTTAAGACTTGTCCTACCCACCCTGCAGGACTTGTTAACACACACCAGCTACGTGCATGAGAGTGCTGAGCAAACCACCACCTGGGGCATCCATGAAATAAAGAGCAGAAAGCATAGTAGCAATGCTGGTGATTGCAGTAGTAGGCCACATTGATGAAATGGAGAGAAGGTAGGAGAGAGGAGAGGGCAGGCGTGAGCTCAGCCTATGTGGATGAGTTAGGAGGAGCCGGGACTCTGGAATCTGACTTGTGTTCGAGTCTCAGTGCAGGTGATTACGGCTGGCAGGTCCTTCACCCATTTCCGGTTCTCCGAGCCTTAATCTTTCTGAGTGGTACAGTGGGGGCAATGCGGGTGGGGCATGGTGTATGGTGTGAGCTGTCCACCACACACGCACACACCCTTCCTTGCACACCTTGGGCTTCTGCTAGGAAGAGCAGGAGGGTAGGAGGAATACGAACAATACTGGAGGAAGTGAGAGAAGAGACACAGCATCGAGATAGGGAACAGTCAGGACGAAGAGAAGGAAAAGTGGGACACTTGGATTCCATCCTAAACCATGTGCTCTAGGCCAGCAGGTCAGTAGCAGTTTCCCTGGAAACATCCGCACAAAGAAATCAGGCTTGACAATGTATCTGAGGTTTATCTGCGCGGATACACATAGCCCTGATTCATTTGTTTTTCCTGCTCTAGGGTATTTGAGAAGAAAGTCTCTCCATGGATACATCCATGCTGCTGGGGACAGACGTTAACACTGCTCAAGGTGGCTTCCACCGTGTTGGCAATGTTTACTTCTTAAATCAGACAGAGAGAAAGAAAAGGTTTCCGACATCTGAAATACTTGAGCTCGTCTAGAACTCCTCCTGACTCTGCCGAACTTCCAAGCCTTGACCTCCAGTGGAAGGGCAGGCGGGATTCTGGGAGTAGAGGTGGGCAGCGGGCAGGTGCCGGCCCCAGAGAACAGGCTGTGCCCAGCAGCTCTGCGCCCCCCACCCCTCTGGGCACACAGAGGGCCACCTCGCTGTGGCCCCCAGCCAGGCCCTGAGATCTGGCTCTGGAAACATGTTTCAGTCTCAGGCGAATGATGTAGAGAAGGTGGTTCCTCCTCTAAGGGCAGCACTCCTCTGAGTAGAATCTCTGTCCTTTTCCTGTTGGGGGGACGGAGAAGTGGCACCTGGTCTCTTGGAACCCAGCCTGTGTGTCTTCTTACTAAACAACAGGAGAAAGAAGAAGCACCAAGAATCCAGAAGGATAAATATTCTGGAAATAATCGGAATGTGTTCCTCTTGCCCTAGTGGATTTGTTCCTTAGGGTTGTTTGCTTTGACTACAGAAATTGGCCGGGATTTCCCAGTACCCACCTGCTCCGTGGGAGTCAGGACAGGCTGCTCCAGGGACAAATCACCAACCCCGGCTCAGAATAGGGCTTCAGGGTGTGGAGTTCGAGGAGACTTCAAACACTCAGTACTCAGTCATCACTAATGCAATACTTGAGAAATCCAAACTAATGCAAAATATCCATGATGAGCAATAGGAACGTGTAAAATAAAGATTGGATCCATGCAGAAGCCTGGGTCCGGCACAGCTGGGAAATCTCGGGTCAGAGGGCTTTGGTCTCTGAAATTCTGGCTGTCTTGGTAGGTCAGAGAAGAAAACTGTTTCTACCGCCTGAAAGAGCTGTCCCACTGCTGGACCAGACAGGGGAGCTTCTACCAAACACCGAGTCCTCAGTCCTGCCCAGGAAGCCACCCCAGGACTGGGCCTCCTTTCTCAAATCTGCACGGCTCTGCCTGGCCCCTCCTGGACAGTCTCCTGTCTCTCCCCAGACCCATTCCAGAGCTCCACTCCAACTGCAAGAGGGCATCTTTGCTTCTCTCATACAAAGTGGTTATTTGCTTTTGTTTTGTAAATAGTTACCAACATTTAAAAATTGAAAGTCTCCAAAAATGCCACATTTTAGCCTCTTTCCTTCTCTCTCTCTCTCTCAGTACTGGGCATTGAACCCAAGCCTTCCCACTCCGCTACACCCTTGGCCTTTTTTATTTTTTTATTTTGAAATAAGCCCTCGCTAATTCGCTACGTTGCCCAGGCTGCGCTTGATTCTCCTACCTCAGCTTCCCAGAGCGTAGGGATCGCGGGCATTCACCACACCTGCCTTTTTACCCTGTCTCTAAAAATCCAAATTTCCAGCTTGTCTTGAAAAATATAAATGTCTGGCAGCCCTCACAGCAATTCCACACTCCGTATTCCCGTTGTACAGGTGGTAAGTCTGAGACTTGGAAAACCTAAATAATTCGTCTCAAATCATATGAATAATAAATAACCTGGCCAGATTCAAACCCAGAAGAGCATGAGTGTAAAGCCCAGGCTCTGAAACTTAGGGGTCTTTCACTGCGCCAGGAAGTATGGACTCAATTACTAGTTCTCAAAAGAGTTCCAAGAAACCACAAGGCCCCTGGGCGAGTGTGGCAGAGCGAGGTGGGGCTCGCGCCCTCCACCCCAGGCAGCTGGCTCAGTGCCCGGAGCTCCTGTTTCTCTCAGATGGCTCTTTTTACTTTGCTCTCCTCTTCTTCTTTCTTTTAAACACTATTTTACATACAGATGTTCCTTGATGCATGCCGGGCTGAAAGTATCCTAGGTCGAAAATGCACCTAGCTTACAGAAGACGCTTGCTAGCCACGCAGTGCACCATAGAGGGTTAATGGTGTCCCCTCAGGACCGGCTGCGGCTCACTGTCACTGCCCAGCATCACGGGAAAGGACTGGACCACGTATCAGTAGCCCAGGAAAAGGTCCAAATTTAAAATTCAGAGTTTGGTTTCTACTGAGGACCTATTGCTTTCGCATCACTGTGAAGTCAAAAATGGTAAATCGAATCACCACTAAGTTGGAAACGGTTTGTGCTGGAGTCCCACTCCAGATTACTTTCAGAAAAGGGCTTCTGCTCACTCGGGAGGCCAAGGCGGGAAGATTCTGCATTCCAGGCCACCCTGGGCTGTGCAGGAAGTTCAAAGTCAGCCTGGACTACATAGCGAGACATTGTTTAAAAAAAAACAAAATTCTACTGCTCAGAAACGAATGGTCTCCTTTTTATCTCTTTTCTTTTTTCTTTCTTTCTTTTTTTTTTTCCAGTACTGGAAATTGAACTCAGGACCTTGAGCTTGCCAGGCAGGTGCTGTGCCGCTGAGCCATATCCCCAGCCCTGGTTTTGTTGTTGTTTATTGCTTTTCTGAGGCTCTATGCTTTTCTGCACCAGCAGGAGAATGTCTTCACCTTCCCCTGCCTTTCATCTCTCCATTCTACGGCACCACTTCCAGCTGCACCATGAGCAACTGGGGCCAGGGTGGGTTACAACCCGCACATGGCCAAGTATCCAGAGCCTGGGGAGCCCTGGCTACAAACCTGCTGTGAGCTTCGCTGAGGGGACACAGGCCAACCCCAGCTGGGACATGCTGCAGTGGTAGAAAGAGCACCATGTGAGGATGGCTGAAGCTACAAGCCACTGCACATGGTGGAAAGATGTCCCTTTGCTTTTCAAAGGTGAAGGTTCTTACTGATCATCCTGAACTTCAGTCTCGTGATGGTGGTCTGTGAGCTGAGTGTGTCCTTCAGGGTAGCTCAGCAACACAGTATGGGGGAAAAGCCCGCTGGAGCCTGAGCGAAGGAGTCTATGCCTGCTTGGTGCCACGTGGCCTTGGTCCTATACAGTGATGTGCAGTCTTTCTCTACTTCCCTTACCCCAGGCCTGGGAAAGCCTGAAGGGACCTGTGGCTGGATGTCCCACTTGATTCCATGGATAGGCTCTGACAAGTGTAAACTAAGAAAAATGGGGAGTATCTAGGCCCTCTTTTATTTTTTAATTCTAGGGACTGAACCCAGGACCTTCACACTGAGCTACAACCTCAGTCCTTTTATGATTCATATTTTTTATTTTGAGACAATCATTAAGTTGTCCAGGTGGGGCTCTAACTTGTAACCTACTGCCTTAGCCTTCTTTGAAGACGGGACCGCTGAAGCTAGCCAGCTTTGGCTTCAACTGCCACATATTTGCTGATAACTCCCAGATCTACAGCCCATCCAGACCCAAGACTCTTACTGAAAAAGCAACACCTGACTGTCCCTCACACTTCCGCTGTGACATTCTCAACATGGAGCTCCCCAACATGAGTCTGAAACCTGCTCCTCCTGCAGCTTGCGCTGCCACGCAGGAGCTGGCGTTGTCAGTCCACCCTGCCCACCTCCTCCACACCCTTGCTCCGGCTCACTCTCATTTGATTCAGTCTACCCTTTAAGGAGCTCTTGAAGCTGTCCACACTCCTCTCATGCTCCCACGTGTGACTTGGACTAGACCAACTCTGGCCCAAGCCATTGTGATGGGCACCTAGGAATTATCCGGGTTCGGTCTTGTCCCTCGCCCTGAGCTCATGCTCCAGATCCCCAAAGGGATCTTCCTGGAGTGCATATACACCGAAGATGATTGCTGTCAGCTGCATGTGTTATCCTCTTATCCTCGTGCTTGAATCTCTTGGATGGCTTCTCCTCTGACCTGGTGTGTAAGGCAGGTTCCTGCCCGTCTATGAGCCATCTCCACTCTTAATACTCTAGCCAGACTGGATCACTTTCAGTTCCCCAAACATTCCCTCACCTCCATTCCTTGACACGGTTACCCTTCTGCTAAGAAGATGTCCATCACTTCCTCCTCATCCTCTGGCTTCAGCTTACATGGCATTTGAACTAGGGAACTTTCTTTGACTTTCCAAGACAGTGGGATGCCTTTCTGCTACATCCCCACAAGGCCCTTGCCCTGTCTTCATTGTAGCTCTTACACTAATACACAAGCCACCATTCCTGCTTGATGTGACTGCTTTTCCCAACTGGCTATAAACTCAATGAGAATTCATGTGCACTTCTGTTTACATTTGTGTGTCCTGTACCTCAGTCAGAGTCAGGTGCGTAGTCTGTGCTCAACAACTGTTATTTCTATAAAGTGCTCAGACCAAAAAATATGAGTCACCACTTAGCAGAAATATAAAGAGTCACGACTAGGAAACAGTATGCTCACTAAGGAAAGTACTTGAGTTAAATGCACAAGTCAGACAGCACTCGAACAATACCAAGAACTGACTGTTGATGTCTGGACAATTTGCCGACTCCTTTTCCTAGAAGTCTACATATTTTGGAATTTGCTTGCAGGAATTGTGAAATGAAATATCCTTCTATGTATCTGAGACTTTCTGAGTTTCCTCTAATTTTTTTCTTACCAGATTGACTAGACATCAAGTTTTTATTTTAGGTCATCTCTGTTTTGCTGTAGTGCTCCTTATCCTCCTCCGTGGGAGGGCTTTCAGAGTGAAACCTGCTCACAAGGGTGATGATGAAAAGGGACCATCGCTCAAAGCGTGTCTGTGCCTGGTGCTGAGAAGAGAACTGTGGGAATTTTAGTTTTCTTAATCAAGTTTACCGCCCTGTTGCTCAAAGTTTCCAAACTCCAGGTCTTTGCGATTTCTGGGCCATTGGTTAAGCTAGTTTAATTATCATATTTACCTGTGCGTATTTCTCTTATTGTCAAGATATAGGTAAGTGACCATATTCCAAATGCACCGGATACTGTCAGCAGTGAGACTACAGATAGTGCATTGATTTGGAGTCAGGTTTGAATCCTACTGATTGAAAGGTCATGACCTTGCATGACCTACTTAACCTCTCTGATCTTCAGCTTTCTCCCCTGCAAAATAAGAAAGACACCAGCCTCACACCTTGCTCTCTGCCTTGACTGCATTAGGCCCTGATTAATGTCAATGTCCTTCCCAAACAGCTCTGCTATTAATTATACCCATGACCATGTAATGGTCCCTATGGAACTTCCGCGGATTGAAATGATTTTCTGTGATAATAAATCTCCACTGTTAGCAGGAGCACTTGCCAGCTAGTCTCGGTGTGTACACTCACCCAAGCAGCTAAAGCTTTTAAGATGCCTATTAAATGATAGGATTGTTTGCTTTCTTTCCTGCAGAGTAATACTCTTATAATCTCCTCATTGTTGTGGTCATGGGAAGAAGAAAACCTCATCTTCCATAGGAAACTGAACCACAGACCTCTCCCAGGGTTTGAACTCTGGGTGGAGAATTCAGCAGGACCACCATCAGAGGAGACGAAATCATGGGAAGAGGAGAGAAAGAAATGCCCAAGAGCAGAGAGCATTAAACTCTGGGATAGGATGAAATGTAAGGAGCTAGAGACATCTAAGCTTGGCAGTTAGAGACCTTGCAGGCTTTCATTTCCCAAGACTGGTTCCTGACCTTATCCAGAGTCTTGGACTATGAAGAGATCTTCATGGCAAGTATCTCATTTTTATTCTTATAAACATTGTCTTGGTCACTTTCTTATTGCTGAGACATAATACCTGATGCCCACAATTCTAAGAGGGAAAGGTTTATTTTGGCTCACAGTCTATAAGGTTTCAGCCCATAGGCCCCTGGCTCTAAAACAGAGGAGCACTGCAGAGAGGTCGGGCAGAGGAAAAACAGCTCAAAGGCATGACGGTGGGAAGCAGAGAAGTTAAGGGAGGAGGGATAGATACCCTTCCAGGTCATGTTCCCAACGACCCACCTCCTCCCACCAGGCTTCACCTCCCAACACTGCACCCAGCGACAAACTCATCAGTGGACGAACCCACTCCTAAGCATGGCCCTCCCACACCATGGTCCAGTCACCTCCCAGGAGCCCCCTCTAGGAACGCATGAGGCTTTGAGAGGACAGCTAGATATAAACCGTAACAACCGTCTTGCAAGGTTGGAAAATATTATTCTACTCTCCAGAAGAAACTAAGGCATGTGACTCTGGACGATACAAGCTTATGGAGGATAGAGCTGGGATTTAACTTGGGGCTTTGGCTCCATCTTGCTCCTCCTGCCTCTCATACACAGGGGGAAGAGCAAGGTTCCAATCAGTGTGAGAGGAACTGGAACCTCAGAAATCCTCCCCAGTGCTACCAAGGAAAGAGACCTATAACCTGCTCCCAGCCATGAAAGCCTGCGATGTCAGCTTTCCTACTTCTGCAAAGAACAGGCAACAGTGACCGACTTCCCACCCCCACCACGGTCCCATTTCTTGAACATGAATCTGTGGTTATTTAATTTATAATCCAGATACTTGTGACAGTAAAGAAATATCTAGAAGTTTGGAGTTCATCACGAGTATAATTGCAAAGATGTCTTTGACCTGTTGGGATCGCTATGGTTGAATTTAAAAGTTAGGATTTTCATTCACAGCTTCTTGCAAGCAACCCTCATTAAACCTCAGTCAATTCTCATATGTCAGTTTCCTCATATGAAAGACAGGGGTAATCCCAGCTCTTGGGAGACTGAGGCAGGAGGATCATTCCAAGTTTGAGACCAGCCTGGGCTACAAAGTGAGCCCAAGGCCAGCCTGAACTTCATAGTGAGACCCTGTCTCAAAAGACAGAAAAAAAAATTTGGGGTGACTATGCCTTCTGGACAAAAGAAAGGAATTTTTGATTCCTTCTGGCCCTTCCTAGACTTCCTGCCCCTACCCCAATGAAAGAGGAGCTGCTAATCTGACAAGAGAGAGAACCTTGTAGTGAGTGGGCAGGGTTCCAGACCTAGGATTGGTGTTCTTTCTTTTCTATGTTTCGCACTTGGGTAGTTAGGAGGTCTCACCCCTCTCTCTTATTCTCCATGTCCTCCATACAAGTACCTAGGAAGACAAATTATCTTATTTTTTTCATTATCTTGTCACCCTTCTTCCACTCATCCCAAGATTGTTTGGAGAATCTAGGAGTAGGAAGTTCTGCTTAGGTCTTACACTTCTATTCATTTGTAAATAACACTTGCAGCGAGGGCGTTACTGGGCGATAGATTAAATAACTGGAAGCAGTACTTTCTTGCTGGGCTCAAATGCTCTGCCTCTGCCCCCAGTGAGTGCCCACTCCTACTATTCATCCCCTCTGTACCAGCGTCAGTCTGAGCAACCAACAGGACACGGCACAATGGACAGCACGTCACTTGCAGAACAAGTTATCAAAGATCCTGTGGCTCCTGCCGTGGTTGACCTGGCTCCCAGATCACTCACTGTGGGAAGCCAGCTGCCTTAGTTTAAGCAGCCTACTTGATTCCTTCCCTGGAATTTACCCTTCACTATCTTTATATGGAAACTTACCTAACTTTATTTCATTCCTTGAGCCCAAGGACGGACTATTTCTTACTTGTCTTTGAATGATCCATACCTAGCAGAGTACCTGGCACCTAGCTGGCTCTCAATACTGAGTAGTGGGAAAAAGAAAATTTGGATATAGCTGACATTATACTTCCTTTTTAAAATATCAAAAATGGAGGCTTTGTGGTTTTTTTCCAGTAGAAAGACAAATGCAACATTTTGCATTACATTTCATATTTCTTATGACATTTTAAATTTCTGAATAAGTCTGTGTGTGGAAACAAAAGGGACTTCTAAGAAATCTCTTGGACTTATGTATACGGGTTTCCATATTGTCTCAAATCCACCCTCTGTCCACTCATCTGTGGGCTAACCCGCTAATGAGTATCACACACCCATGATCCAGTCTCCTCCCAGAAGCCCCAGCTCTGCGCCTCTGAGGCTCTGGGGAACATCCAGACCTCAGCCATTACAGCAGGTAGCACAGTGAGCACTCACAGCGGCATAGCTGGTACAGCTCACTACACTGCTTTGTCGCTCCTGGGAGGCAGACGTGTGGCGTGTGTTTTAGTTACTTTCTCTCCACTGAGGCATGATATCAGACACCCATACTTTAAAAGGGGGAAAGATTTATTTTGGCTCAGAGCTTGTAAAGGTTTCAGTCCTCAGAATTTCAGCCCTCAGCATTTCAGTGCTAGCGTGTACCACAGAGTGATCCTCGCTTCACCAGGGAGAACTTCATGGTTTCCCTTCTTTGTCCAGATGCTTTAATCTTTGTCCAGATGCTTAATAACCAGTGTTATTGAATTACACGAAACTAAACTAAGTTGAATAGTTCGGTCCCAATGATATATAAAGCTAAATTTTCCCACTGTTGCCACTGTGGGTCTGTGTTTACTTATTTCTATAGCTCCCTTGAGATTGGCAGATGTTAATTCCAAAGACAGAGATGACCTCTACAAAGAAAGAGAATGGAAGGGAAACCACAGAGGCAACTCTGACATTCTGTTTGTCTCCCAGATCTGGATTCTCAGGATGGAGAGGACACTCAGCCACAGATGCAGAACTCTGCTCCATCTCGCTGGCCTGTCCCTCACCTTTCCTCAAAGATGAAGCTGTCTTCAGAAGCTGATCTGCAGATTCTTATGTAGATACTGAAGAGGTCAAATCCTTTACCTTGGAAAGAAGTTAAATTTATTTTAAAGATGAATAACGAGTGAGAGGCATTCCGATAAGAAGGAAGAGGTATAAACGGTGTAGCTGAAAAACAAACTTCCACATACAACCTCTATATACAAAGTTCCATAAAAATTATAGGTAGGGTATTTGTGTTAGAATGTGAAAGCGTATGCTGTGTATATGTGCATATTCAGTCATGTGTTCACTTAGTGTTGAGAATATATGTTGAGAAATTTGTTAAGCAATTTTGTCCTTGGAAAACATCACGGAGGACACTCACAGGAGAATAGGTGGTACAGCCTATTCTATAGCTTTGTTACTCCCGGGATACAAACCTGTATGGCATGTATTTTAGTTACTTTCTTGCCACTGAGACACAATATCAGACACCCCTAATTTAAAGGAGGAAAGGTTTATTTTGGCTCAGTTTGTAAAGGTTTCAGTCCATAGGCAGGTGCCTCCAAGGAGGGGCAGCATGACAGAGTGGCCTCGCAGAAGAGAAATAGTCCATGGCATGGTTGGCAGAAAACAGAAAGTGATCAAGGGAGGAGGAGGGAGATAGACTCTCCCAGGCCACACCCCCAGTGATCACTCCTCCAACCAGGCTTTACCCTCCAACATCACATTTAGCTACAAGCTCATCTGTGGACTAATCTGCTAATGAGCATTGAGTATTGGGTCGCACCCATGATCCAATCACCCCTCACCCCAAGAAGCCCCAAATATGAGCATATCAGGCTTTGGACAGATATCTAGACATCAACCATAATGTCATGTTACTTCCTGAATGCTGTAGGAAATTGTAACACAATGAGCATTTGTATATGTAAATATGGAAAGGTACATGAAAAAAGATGGTATCAAAGATGAAAGATGGTTCTCCTGCATAGTGCACTGGCCACAGATAGACCTCTCAGGACTAGAAGTTGTCTGACTGAGTCTGGGAGTGCTTGGTGAGAGCAAGGACATCACTGTGCATGACTGTAGACTCTTTTTTTTTTTAGACAGGGTCTCACCATGTAGTTCAGGAGGTTGGCCTTGAACTCACTATGTAGCCCAGGCTGTCTTCAAACTTGCAGTGATTCTCCTGCCCCAGCCTCCCAAGTGTTGGGATTATAGGTGTGTGCCACCATGCCCAATAACTTTTTTTAATTTTTTTTTTTACTAGTACATGTTTGTAGTACATAATGATTATATTCATCATAGGGAGTTGGTATCTTTTTACAGACTTACAAAATATTTAGCCTACACTATTGAAGAATTTCTTTCTTTAATAATAAATTAACCTTAACTTACTGTAACTTTTTCCTTTTATAAACTTTGGAATTTTTTAAACTTTTTTAACCCTTTTGTAATAACATTTAATTTAAAGCACAAGCATATTGTGTAGGTGTACAAAAATACTTTATATCCTTATTTTCTTCTATTTAAAAAATTTAATTTTAGCCCAGTATGGTAGTGCACAATTGAGTTTGAGACTAGCCTGGGCTATATAGTGAGTCTAAGGCCAACCTGAACTATGGAGTGAGAACCTGTCTCCAAAAAAAAAAAAAAAAATTAATGTTTTTAGCTTTTAAAAGTTTTTGGTTAGCCAGGTGTGGAAGAGCACACCTGCTGTGAGTTTGAGGCCAGCCTTGGCTATATAGTGAAAACCTGTCTCAAAAAGACAAAAAGAAAAACAAAACTTTCTGGTTAAAAACAAAGACACAAACACTCACATTAGCCTAGACCCACAGGATCATCAATATCACCATCTTCCACTTCCACATCTGTGCTCTGAAAGGTCTTAGGGCAATAACCATAGGGAGCTGTTAACCCCTACAAAGACGGGGCCATGCAGTCAGGGGGGTAGGTTCTTCAGAAGTGGCTGGATCTAGAGTGTGTGGTGCTGGGATTGAGGGTGTGTGATCACTAAATCAATCCACTGATTGGTGTGGCATAGTTCTGGCTGGGGTTAAGGGTGTTAATCCCAGCCAGAACTATGCTACACCCACCCTAGGGCAGGTAGTCTGCATACAATGTAAGGGATGCAAAGAGGGCTGATGAGCTCTCTCTTGCCTGCTTGCTGTGGACTATTCCTCCTCTGCAATGTACCTCTGCCATGACCCCTTGCCTTGGAGCCAAATGACAATGGACTTAAACGTGTACAAATTGAGCCAAATAAACCATTCTTTCTTTAACTTTGGGTGTCAGATATTTTGTCTCAGCAATGAAAAATTAACCAAGACAGATAGGTTCTTTGTTAAAGTTGCACTAAAAGGAAAAGACACCACTGAGCCAATAGCCAACAGTGATTATGTTAGTGATAGTGAAAGTTGTCCTATACAATAACCCTCCTCCCTCTTGTCTCCCTCATACCAGCCACAAAGGTTTTCAAAGGTAAGTGCAGGCTAATTCTTTTTGTATATTTTATATTTTCTTTATTATTTTGTATCATATTATAATATTATAATCATTTTTATATGAATATTTTTGGGTTGTGGAACAAATCTGCGTTTTGTTGTGTTTTTGAGACAGGTCTCACTATGCAGTTCAGGCTGTCCTTGAACTCATTATGTAGCCCAGGCTGGACTCTCACAGTGATCTTCCTTCTTCAGCTTCCCAAATGCTGAGATTACAGGTATGCGCCACCATGCCCAGCTTCACTATTTCTTATGGGAAAATTAACTTTTGTATACAAACATGCATCCAAATGAATTATGCTCAGAATTATGAATTATGCGACTGTTTGTGTCTTACTGTATTATGTACTGCACTTGGTTATATGCATGGTATTTTCCTGTGACTGGCAGTTCAGTAGCTTTGTCTATACAGCATCACCACAAATACTAGTAATGTGTTGTGGCACCATGTTACAAGGTCTCTAGGCAACAGGAATTTTCCAGCTCCATTATAAATCTTATGGGGCCACCCACTGTGTATGTGGTTCATCACCAAAATAACCCTGTATGGTACATTACTGTACGTGTGTGATATGTTTGTGTGTGTGATATGTTTGTGTGTGTGACATGATGTAGGGCAGTGTTTTCCTCTCTTCCTGGGGTTTTATCGAAGGGAGCCATTTATCAGAGCACAAAATTCTGTTAAACCAGTTTTTGTGGATCAGCCTCGGAGAAATTTTATGTTCCACATCTAGGTTACAACACAGTCTTCTCTATTTAAATCAGGAGTCCAAATTGTGACTCAGTGGAAGCCGAGGGCACTTTCTCTGTGGTCCATGTTGTTGTCTGCATGTATGGGATGAGGGACCCAATGCTTCTGAAAACCTTCACACACACATACACACACACACACACACCCCACCCCTTTCTAGATGATTCCAGGATTTAGATGTGTGACAAACAAAGAGAAGAAAAGAAAAAGCCCTGTCTTGGAAGCCACAAAAATTATTTCTTTTTCTTGAATGCCACCACACACACATAAAGCAGGACGTATTTCTAAAAAGCTCCGACATATCTATCCCACAATCTTTTTCATGTTAAAAGAGACTAGCCACAGAAATACTGTCTCTGCCAACAGAGAAGTGTTTCCTGAACCCTTTGCCAGCCTGACTTGGGCTTCTGTCAGATCGTCACTGGAAGACAAGATCTTTGTTGCTTTGGGGCAGATAGACCAAGGGAAATGTGATTGACCTTTTACCTCAGTGTGGTCACAAAGGTATTAGAGGTTGACCATGCAATTACTTGGTTAAAAGTGATAATCATCTACTCATTGTACATATTTGTTGGGTACAATGTGATGTTTTGGTACACATATACATTGTGTAATGAACAAATTGGGGTAATTAGAACATCAATTGAAAATAAATTTGCTTTTTTTAAAAAAAAGAATATACAGACTTCTACAGAATGAAAACAACCCTTATGCCACTGTTCAAATGTTTCCCACCTACTCTGAAGACGCAAGCACTGCCCTGATTTCTATCTATGGATTTGTTTTGCCTGTTCATGAACTTTATATAAATGGAATCATGTGGTTAAAAAAAGATAATCATCTAAAGAAAAGTACACAAATAGTATCCATGCTTTCTTAGAAATGGGAGTTGGCCCTTGGACCCATCCCCTGCCCCTCAGTTTCAAAAAGGAATTACTAAATGTTCAACTTGATGTTTGCCTAAGGGTAGCTAGAAAGGTCAGCTGGAGAGGTATTTGTCTTTATTTCTGAGAAGGCAGCCTTTCACTCGGTTGATTCCAACAAAAACAATCTATTAAAACCACTGGGGAGATAGGACTTATCAACAATAGTTAACTAGAATATAGATTCTGAGTGTATAGTTTTCTTTCAAAGCTATGGGAGTAATTTAAAGACAAAAAGATCTTTTGGGTTCCAAAGGAGACCTGAAGACTCCATCTAACTGGTCCCCAGACATCAGGACTGAAGCCAAATTTTATAGACAGTCAGAAAAAGCTCTTCCTTTAGGAGGATAATGGGGTTAGTATTTTGGGGTATAACAAGGGAAGCAGATGCTCTTCTATTTTTATCTTCCAAAACTGGCACCATCCCAGCCCATATTTTTAAACTCATATGATTAAGATCATTAAGAACGTCAGAGGCAGAGAAATGAAAAATCAAGATGGCAGCCTGCACAGTCCTATCCCTGGGTTTCTTCCCCAGTGTTGGAATTTGATCAGAACTCTGTGATTTCTTGTTGTAGTCTCAAAAGGGACTCTACTTCAAGAGCCATACCCAAGATAAACATTATGGAATTCAGGCTTCCTTTGGGGTGTAGAAATTACCTATTTTGATCACAGAGTCACAAAGGATATCTAAATTCCACTTGCCTTCTTTCTTCCATGTGAAGGGAGAAAAAAGTGGATGCTCCAAAATAGTGTGCAGAGCCAACCATAACTACTTCTCTTCCTTCCCAAATCCCAGCAAAATGTGATACATAAATTATGACTAAGTTCTAGGCATGATCTAGAAAATTCCAGTTGGGTGGAAGCTGAAGAATTTCTGGGTGGTAGCAGGCTGACAGGAATATCAGAGGGCTGAAAAACCCACACTCCAACACACCGAGGTAGGGGCTGCTGGGTAAGCCATTCTTTGGCCTGTAAGCACACAGCCTTCTCTGCCTTCATTTTGAATGCTCTTGCCTTGGACAGCTCCCAACAAAGGGAGGCTCTCAGGGGTTGAAGCCCTGTGAGACTAGGGTCCCCAAGTTGCAGAATGAACATGGAGTTACAGCATTTTCCCTAAGCTCCCTAAGTAATGGGTGAGCCACAGAGCGGACTCCTAAAATAAGGACTGAGGCCAGAGAGGAAAGCAAGGCATGGCCTCAGTTATTATTGAGTGGCTAATTAAGGAAAGGCAACTTGGAACAACTTGGAACAAATGAAGTCCCCTAAGGCACTCTAAGAAGGTAATTGTCTCTGCGTATTTGAGGCCAACTGCTTGATCTACCCTCCCTGCCCCTTAGCCTCAGAGTACAACACATCTGTTGTAACTGGTCACCACATATCTCAGTCTGGTTCTGGTTGCTGTAACAAAATAACTGACTCTAGGTGATTTATCAAGTAAATTTATTTAGCCATTGGTTCTAGAGGCTGGAAGTCCAAGATGGGGCAGTTACATCTAGCAAGGGCCTCGGGCAGCATCATAGCCTGGTGGATAAGTTGAACGGCATGTGGGCACACGCAGAAAACCACAAGGAGTGATTTTACTTTATGGCAACCCGCTCTCACTGTAACCAGTGCAGTGTTAACCTTGAGGCTGAACCCAGTCCTGTGAAAAAACACTGATTAGTGGGTGTGGTGGTGCAGACCTGTGATCCCAGCAACTCTGGAAGGCTGAGGCAAGAGGATGGCAAGTTTGAGCCCAGCCTGGGCAACTGAGGAAGATCCTGTGTCACATTCAAAGAGGGGAGAGGTAGCTCAGTGCAAAGGTTCTGGATTCAATCCCCAGTACCAAAATAGTAATAATAATTAGTTGTTCTGATTGGCCTAAGCCTCTTTAAAAGTCCCACTCACCATTCCGCCACAATGGCAACATGAATTTCAGCAGTGGCAAATCATAGTCAAACCATGGTACGACATCTGGTGAGTAGACTCGGCAGGAGGGGTGAGAAGGGAGTGGAAACAACTGCTCAGATCAATCTGCATATAATATGAGCCATCTAGAGTCAGTAAACCTTTGAACCTAAGGTGTACTGGGAGCTGAACGAGATAAGAATTGAACAATGAGAAGAGAGTAAAGAGGGGCATACAACAAGAACGCTGAGAGAATTTTACTTAGTATTCTGGCATTTAAAAAAAAAACCCACATATTACAGCCATAAAACAAGAATTATAGAAAAGGCAGCAATCAGAGAAAAAGAAATCTCTTAAAGAATTAAAAACGTGATTAACAAACTGTAGAACTCGACACCACGGTTGACATACAGGGCAGCTGCAGCTGCAGAGAGAGCAAGAGGCTTGGAAGACCAAGTGAAGGTGTCTCCCCAAAACACAGGGCACAAAGCCTCAGCAAGAAACCATGAGGGAACGAGATAAGAAATACAGAAAATTCAAGAGGAAAAGAGGCTGCTTCATGAAAACTACGGGAGACTAAGGAGAGGATGATAGGGAACCCTTAACAGAAAAAACACCAAGTTAAGTAAGTACAGCACTTAAACCTTTGGTTAGAATTCGAAAACCAGTAACTCTGGATTCCTTATGTGCCAAAGAAGAAGACTGAAAGTAGGCAAATGCATCCCATTGAAATTTCTGGATTGTCTACACCTTTATACTTACCGGGCATCATTTGTAGACAGCACGTGGTCAGGTCTTGTCTTTTTACGCAGCCTGAAGACTTCCGTGCAGCCACTTTCTGGCAGAGCCATCCTGCTCTTCTCACCCTTGTCACTGTCGTCACTGTGCCTTTACACGCAGGATGGTCCCTTCTCTTCCCGCTGGGGTCAGGGCTCTCTTGCAGAGAGGAGGAACCCTTTATCCTGTGGCTGGTCCTTCTCTCTGGAAAACATCCTGTACCACTGCCCAAGAGCTTGGGGTTGGGACTCAGGCAGGGGTGGCAGTCCCTGGTCTGCTCGCCTTGCCCCTCCCAGTGTGGAAACGCTTGCCTACGAACCAATAGCAATGGGAGTGATGACAGCCCCAGAACTTAAGGGAAAACTAGACCTGGTCCTCCTGGCCACGTCTTTCTGGAATATAGCTCCTGCAACCTGGGGTTGGGGAGGATGAAAATGGTAACAGTATGCCTCTCAAGGGTACAACTGTAGCCTCAAGCTGGGAGCTTAGGAGAGTGGAAGGTCCTTTCTGCATTTTCTTTCTCTCTCTCTTTCTCTCTTTTTTGTTATTGTTGTTGTTTTTGAGACAGGTTCTCACTACGTAGTTTAGGCTGATCTTGATCTCACTATGCTCCTAGGCTGGCCTGGAACTCATCGCAATCCTCCTGCCTCAGCCCCTTGAGTGTCGGGATGACAAGCAAGCACCATCACACCCAGCTACCTCTGCATTTTCTTTCCTGTACATAGCTGGGGTAGAACTTCCGTAACACTGAGCTGAGGAGAGGTGGGAAAAGGAGCAAGCTGTGCTTCAAGTGTCACAGATCGATGCTGTTCTTATTATGGTGTAGTAGATTTTCTTGAGTGGGTATTTCCCTATTTGTTGTATGCACTATTCCTTTAGGACAGTCCCTAGAGGCTTGAAATAATTTTTTAAAAATTTTATTTCCTCAGTTAATTGTTTCACTGGGGAGAGAGACTGGGATACCTCCCCCTCCACACACATCCATACCATTCACTGCCCTTGATGAACAACCTTTAGTCATTCTTTCCTTTATTCTTATGTATAAAATTGTCTTTTAAGAAATTTTATTGGTACATTATAGCTATACATAATGATGATATTCCTCAAAGGGAATTTGTACCTGTATATGATATATCTTGCTTCTTCTTTTTTCTCCAGCCCTACTTCCTCTCCTATTTACAAAATATTTGTTTCTATTTTTTCCTTCTATTCTTCTTTTGTCCCTTCCCTCTTTTCCTCTCCTCCTCCCTTATTTTCCTTCCCATTTGATCATTTTCTTCCCATTTCCCCATATCTATTATACATTTTTGTCCTTATTTACACTTTAGGTTTCTCACACCAGAGAGACAATATGGTATTTAAATATGTGTGTCCACTTTATTTCACTTAAAAGTGTGGTCTCAAGGTTCATCCATTTACCTAGAAATGTCTAAAGCTTACCCTTCTTTGTGGCAGAGTAGTACTCATTAAAAAAAAAAACAAACAACAAACTTCTTTACCGTTCATCAGTTGATGGGCATTTGAGCTGCTTCCAAGATTTAGCTATTACAAACTGTGCTGCTGTAAATATGGGTGTGCATATATCACTGTGGTATGATGACTTTAATTCTTTTGGGAAGATACCAAGAATGGGAATAGCTAGATTGAATGGAAGCTCTAGGTTTAATTTTTTGAGGAATCTCTACACTGATTTCCACAGTGGTTGTTGTACCAGTCTAAACTCCCACCAAAAGTGGAGAAGGGTTCTTCCCCCCCCCAACCCCTCCAGCATTTGTTTTTGATTTATTTCTTGGTAATAGCCATTCTTTCTGGAGTGAGATGCAATCTCAGCATTGTTTTAATTTACATCTCTCAAATGACAAGTGATGTTAAACATTTTTTCATATATTTATTTATTGTTTCTACTTCTTCACCTGAGAACTAACTATTCATTTCAGATGCCCATTTTTGGATTGGGTTTTTAAGCTTGGGGGGTGGGGTCTGATTTTTTTTTTTAGTTCATTATATATTCTAGATATGAGTCCTTTGAGGGACAGCTGGCAAAATTTTTTTCCACACTGTGGATTGTCTCTTCACTCTGTTGGTAGTTTCTCTGTTGTGAAAAGCTTTTTAATAAGATGAGATACCAGTTGTTGATTCTTTGTGATCTTTTCGGTACACTCAAGGTTTTGTTCATAAAATCTTTGCCTAAACCAGTGTCTTCAAGAGTTCTACCTATTCTCTCTTCCAGTAAATTTAGTGTTTCTGTTTTAATATTTAGTTCTTTGATCCATTTCAATTTTAGTTTAGTGCATGGTAAAAAATATGAGTCTGGTTTTAATCTTTGGCATGTAGAAAGTCAGTTTTTCAAGCACCATTTATTAAAGAGGTTCTTTCTTTCAGTGAATGTGTTTGGCCCTCTTGGCAAAGATAAGGTGGCTGAGTGTGTTTGGAGTTGTTTCTGCATCTATTCTATTGTTTCCTATATCTGTTTTTTTTTTCCCTCTTTCTTTTTTTGCCAGTACCACACTCTTTTTATCACAGTAGCTCTGTAGTATAATTTTAAATCAGGGATTGTGATGCCCCCTGCCTTGTTTTTGTTGTCCAGAATTGCTTTTAGTATTCTAGGTCTCTGCTGATTCCAAATGAATTTTAAGAATGTTCTCTATAATTCTGTGAGATATGCTATTGGTATCTTGATCACATTGCATTAAATCTATGTAACAATTGTGGAAGTATGATCATTTTCACTATATTGGTTCTTCCTACTCAAGAACAAGGGATATCTTTCCATTTTCTGATAGCCACTTAGATCTCCTTTTTCAGAATACTGTAGTTTTTAAGTAAAAGTCTTTTACTCCCTTCATTAGATTGACTCATAGGTATTTCGATTTTTTGGATGTTATTGTGAAAGGTGTTGTTTCCCTAATTTTCTCTCAGTGAGTTTGTTATTTGTGTACAGGAATGCTATTGATTTTTGAGTGTTGACTTTGTATCCACCCATCCAAGCCCAAAGTTTATATGAGAGAGGAAATTATAATGACCAGGGCAGAAATTAATGAAATGGAGATTAAGAAAACAATACACAAAATCAATGAATCAAAGAGTTGATTCTGGGGCTGGGGATTTAGCTCAGTGGCAAAGCACCTGCCTGGCAAGCGCAAGGTCATGAGTTCAGTTCCTGGTACCGGAGAAAAACCAAAAAACAAAACAAAAAAAAAACAAAAACAAAAACAAAGAGTTAATTCTTTGAAAGATTAAATAAAATTGACAAACCATTAGCCAACCTTATCCAAAAAAGGAAAGAAAGATCAAATCCATGCAATTAGGAAAGAAAAGGGTGATATCACAACAGATCCTGCAGAAATCTAGAACATCATCAATACCTATTTTGAGAACCTGTATTTTAATAAAATGGAAAATGCAGAAAAAAATGGCCAGGTTCTTAGATACAAATGAATTACCAAGGCTGAATAAAGAATATATAAAAATTCTAGATAAACCAATATCACTTGATGAAATTAAAGATGTAATTAAAAATCTACCAACAAAGAAAAGCCCAAGTCTTGACAGATTCACTGCTGAATTCTACAAGAAACTTAGGGAAGACTTAATGCCACTACTTCTCAAACTCTTTAGTGAAACTGAAAGGGAGGCAATGCTCCAAACGTCATTCCTGGAAGTAACCATCCTGATATCAAAACCAAATGATTCAACCAAAAAAGAGAACTACAGGCCAATCTTCCTAATGCATATAGATTCAAAAAATCCTCAATACAATGCTGGCAAATAGAATGCAGCAAATCATCAAGAAGATTATACACTAAGACCAAATGGGATTCATCCCAGGAAAGCAAGGATGTTTCAACATACACAAATCATTAAATGTAACACACCATATTCACAGAGCCAGGGACAAAAAACATGATAACCTCAATAGATACAGAAAAAAACACTTAATGAAGTCCAACACCCATTCATAAATAAAAAAAAAAACCTTACAGAAAATTGGAATAGATGGTCTTTATCTATTCCATAGGTGACTGATAAAAGTCACCTATGACAAACCAACAGCCAGCATCATACATGAACAAAACCTAAAATCTTCCACTCTAAAATCAGGAATAAGACAAGGATATCACTGTCACCACTCTCATTCAATATAGTAAACAGTAGCTGGAGCAATAGACAAGAGAAAGAAATAATAGGATCGGAAAGAATAAGGATAGGAAAGGAAGAAGTTAAATTACCATTATTCACAGATAACATGATACTGTACATAGAAGTCCCCAAAAACTCCACCAAAAGACTTATAGATTTAATATCCAAATAAAATTGCCTTTTATCTATCTTGGTTTTCTTTATCTTGATTTTCTTTATCCCCAAAAACTCCACCAAAAGACTTATAGATTTAATATCCAAATAAAATTGCCTTTTATCTATCTGGTTTTCTTTATCTTGATTTTCAGTCATTTGGCAATGATATGTCTCGATATGGAGTCCTTTCTATTTTTTGCTAGGTTTTTTAGATTTGTACATTGATATCATTATTGCAATTTAAACTGGAAAATTATTCAGCCAAATATCTCCTCCCCGTTAATTCTCTCCCCTTCCTGAAAAATATTTAGATTTCCTGATATTTTCCTTTAAGCAACTGTGGCCCTGTTTATTTTTTTTTTCAAATATTTTTCTCTCTTAAACTGATTTTTCGTTGACTTTTACTCAAGTATCTTGATCCTTTCTTCTACCATTTCTGGTTTTTTTTTTTGGTACCGGGAATCAAACTCATGACCTCAGGCTTGCCAGATGAGCACTTATGCCACTGAGCTATATCCCTGGCCCTGTCTTCTGCCATTTCTGAGCTGATGTTAATCTCATCCAACAAGTTTCTGGGTATTGTTTTTTTCTTTTTCTTTTTTTTTTTTTTTTTAAGGTACTGGGAATGGAACTCAGGACACTGTGCTTGCCAGGCAGGCACTTCTGCTGCTGAGCTACATCCCCAGCCCTATAGGTATTGCATTTTTAAATTTCAGTTGCAAGATGGTATTCCTTCAATTCTGAAATTTCTTTTTTTCTTTTTTTTTTTTACCATTTTCATATCTTTTCTGAAATCTCCTTATCTTTGTACATTATATCCATCTTTTCCTGTATATTCTCTGACATATTTCTACAAGCTTTATGCCTATATGTTAACTCCCACACCTCCTTTGTTTGTAGCTATACCTTTATTTTCTGAGGAGTTTGCTTTTTTTATTCTAGTCACCATTTTGTGTGCTTAATAATTCTGACTTTATGTTGGACATTGCAGAAACCCTAAATATCTTCCTCTAAGAAATATGTATTTGGTTTTGTTCTAGCAGGCAGCTAAATGTCTGGTGCACAACAACATAGACTTGTTCTTAGGCTTTAAGCAAAGTATGTTGTATTTTTTGCCCTCAGTCTTACAATATAGCTCATAGTCCTGGTATGGGGTCCTTAATACAAAGGACATGATGCCTCTGGAGTATAGATGGAATGCAAGAGATGTTTCCTCAGCCCCTCTAATTCAGTGAGATTTTAACTCCCCATTCTCTCTCCTCAGCACAAGGGAACAGCTGAAATCTCCAGGCAGCATTTTCAGCCTACCAGTTCTTGTTTTCTGCTATGCTTTTCAGAGTCTTAGCCTGTACATTTGCAACTAAAAAAGTCAGCCAAGGTTTTGAAAAGATTTCATACACAAATCTGGGACCTTATTCCCTATTTGTCCTAATAGGATTCCTCTCCTTCAGTATCCAGTTGCCCTGGAAACCTGGTAATCCAACCTCAAAATCTTTAGTTGAATAAATCTTGTGCAGATTTGGGGATGTCTGTAGAGGACAAGCCAGTTAAGTGTGGATTATGTCTCCTCCGTGTGTGCTTGAATCTGGCCTTTTCCTAGGACCCTGCATACATAATCCTTATTAGAATACGGAACTGTGAGACTAGAGGGCTGACTGCAATTACCCTTAATAAAGGGTACGCAAACACAGGCTCCCAACAACCCAGGAAACTATTTCTTCACAAGTTTAACAACATACTATCAATCTTAAAACTTTTCCATAGACACAAAACTATGCACACAGCATTTCATAAAAGGGGAATTATTTAGCCTCTTTTCTGTTCTCAATCTTGGTTCTAATAATTATTATTATTAGTGAGGGGTTTATTTTAAAATGGATTAATCTATAATTTCTTGAAGCTAGAAGTTTTTGTATGTTTTAAAATATAAATGAGGTTATGCTGTATATTCTCCTTTATAACTTTTTTTTGTGGTGTTTTTAGACAGGGTCTCACTATGCAATTCAAGCTCATCCTGAATTAATTATGTAGCCCAGGCTGGCCTTGAACTAGAAGCAATCCTCCTGCCTCAGCCTCCTGAGTGCTGGGCTTACAGGTATGCATTACCATGCCTGGCTATAACATTTTTTAAGTGAACACATTTTATATATTATTCTGTATTAACATATGATAATTGACTTAGTGTTTTTTTCCTAACATGTAATCTTCCAAGAATTCAACAATAAGACTGTAAAAAAATAAATTATTAAATGGAGATATGGGCTATGAATTAGATGTCTGTCAATGTTCTTTAAAAGATAGTAAATTATTGCTTTTGAATACATCTCCTTATGAAGAATGGACCACAAGAGGCCAGTTATATTTGGGTTTTCCGTATCATGAATTTAAATAATCTTCCCTAATATACCTTATTATTATTTCTAGCTTTCTCTATTATAAGCAATGATGCTGCGAATAATCTTGTATGTTAATTTTTCAGTTTTTCCATCAAATTATTTGTAGGAATTTAAATAAATCCACATTTAAAATTAAAAATTCCAATGTATATACAGTCATCCCTTGGTATATACAGAGAACTGGTTCCAAGACTCCCATATGGATATCAAAATCCATAGATGCTCAAATTTCTTCTAAAAATGATTAGGATTTGCATACAACCTAAGCACATCCTCCCAAGTACTCTCTTTAAATCATAAGATCCTTTTAAATACCTAATCTATTATAAATAATATGTAAATAGTTGTTATAGTATACATAGTTGTTAGGGAACAATAGCAAGATAATAAATCTATACATGTTAATATAGATGCAACCTTTTCCCAAATATTTTCCATCCAGGATGTAGTGGTTGACTGATTGTGTCAACTTGAGAAGTTTAGAAGCTTATTTAAATTGGCTCAGCAATTCTACACTCTAGGATGTAGAGGAGCCACTCTAGGGTGGATCACCACCTAGATGATATAAAAGGGAAATGAGGAAGGACAGACGGGCTTCTATTCTTTGGAGAAGCTCCAGTCTTCACCTTCAACTTGGACGTCATCTCCTGGCTTCTAGTGCAGACTCTTTGGCTTCCGCCTTGGATTCTTCAGCCTTTCGGTGTAGACTCATTAGCTTTCCATCACAGACCCATCGGCCTCCTGTTATGGACTTACACAGGACACTGCAGTGAGGGCCAGACCTTGGGCTGGACCCTTCAGCTTCCAGTGCGCAGACACCCTCTGCACGCCTCCTCATCTGACTCTGTGGCCAACCATTATAAGCCGATCTTATAATTTCTTATACATTTGTATATCTTGTGTTATATCTGTTTCTCTAGTAAAACCCTGACTGATACACAGGGTTAGTTGAATCTGTGGATATGAAACAGTGAGTAGAGAGTGCTGACTGGAATTACCAGTTACTCTTTCATAAAGGCTACATAAACATAGGCTCCCAACAACCCAGGAAACTATTTCTTCATGAGTTTAACAAGATATTATCAATCTGTTGAAACTTTTCCATAGGCACAAAACTATGCACACAGCATTTTATAAAAGCTACCTCCTAAATCGAGCATCTATTCTGTTCTCAGTCTTGCTTCTGAGCAATACTAAATTGACCTTCTAGCTTCCCAGCATGGTAGCTCAGTCTCTGAACAGGATGGCTGGTTCTGTCTCTGGGCCTCCACTCTGAAACAACGTGGGTTTAAGTCTAGGCAACCATCCTCCGACTGTGAAGCAGAAGCAACACTTCCAGCTCCACCCAGCCCAGAGCTTTATCCTTCAGCATCCCTCCACCAGGAGTAGTCACAATTTACCTCATTCCCTTACTTACCTTTAAAGGTCACCCCTTTCCCTGTGTATAAATAGACAGCTTTATATTTATGAATTAAGGTCATTACAATTTCAGCTAGTCAATAGCCCTGCCATAACTGGCTCAAAAGTCTTCTGTCAGAAAATGCCCTAATGTGTTTCCAAAACTGTTCATACAAGGGGCTGGGGATTTAGCTCAGCGGCAAAAGCGCCTGCCTGGCAAGCGCAAGGTCGTGAGTTCGGTTCCCGGTACCAGAGAAAAACCAAAAAACAAAAAACAAAACAAAACAAAACTGTTCATACAAAACTTCCTTTCCTTCTGCACTTTTAAAAAATAACCATTAAAAAAATAAAGTAAATTACAGGCTGGAACATTTTCTCAGTAAAATATATGTGAAGGATGAATCAAATGCAGATAGAGGATTAAACACACATTTCCTGTACTTTCTCTGGGTCTCCATTAACTGATACGAAGGACTTTTTGTTTTGTTTTGTTTTGTTTCACTTTTGCTGTAAAGCCAATAGGGAAAAGAAAATTAGTCTGAGAGCCCTAAACTGTTATGAGTTTGAAAGTAGAAGGGAGAAAGACAGATGACCTTGCAGATCCGGAGCGGCTATCTTCTAAATTTGCAAGATAAATAGAAGCGGCACATTTTCTAAAATAGAATCCCAAAGCCTTAAGAATTAGAAGAAACGGGCTTATGACTTTGGAGTAAAAGAGAAGACAAAGTCTAACAGGCAGCCAGACCTCCCCCAATGCCTCTTCCTTACTTTGTGTGACCAGGTGACTAACTCCTAAACCTCAGGAGAAAATGGGGATTTATACTCTGGAGAAAGTGAAAACAGGAGGTCTCTGAGGTGCCTCATGGCAGGCTGGGGGCAGAAATCATTCTGAAAACAGTAGGATTAAATATTAATCAAGACCTTGCCCTCTAGCACTTGGTTCTCAGAAAACTGCAGGATGTTAGAAGATTCTCTGAAGCTATCTTACCGAGAAAAGACCAAAAGATAACGATATCAGGATGACCTGCGGGAACAGCCTGGCCTTAATTACCCTACAAGTGGTCTGATAGCCTTCAGGCCCACTCACAACACACAGACAAATTAAGACTTTTAGTGTCCCAATTTTTTTTTAATTTATTAGTATATGTTTGTCATACATAGTGATCACCTTCATCATGGGGAATTTGTAAGTGTATAAATAAGTGTCCTAATTTTAAATAAATACCCAAGGATCATCAGGTATTTGGAGAAATCCTCTAAGATGAAACACAGAGGGGTATGATTTGAATGTGATTTGTCCCCTCTGAAACTAATATTGGAATTGCCAGGGAGGTATAAGAGGGTGGAGACTTAGTCCAACTGTGGTTGGACTTTAGCGCTGGGACCTTTGGAAAAAGTAGGACTAGGTAAGGTCATCAGGATGAAGCCCACTTATAAGAAGAGAGAGTGAGCATGAGACACATTCATGCTATGCGTCTCTCACGTATGATGCCCTGAACCATCTCAGGCCTCTGCTGCCCAGAAAGTCATCATCAGATGCAGCACCTCAACTTTTAATTTGAACCACAACAAACTACTTGTCCTTATAATTTACCTCTAGTATTGCATTATTAGCAACAGAAAATGGACTAAGACATAGATATTAAAAACAAAGAGATTAAAGTAATGTAAGGAGAACGGGTAAGATGACTAAAAGCTATGGGCTAAGAGAACATATTGAAAACATGAAACAATAAGATGCTGTTTTAAATGGAGGACTCACAAAATAAAATGTTTTAAAAATTAAACATGGGATACATTTAAAAATCTAAGCCAGGCATAGTGGCACACACCTGTAATCCCAGCACTTGGGAGACTGAGGTAAGAGGATCACTGTATGTTCAAGGCCAGCCTGAAGTACATAGAAAGGCATTGTAGAAAAAAAAAAAAAAGACAAAAAACGATTTAAAAAGTTGGAAAAAAATTTGATAAAAACTTTGAAAGGGGAATAAAATGACAGAAAATAAGAGAGAAAAGATATGAATGTTTATAGACAAAGCCAAGAAGCCAATACCTAAACAATAAGACTCCTAGCAAGATAAAGTAGAGATGGGTGTTAAGTCACCGAAGAAATAATTTAAGAAACTCTCCCAGATATAAAAGCTATTGTTAGATACAAAGAGACCACTAAGTGATCATCAAAATTAATAAAATATATTTATCAAGACATAACATTGTACATTTGAAGAATACTCAAGTCAGAGAAAGAATCCCTAAGTTTCTGCAGTCAAAATTTGGTTTGATTCCGAGAAAAAAATAAGAACATATAAATCTTCTCAGTAGTAATCTTGGGCACTAGAAGAAATTACTCAGGGAAGCCGGGTGTGGTGGCACACACCTGTAATCCCAGCCCTTGAGAGGCTGAGGCAGGAGGATCGTTGCAAGTTCGAGGTCAGCTTGAACTGCATAGCGAAACCCTGTCCCAAAAAGACAAAAAAAGAAAAGAAAGAAATTACTCAGGAAAATAAATGAATCTTATGAAAATTTTACACAGCCGTGCTATCCAAGTCATATAAAGGGTTTATTAGGAATGGAATTTCTCAGAAAACATATCCCTTCTGCACCTTTCTCAGGATGCAACTGGGGGAGCCACTCCACCAAAGTAAGACCTTGGGATCCAAGGAAAAGGAGTTCCAACACACAAAAAAGGGGAAACACTTCCCAGCATGATGTTGAAGAGCAGGCTCCAGGATAACAGTCCAGAAACAGGTCTAGAGAGCAACTCTACACTGGGGTAAGTCCGAAGACTCAGAGAGATCTAAGATAATAAGATTAATAGACTGTGTATTGTGTATAAACATGTTTGGGAGGAGTTTAAGAATAAATAAATAACAAATACCTAAAAAATAAACAAGATTTATAATAATTCCAAGTTAGCCCAAAAGCTGTGCAAGGGAAAGTAATCATAAGTCAACATTTATATTTTCCTATTAATAATGGTCCAACCAAAATTATGGTATAAATACTGGGATCCTGAAGGATGACAAGTGTGTGTTGCGAGGGATGGTAGCAACGTGAAGTGAGATGACTCCATTAGTGAGAAGGGTCTGAAAAAAATCAGTAACTCAGTGATGTCCCTTCTAGGCATAGAACCAAAAGAGCTGAAAGTATACATGCACACAAAAACTTGTACACAAATGTTTATGGCTATGTTATTCACACCACCCCAAAAGTAGAAATCACCCAAATGTCTGTCAACTGTTGAGTGAATAAACAAAATGTGGTATATGCATACAATGAAACATTTTTTAATCTATAAAAAAGAATGAAGTACTGACTGATCGGTTTTTTGCCCCACTGTAATTCCTGCTGAGTTGCTATGGCACCCAGCCAATATGGCGCTGGAGGTCATGTGGTATGGTGCTGAGTCACTATGGCATCCAGCCAATATGGCGCTGGCCACTAGAGGCCATGTGCTAAGCCCCACCCTTCTTCTGCTGAGTCAAATTACGACTTCCTACTTCCCTTTCTGTAATATTCTTTTCCCTTTTCCCACGCTCCCACCCAATCCTGGTCTGCCATGTCAGGTGGTCCGCTTCCTGAACCCTGCCTCCAGCCTGGGGCTATTTAACCTTGGACCCCATGAAAGATCCTTAGAAACTCCACGTTTTTTCTCTCTCTTTCCTTGTGGTCTTCTCTGCACCCACAATAAAGGCATTTTATTCTGTTTTACAGCTTTCTGCACTGGAAAAAACCTATCACTGATTTCTGTTATAATGTCGAAGAATTCTAAAAATGTTCAAAGTGAAAGATGCCAGATACAAAAGGCTATATGCTCCATGAAATATCCAGAATAGCCAAAACTATAGCCTGCACATAGATCAGTAATCTTCAGGACTTGGGGGAGGAGGATTGGAAATGATTTGCAGGGGCATGATGAAAATCTTCTAAAATTAGGATAGTGGTTACAGTTGCATAACTATAAATATGTACTAAAAATCAATGGAATAGTATATTTTAAAGGGTGAGTTTATGGTATGAAAACTATATCTAGATATGGTTGCCATAAAAAAAGTGGTAATGATATAGGGGAAAGAAACTCCCAACCTGAACAATATCTGGGACAAGTTAGTGTTCTCTAAAGTCGAAGAATGAATTTTAGGGACAACGGAGGTTAAGAGCAGAATTTATTGAGGGGAAGAAAGCTTCTGTCCGAGACAGGGACAAAAGGGGCCTGAGTAGGTTGCTGAGGACCCTGTCTTTCCTGCGGATTTTATAAAGCAAAACCAGGAGGTGAGGCAGGTCCAAGGTGGAGGGAAAAGGGGAAATCACAGGTAGACATGAGGTGGGACAAAACTATGGTCAGCCTATAAGAATTGTTCAGGTAAAATTGATTAAATTGGGGTCAAATGGGGAAGTGAGTCATGTAGCAAGCAGGCATGAATGTAGAACAGGGGCTTTTCCTACATGGGGTTGGGTCAGTGACTCTTCAATGTGATGTCTACCTATTTAGAATATCAATCCCTGATGTCCATCCCTAGGGAGGTATGGTGGGTGCATTTGTTTATTCTTTTGTCTTGAGGTCTGGCCCCAGCAAGTACGTCTCTATTTGCAAGATATCTTGTCTTCCATGCTGGCTCCTTCGAGGGCCTGGCCCTATCTGACTGCCTATAATATTTCTATCTAATTCAGCTGCCTACAACAGTAAGAGCTGGGTATGATGGCACACACTCGTGATCCCAGCACTCAGCAGGCTGAAGCCAGAGAATCACTCCAAGATTAATTTCCTAAAAAAAAAAAAGAATCACTCCAAGCTTGAAAAAGTTTGAGTCCAGCCTGGGCCAGGTGGTGACATCAAGGCCAGTAGGAACTACACAGTAAGAAGGCCCCACTGCATTCTATTACAATCTCAACTAACCAAGAACCACCAAGACCTTGTGCTTAAAGACTATAGTAGCTCTCAACTTTTGCCCCTTCACCTTATCCCACCCCTCACACCTACAGCCAATGTGGGTGCAGTGTAAGAATTTATGCTGTCTTCTCCCAGATTTGATTTTTTAGATAAAGCAGATATTTTTCCAACTACTACCCTGCCATGTTACTTGTGGCTAAGGAATTTGCCCCAGGACTGGCCCTTTCTTTCGGGGTAGCACTCTGTAGGGCTTAGTAAATCATGTGTTTCAGAGGTCTCTTGATAGGAGAAGAAGGAAAAGGCAGGGAGGGGGACACATGGAGAGAGGAGAGGGAGGAGACAAAGAAGGGGAGCAGGAGTAGTAATGGTAATAATGGCAGCTATGAAGACATATGCAGGTACATCCCAAATTAAAGAGTTCAATAAACTAAAAGTGGTTTCCTCAGTGGAGTTTAAACAAAGGGGGTAAATAATTGAGAGAGTGATATTTCTTATAATCAGTGTTGCAAGACTATTTAACTATACAGTGATGGGTTTCGTGCCTCACTGTAATTCCTGCTGAGTCACTATGGCATCCAGCCATGTGTTATGGTGCTGAGCCAGTATGGTGCCAAGCCAATATGGCGCTGGCCACTAGAGGCCATGTGCTAAGTCCCACACCTCTTCCTCTGAGTCAAATTATGACTTCCTACTTCCCTTTTTGTAATATCCTGTTTCCTTTTCCCATGCTCCTGCCCAATCCTGGTCTGCCATGTCAGGTGGTCCACTTCCTAAACCCTGCCCCCAGCCTGGGGCTATTTAACCTTGGACCCATGACAGGCCCTCAGGTGTTCCACGTCTCTCTCTCTTTCCTTGTGGTCTTCTCCATGCCCACAATAAAGGCATTTTATTCTGCTTTACTTCTCTCTGTACAGGAAAAACCTATCATATAGGATAGCTCAACCCCAAAATATGACTGCAGAAGACCAGAATATGCCACTTCAAATAGTCCTCTTTAGCATAAGGATTATTCTGAGTTGGTTATCTTGGAAAACTGCAGACACAGGAAAAGCTCTGAAAATAGAAGTGATTCTCTCTAGGAAAAATGTATAACTAAAAAGAAATGTCCATTTGCAAAGGTTTCTTGTCTGCATGAGAAGGATGACACTAATCCCTAGAAATTTACAGCAATGGAGAAGACATTGCTTTAAATCTATGTAACAAATCTTGTTCTTGTTTACAGTGCATTTCCTAACCATCTTGTTATAACCAGCAGAATCTCATGCCTTCTTTTCTTTCTTCCAGGAACTCATGGAATTTAAGCCTGAATTCCAAGAAATGTTTTTTATTTACTTCCTGTTTTCCACGTATCTCCCACATACATACGTCATTAACTTCTGTTTGTTTTTCTGTTATTAATCTGTCTTTTGTTACAGGGTCCATCCTGACTGAAAACCATGAAAGAATAGAGAGAAAATTATTTTTGTAATTCATTTTTCCTATCCTGCCTTGCCAACAGTCTAGACATGAGAAGAAAGAATTTCTTGTAAATGTCACCTGTGCCTGAAAATTCCAGCAGTCCAAACACATACACACAGGTTTACACCTGAAGCACTATGAATCTTAAACGTTGAGAGTAACTGTGAAAGTGCAGTTCTATTGTTGCCCAGTGAAGTAAATGATTCAAGAAATGGCAGGACAGGAGAAGAGCTATATTGGCAATATGCCAGAGAGTTGGAAGCTAATAGACTCCTGTGCGGGACAAACTATTTTAGCTAACAACTGCAAATGAACTACTTATATAGGGAGTTTATTTTTAGCTACAGATGGATGGGCACCAGAGTAATTACTAATACTGCAGTAGTCCATTCTTTGATGTACATTCTGATGTTATCTGAAGTTCACCAGATGTTCTGGGCTCTGTATATCTAAAAAAAGATTGCTGATTAGGAGGCCCTGTGTCTGATGTTTCTCTTGTTCCTTTTTCCTGGAGTAGTGGACTCCAGTTGTTAATATCTTAATCATGTAATCATGGCCTTTTTTAAAAAATTAGAACTGTGGGCAAAGGGAAGGAAAACAAAAAACTAATTTGAAAAACACAATTTGCAAAGTCTATATCAACCCTTTTGGTGACTTTAAGAGTAAGTAAGACTTGGTTACTGGCAGAGCAAACCCCGAATGAGAGAGGAGGCCATGAGTCACAGGGTGGGCTGGAGGGTCCCTGAGGCTGAAATAAGGAATTTAGTTCACCCCTTTAAAATAAGTGTGCAGATTTGCTGATTCCCATCATTGAAAAAGAATTTTCAGGACGTATGAATAGAAGAGGCATGAGAAGGATTTATTAGTGGTAGTTGTGTAACAGCATCAAGAGCAGAGTACAGGTACTCAAAGAAATGAGGCACAATACAGCTGGGAACTGGGGATCTTGTATGTGTTCTGGGAGGTGGAAATCTATGGAATTCCATAATCTATAGTCTTAGTCTCAGTCTTATATTTAGTCTTAGTCTTAGTGCATGGGAGAGCATGGCCCACGGCTAGTGAGATAATGGGCTAGTCCTATGGAAAATCCAACAAATGGTGGGCCCTTCATGGCTGAAAGAGGATTATTTGTAAGTAACTGGGAATGAACATGATATAGGGGAAAGAAACCCCCCAACCTGAACGATATCTGGGACAAGTTCATGTTCTCTAAAATAGAAGAGTGAATTTTAGGAACAACAGAGGTTAAGAGCAGAATATATTTATTGAGGAAAAGAAATCTTCTGTCTGAGAGAGACAGAGAGAGACAGAAGGGGGGCCTGACTGGGTTGCCCAAGATTGTCTCCTCTAGGGACTTTTATAGAGTAAAACCACAAGGTAAGGTGGGGGAAAAATGGGAAATCATGAGGTGGACATGAGGTGGGATAAAACTATGGTCAGTCAATAAGAATTGCTCAGGTAAAATTGATTAAATTGGGATCAAATGGGGATGTGAGTCACATAGCAAGCAGGCATGAACACAGAACAGGGGCTTTTCCTGTAAGGAGTTGGATCAGTGACTCTTCAAAGTGATTGCCACCTATCAATCCCCGATGTCCATCCCTAGGGAGGTATGTGGGTGCATTTGTCTAGTCTTGTGTCTTTGGCCCGCAGCAAGTATGTCTCCATTTGCAAGGTGTCACCTTATCTTCCATACTAACTCCTTTGAGGGCCTGGCCCTGTCTGACTGCCTATAATATTTCTATCTACCTCAGCTGCCTATAACAAACAGACCAGAAAGGGAGTTGCTCAGGTTTGCTGTTTTGGGAGAAGGAAAAAAAAGTAAATAAATCAGACTCATGTTCTGAAGCTGTAGTTTTTCTTTAAAGGATAATTTTTAAAATCTTGATTTCCTTGTCTCCTTTCTACCGACTTTATTTCTTCTGTCTACCTCACTGCTGATTGGAGATCGGCTTATTTCATGGAGCTGGGAAGGCAATGCTCAGATTTATACTTGGGAGCTCAAACTTCAGATTGACCTCAGCTCATCTTTGCCAAATTCAGATAATAGACCATTTCCTAATCCTGCAAATGATTTAATAAGATTAGCTGTGTGGAAAGAAGGATGCAGGAACCGTCACTTGTAAAGGGCATGAGGATTATTGCTCAGAGAGCAGAGCAGACTACTGATATTTCACTTTGGAAATAATTTTGGCACAATGGTCTATGTGTAACCAGGACCTGGAGGCTGGGCCTGCAGATGCACAGTGGCTGTACCCAGGATGAAGCTTGAAAATTCTGTCTTCATTTCATTTTTTGTCTCCTTTTTACTTTGAAACTTTGGGTCACATCCCTACTCAGCTCTGCACTTTATGAGTGTTTATATTACAAGCATGATTAACTCTAATTTTACCTAGTCTATTGCATCCTGAGATAGGAGGTTAGTGCGTGGCAAAGCTGGCTGGGCAGGTGGGTGTGGCCTGTTAATTACAAGATCCCAGAACACTTGCACAGAACAGTTTCCAAAGTCCTGCACATGGACTTCTCTGTAGGATGGTCTAGACCTTACATCAGCCTGAGGAGTGGGCTCTCAGCACCACCTCTCAGGACCTATACATAGAAGTTCTCACAGGTTTCCTCGAGATTTGGACAGCATGAAAGGAGAGGCAAGCCATGAAGAGCTTGCTGTCCTGGCCTTTCTTCACAACAGCCTGCCCTGCTTTCTCCAGGATGTCCTTTATTGCTTTTTCTTCTTTTACTTGGCCCAAGCTCATTCTGCACAGCCAGTTTCTCCCTTTCTCTTCATTTTTACTTTCTTGAATAAATTTGGCCACTGCCTTTCGCTCCTTCTGTTCAATTTTTTGTTCAAGAAGAGAACCCGGAAGCTAATTCCAGAGGGAGAGGCCAGCAACCCAGACCCCAGTAACGCTGAGTTGGCAAGTTCCTTTTAGAAGGAGCTACCCAATAACGATCCCCCTTCAAGACTGACAACAGAGGGGCTGGGGATTTAGCTCAGCGGCAAAAGCGCCTGCCTGGCAAGCGCAAGGTCGTGAGTTCGGTTCCCGGTACCGGAGAAAAACCAAAACCAAAAAAAAAAAAAAAAAAAAAAAGACTGACAACAGGCCGATAAAAAGCCACTAAAGTAATTGTCAGGATTTGCAGAGACATGCAATTGTCAGCCTTTATACTGTCCACATCCAGACTCCCTGGAGTGACGGCTAGAAGTCTCCAGTCATTATCCTAAACCTGCAATCACCTAGGACAGCAAGGAAAGCAGAGCCTCACAGACCACCCTAGGATGAGGTCACCACCCCCAGCAGAAGCAGTTACCCTGTGACAGGGAGCAAAAGCTGCTGCCTCAGCCCCCATGGAAGAGCAATCCTCTCATGGGAAACGAATTGCCCCTCAAGACATAAGGATTCTTTGGGAGCTACAAAACCACGGCTGAAATACTGGACAGGCCATTCCCAGCCCACCACAGCATCCCTTAAACCTGGTCCCTTTTCTTTGTTAACTGACCGGTCTGATCCTCTTCAGACTAGTGTCTCCTTGCGTTTCCCAAACTGAAGCCTCTTTCCTTATTTTCCTTATTTTCTTTTTCTCTTCTCCTTAAGGGGGTCAGTTTGATCTTTGTCAGGGCTGTGTTCCCCCTTGATCTTTCAGACCCTCAAGCTAACATTCCTTACCACTTTCTCCTACTTTCCAATTAGGCTTTTCACCTGTAAATCCATGTTGACTGCCTCGGTTTTCATTTCCATTACCAGTGAAGCAAGGACCCATGCCTGCCAGGGACACATGAGGACAGGACAGGGGGCTTGGGGTACACATGAGGACAGATGGAGGGCAAAGAGGATTCTTACAGAAAAGTCAAGAAGAGTTCACATTGTGCTTGGCTGAATGAAGTCAGAACACTTCCTGGATCACACAGTCCCTGAGATAGCTTTAGAGTGCTGCCTCCCTAATAAGGGGAGAAGGAAATGTAAACCTTTTCTCTAAAACCAGGAATACAAGCAATCCCGTGTGGGATCCCCCTGCTCAGAGCAAGGGAGCAGGTCTCTTCTTGCTGAGAATCTGGCTTTTCCTATACTTTCTCACGCAGAAGGCCATTCAAGCAAGGTCATGAATGGAGCTCTTTTCCTTCAGCCATGAGACAAACACCCTACTCAAAACCCCAGGCCACACCCTGCCCACAGAAGGCCTCAGATGATACCCAGGGGCCACTTACTGAAGCCCACAGGGCAACCACGGCAACCTCACCCTGCTCTGCTGTTTCACAGGACTGATGTCTGGTGCCGGGCTAGGAGGATCACTTATTCAATTACTGTCACTCACTTGTTCTCTGGAACATGATGAGGAGGGACTGACACCCAAAACCCAGCTGGTAGGCGAGGCACAGTTTGATGTGCAGGCGACGTGGCCTTTCTGAGGGCCCTCTTAAGCAGTACATCCGGACTGTGTAAAAATACAACACAGGTGGGCCTGGGTTCAAATGTTACACTGCGGTGTATTTCAGTCATGTGGCCCTGGCTGAGTTAGGTAACCTCCTTATGTGTCAGTTTTCTGACCTGTCAAATTAGGGCAATAAAGTATTTATAAGACTAAAAACCCGAGAATGAATACAATACTTTGGTCTCTTAAGATTGCCAGAGGATGAACCGAAGCAAAATTCCTGAAATCCCGGTCCACATTCCTAACAGGTGTAGAACAGATGCTCTGTGAGTCGCTTCCTTCCCTTTGTGTCCCCTCCCTGGCCTCCCTGGGCTCACTGAGGAAATGCTTTTGTCCCTGCAAAAACTGTCAAGTGAGACGGCGGAGCTGAGGTCCATTGGACGCGGTCTAGCATTGCCGTACCTGAGTCCCAGCACACAGTCCCTGCGCAGGGTGCAGGGGCTGCAGCGGGGCCATCACCCTAGGTCCTCCCTTCTGGAAAAGCCCTTTCCGTGCCAGCATCTGCTGCCATCCCCCGAGACAGCTGAGCACAGGATGGATAATAGGAGCATTATAGTCCAGCGTGTATCGATTCCCTCTTTCAACAAATAGTGCAAACTACGGCCCAGGACCAGCCAGGCGCCATGCAATCATTCACTCCTGCATTTACCCATCATGTTTCCATATTCATCCTGTGACTCACTGCTAAGCTCCTTACAACTGCTAAGCAGCCCATTCCATCTGACTCCCCATGGCCGTGCTGCGAGCGTGGCTCTACTAGTCTGCCTATTTCAGAGGTCAAGGCACTGAGGCACAGAGAAGCTGCATGTGCTGCCCAAGAAACATGGGCAAGACGTCTTATTGTAGTGGCAGGAGCAGTTCCAGGACCTCGCTTGTCCAGCGGTGAGGGGTAAGCATCGACTCATTTGCTCACACTTTCTTTCATTCACAGAGACTTTCACTAACCAGGAAGCATGTCCCAGACTGCAGTAGGAAGGGTGGGGTCCCGAGACACGTTCCCACCCACTCAGAGCCTACGTGCCAAGGGGTAGAGGCCAGGGGGTAGAGGCCAAGTTAGCCTCTACTTTATTCTTGACTTTCTAGCCAGCAAGCAGACAGATGGCTGGGTCAAAAATCCTCTTCCTGCCAGGAGAATAGATTTGTCTCCTTTAAAACAAATCACATGTATGGGGCATTGAATATGTGATCTTTGCTCTGACAGTGCTTATGCTAAGGACTCTCATTGGCTCCTGCTTAGATCTTCACAGCTCAGAAAAGAAAAAGTATATAATATCTCCATCAAAACCCAACACAAAGTTGGGTGTGGTGACGCATACCTGTCATCCCAGCACTCCGGAGGCTGAGGCGGGAGGAACATTGTGAGTTTGAGGCCATCCTGGGCTACAAAGTGAGTTCAAGACCAGCATGAACTGCATAGGAAAAAACATTGTCTCAAAAAGACAAAAAACAAAACAAAAAAACCCCCAACAATACATGGTTATAAGATAAGCTCAGTGTTCCCAAATTAATGAAAAATATTTTGTATTAGATATTGGGTATTTATTTTTATGTGTACTATAAAATATATAAATAACATCATTGACCCATTGTTTCAAAAATACTACTGCTTAAAGAACATTTTTTAACTTTTAAAATTTTTATTAGTGCAAAATGTTTACATTCCTTATGGAAAGTTGGTGCAGATGCCTAGCTAATCTCAATTCCTTTTTTCATTCCCTTTTTCCCTCCCCTTCCTTCTCTCTCCTTCCATCACTTGATCTTCTTCCCACTAGAGAAAGATCTATCTCCCTACTTCCTATTATCTTTCATTTTGCTCTTTAATCATAATTTGGATTTTTCATATAAAAGAAATCAGGTAATACTTAAATTTCTATGCCTGATTTATTTCACTGAACATTATGGTCTCAAGTGCACCCATTTTCCTATAAATAACTCGTGCATCCTTCTTTATGGCAGAGTAATACTCCATTTGTGTAAATACCATATTTTCTTTATGCATTCTTTTGTTGATGGACTGCTTTCAAGATTATGAATTGTGCCTCTATAGACATGAATGTATGTGCATCACTGTGATGACATCTTTAACTCTTTCAAGAAGATACCTAGGGGACCGGGGATATAGCTCAGTGGCACAGCCCCTGCCTGGTAAGCACAAGGTCATGAGTTTGATTTCAGGTACCAAAAAAAAAAAAAAAGAAAGAAAGAAAGAAAAAGGAAGAAGACACCTAGAAAGGGAATAGTTGGTCAAGTGGAATTTCTAGTTTTGGTGTTTTGAGGAAACTCCATACTGGTTTGCATAGTGGTTTATTAATTTACCTTAAAGAAAAAAAATTAAAGTAGGTTAATCAAAGAAAAAAAACTATGATGGCACACACAGGGGTACTTTAGATGTTGAAAATTACCAACATGGTACCTGATGACACGTGCAGTAGTTATCACTGGGGCATCACTGGCCTTGTGAGTGGTCAGCGCTTCATGGTGCAAGGTCATCATCCACACTGCAGGATGGCTGATGTCCCTGGTTCCCGCCATCCGGTGGCAGTAGCGCCACCCTCCCCCCTACCAACGCATGGAGACAAACCCCCACAAAAGGATATCTGGAGACATTTCCAAATGCTGCAAGGATTTAGTAACACTCCTGGTTATTGCTAAACCAAAATGAGAGAGTTCCTGAATGCCCCACTGGAAAAACAAACACACGGCTCTTTTCTGATATGTTTTGAAGCAGAATGAAAAGAAGGTAGAAGTGAAGTTCAGTTACCAAGTGGCTTGGTGGAGGAAGCAGCAGAGCATGTACACAAGAAGACACAGAGACATAGCGTGCTCTGGCAAGAGCAGGAAAAGCCCGGGGCAGGAGACGGCTTTCCTGGCTTGGGCGCTTTTATGGGGCAAAACCAGTTCCTTCCTGCTTGTCTTACAGGCAGGTGACAATATCTACAGAGAGTTCCTACTGCCTGCTGAAGGACGAGCAATACAACTTATTGCTTGACCTGAGTGCAGTGTGACACCAGCCAGAGAGAAATTCTGCAAGGACACAAAGTCAAACAATGAAAAATGTGACAGATTTATCGATCATTAAGGAAATAAACAAGGAAAGTTCAAGAAAACCCTGGGTCTCCTTCCAAGTGCCCTTTAATGTCATGTGCTGTGCATGATGAGGATGAATTGTCAGATGAGAATATATTAGTGTCATTTGCATATCACCCAATATACGATTCACGACCTTTAAAAAGTCTTGGGTATTTTTCGGTGCCTGTGAGCCACTAATTTTCCCATTACACGCCAAGATTGAGTGTCCTCTACATCAATGTGTCTGTAGAACAAATCTTTCCATAGATATTAATAGGCGGTGTCATGGATAAAAGGTTCCAATGTCAAATAAATTTGAGAAATATTGCACATTTCCGTTTTGGAGATTTTTAGTATACACTGGAATCTTAAAGTTTTGAGATGATGTCTTCTGTTCCCCAGGTAATCTAAAAAGTAAAATCTTGGTTTTAAAATCCAACTCACTTGCCTGGTGTGGTGGCTCATGCTTGTAAATCCTAGCACTTTGGGAGGCTGAGGCAGGAGGACTGCAAGTTCAAGCCCAGCCTGGGCAATTTAGTAATTTGGCAAGAACCTGTCTCAAAATAAAAAAATATAAAAGGGCTGGGGATGTAGTTCAGTGAGAGGGCCCTGGTTTGATTCCCAGCACACCCCCCAGGACCCCCAAATCAACAGATTTATCCCACCTTACTTTTTTTTTTTTTTTTTGTCTTTTTGAGGCAGGGTCTCACTATGCAGTTCAGGCCAGCCTTGGGCTCACTTTGTAGCCCAGGCTGGTCTCGAACTCACAACGATCCTCCTGCCTCAGCCTCCTGAGCGCTGGGATTATAGGCGTGCGCGACCATGCCCAGCCATCCCACCTTACTTAATTTTGGATGGCGGCAGATGCATCACAATAGTTCCCAGTTTGCATCTTCCCTGTCTTCACTTCAGGGCCTTCTCTCACCCTCCTTTTTCCTCCACTAACACTCCTGCAGTCTTCCTGCCTACTCCACACCATGCCAGGTACCTGCTCGAGATTCCTCTCCTCAGTGCTATTGCCGACAGTGAAGGTGCTCTTCACTATGAATTATCTCAGAACTGTACGGGTACAAAGTGGTGTCAGCATCGCTATTACTTCAAAGTTACTTTAGAATTAACCTCTGGACATGTAGTACATGTAGTTTGTAAATAACTTCGCTTCTTTTCACCTTCTTGTGACAGCTCATTACTGATTCTACTGATTATCAAGTTTTGATGTCTCTCAAATTCAATGAAATATTCAGTGCAATAGATTCTGTCCATAACTGCATGATGTTGGAGGTATTCAAAGTCAAGGCTAAGACCGTGCGGCTGGAAATGGACTTCAGCCTGTTACTGTATTTGCATAGATATTATGAGCCCTCCACTCTGTCCTGAGAATCCACTCCAAGGCCTCTAGCACGCTAGGCACATGCTCTGTCACTGAGCTGTATTTCTAGCTGTAAGGTAGGTTGTTTGCTAAAGCATGAGCTCTACCACTGAACTACACCACCAGCCCCTGAATCTGTTACTATATCTAATACATTCCCTGCCCCTTTCACCAAAACTAAATAAATGAACATTCCGCCTTCCCTTGGTCTCTCTCATGTCAGCAATCATTCTACTCTTTCAATTGTTTAAAACAAAACCGCAGCGTTTCATAATTGGATTTTCTTTTTGAATATCACGTCCACATACATGGAAGAAGGTCAGAGGCTGCCACTACTCACCAGCACGATGCCCCTGAGCGGCCCCTGAGCGGGCACAGAGCGAGGCCCGGCGGGGGCGGCCCTTCCCACCGATGCCTGTAGAAAGCTGGGCTGTGACAGTCACGCCGGGGCCTGGGCTGACGGCCCGACAGGAACTCTGGGCGCACGGTCTGCCTTGGTTACCTTCCTCATCACCGAGACAAAACACCCAACACTCTCAGCTGAGAAGGAGAGGTTTATCCTGGGCCCACATACGCAGAGGCTCAGTCCACCGCTGGCGGTGCCAAGGCGGATGGCTCTGCAGAGGGGCGCGGTGGGCAGGAAGCACAGAGACCAAGGGAGGAGCCCAAAAGGGAGACAAAGACCCCTCCCAAGTGACGCCCGCAGCGACCAGAACCTCCTAACAGCAAGGCAGCTATGACCCCCCATACCCCAGGCCCCTCCCCAAAGCCCCACCTGTAAGCGCACGCGGCTCTGGGGGACATCCAGGTATAAAGCACAACGGGGCCTTTAGGAGCTGTCCTGAGCAGAGATGAGAGGTCAAGTCCGTACCGCTCACCGGCAGGTCACTGGACGCAGGCTGCCCAGGACGTGGATGGGAGCAGTGGTGCTGCTGGACAGGACGGCTCTCTTCATGAAAAGGACTGACAGTCAACGGCCACTGGCCAGGGCGTACTGGCCACTGGAGGACCAGTGCTGCTTCCTTCCTCCAAGGCAGCCGAGCCGTACAGCATCGCCTCCACCTCACTTCACCACGGCTGCCTCATGTGCAGCCCCCACCTAGTGGGAATAGAGCCGCCGCCCCACCCTGGGCTCCTTGCATTGGGCCTCTTACAACGTTGGCTAGAACGATCTCTTGAAAATGTGCTAGATGGGCCGGGCACGGTGGTGCACACCTGTAATCCCAGCACTCGGGAGGCTGAGGCAGGAGGATTGTTGTGAGATCGAGAACAGCCTGGGCTACAAAGTGAGCTCAAGCTCAGCCTGAACTGCATAGCGAGGCACTGTCTCAAAAAAGGCAAAAAAAAAAAAAAAGAAAAGGTGCTAGATGATGCCAGGTCTCTGCTCAGAATCAGACACTACCTTTCCTCCTACACTGAACACAATCCAAGGTCTTTACTACTCGCCACCCTTTGCTCCCAGAGTCCTCAGCCTCCGCCCCTGCTGCCCTCACTTCTGCCCACTGTACCCTACCCTCTCTGGCCTCCTTGAAGATGCTTGGCAAGTTGGGTTGGAAGATACACTTATGCATGTTAAAATGTAACAAGCTTATTGGTACAATTCACCAATTCAGGAATCAGGCACACCGACTACCAGCGTTCACCTCTCCACCGAGGGGGTGTGGAGGGGACTTAAAGGTGTTCCTAGCAACAAGGTGAAGATGTCTGATGGGCTAGGCAGAAGATTTCTCTACTAGTTTCTGACTAGTAAAGATTCTAGTTAGAAGTCAGTTGGTGGTTTCTGGCTTCTGACTGGTTAAGTTTTAAATTCACGTTGAAGCCGGGCATGGTGGTGCATGCCTGCAATCCCAGCACTTGGGAGGCTGAGGCAAGAGGACCACTGTGAGTTTGAGACCAGCCTGAGCTACAAAGTAAGCTCAAGGCCAGCCTGAACTATACAGTGAGACCCTGCCGCAAAAAGACCAAAATACATAAATAAATAAATAAATTCACATTGAGTGGGGTTTCAGTTTGCTGCTGGAAGAACCCCAGGGGTTGGAGTGGTCTCAGCCTCATGGCCCCCACCATTCATACTACTGTTCCCTCTGCCCAAAACATTCAGGCTCAGCATGTCCCTTCCCTCCCTCCCTCTTCCAAAGCCTTCTGTGCCTGGGCATTTTAAAGCCGTGCTGCTCCTCCTCAGCCCTCCCAGTTCCCTTCGTACACCCCTTGTCTTGACAGCAATGAGCTCCAGGAGCAGAGGAATGTTCGGGCTCTTGCACTGACTGTTGTGTCCATACCACCTATACTCATCCCTGGAACATAGTAGGTGCTCAAGAAATACATGCTGAACGGCTTTCTCTAAGTTAGAGCAAAACGTTCCACTCTGGGCCCAACTGAAAACTGTCCTCTGGGTCTCTACAAAGGTCAGAACGGCTTTGTTTCCTTTCTTTTTGTTTAGTTTTGGTGATGTGCAGGCCATTTGCTTTTCTTGACCCAATTACATAAAGAGATTACTCAAGTGTCTGCTATAGAACAGCTGGTTGAGATGTCAAAATTCTGATTTTATCTCATACTCTATCTAGCCTTACAAAAACCATTTCTTTTGTTTCAGATTTGCACTGGGCTCTTCTATTAGTCTGTTTTGCATTACTATAATGAACCACCTGAGGCAGGCTAAGTTTATAAAGAGAAATGTTTAGTTAGCTCACAGGTTTAAAGACTAAAAGCCCACCTTCGAGCAGCCCTGCTGGTTTGGTCTCTGGGGAAGGCCTAGAGGCAAAGGGGCATAGCAGAAGGGAGAGATCACATTGCCAGACAGGAAACCAGAGATGATTCAGGCGCTGGCCTTGCTCTTACAACAGTTCTCTGTGAAGAACTACCTTGGGGCGCCATGAGAACACCCACAATTCCCTCTGAAGGCATTGTCCTCAAAGATCTGGGATCCTCCCACTACACTCCACCTTTTAGAGGTCCAAGACCTCGCACACTGCCACATTCAGGATCATCCTTGGGGAACAAATTACATCCAAACCATAGCAACTCCTAAAAGCTGGAAGCTAGAATCTTGATGATACTGAAGTTTTTCTGAGCCCCCTGATCCCTGAGAGCAGTGTGGATTAAGGGCATCCAGCCCTTACATGTCCTGCAGTAAGACCCACCCCCACCCTTCCTCGTGTGTCCCGTAAGACTCCCAGATGACTTTCTTGCTTCCTTGCAAGAAACCCAGGCTTCCCTCCTTTTGTTTGACACATTCCTTACTGAGGAAAGTTCTTTTACTACAACGGTCTATATAAAATCATATCCTGATTGACTGATATATTTTGTTTTTCATAAAGAGACTTGGGTTTGGAGAGGTTATTAATAGCCTTAACGATAAAGTGTCCATTGGAAAATCAGCAGCTGACAATCTCCAGTGACGAAAAAACTCCTAACAATAGACAACAGACAGCCAAAGGGCCTACTCCCTCAGCAGAAAGCAAGCATGGAGCCCCACTTCACAACGGGAAATAATTATTACTTCCAGAGGCTGACAGAAACTTGATTCAAGCAGATGGCTGGACAAAAAGATAGTGTTGGAAATAATTTCCCAATGTATAAAGTAAATGTGGCTCTATATAATTTCCTCCTGGAATCAACTATCCCAAGTGTGGTAGTCATGAAAGACTCATTCCTTCCGTCTTGGGGCTCTGGTTATACAGAGTTGAGGTAGAGGCAGGAAGTCCTGAGAAGCTACAAGCTGTCATTCACTGCAGGTCTACAAGCTCTTACCTTCCAGAGATTGGTCCAGGAGGGTCACGAGCTCACCCTCTCATTGGGGAAAAGATCTGTAGTCAGCTGATAAAGACCAGGATTGAGACAAATAGCCTTTCTTCTAAAAGCCTTCATGCTATGTGCAATCCAACAGAGACACTTAGCCTCCAAATACTACATCAAAACCAAAAAATGACCAGTCAGTTTTAGATGTTGATGAAGTTTGATATTACAGGCCCATTGGTAACTTGCAGATTTGGGATTCTTGAATTTATCAGGGATTCAGATGCATTGGGAATCCTCTCCAGATTATATGCCAGATGTGTGTGTGTGAACATATTTATTTTTCTAAAGAAAGTTTACACAGCTCTCTAACATTCTTTTTTCTTTTTGTCTCTTCGAGACAGGGTCTCTCTGTGCAGTTCAGGCTGGCATTGAGCTCACTTTGTCACCCAGGCTGGTCTCGAACTCACAATGATCCTCCTGCCTCAGCCTCCCAAGTTCTGGGATTACAGGTGTGTGCCACCACACCCAGCAAGCTCTCTAACATTCTTAAATAGAAGAATTTATTCCCCTAAATGGATAAGAACCACTACCCTCTATAGATATTTTGAGCTTCAAAGAAATATCCCCTAGACAGACCACACACACCATCTTTGGCCAGGAGAGGCAAGTTCATAGCCACATACGACAGGGCTTACTTCATCTGGGGCGCTCTCTAAGTGCTCAGCCTGGACCTGGGATCAGCCTGAGCTAAGTCATGCCAAAGACCTTGGAACTGGCAAGGTCTACACAATCAATTCACCTCCTAGGAGCTAAGTGGAGAGTTACGTGTCACTAAGAGAAAGACTAGTACAGACCTGCCTCATATGGCGACCGAGGTGCGTTCCGTTTCCCTGCTAAATAAGGAAGTGTATATAGAATGTACATTTTAATACGGCCAAAGGAAACAAAGAAATGGTCAAGGGAAACTCCAACTTAATGACTTTGCTTTTATTTTCCTAACTCTTACATGCAATGCTATAAAGTATAACAGAACTAAAACTTCAGTGGACCCTTGACTTACAAACTCAATTCATTCCGGAGAGCTGGTTGCAACTCAAGTTGTCCATTGAAGGCTTGGGCTGCTCTTCACAGCCTTCAAAGTCTCTCTCCTGTACACAGCAGAGTTCAGTGTCCTTAGAGAGACACTGGCCCAGGACTTCTCGATTAACCCCACACAGGACAGGATGCTGTAATTCTCCTTCCAGAGCTCTTTAAGGGTTGCATCTATACCTGAGACCACCAGGAAGCCCAAGCAGCCGGCATTCTGGTCGTAACTCAAGACTGCGGTCGTCAGTTAAAACTAAAATTCCGGTCATAACCCAAGCTGTTCATATGTTCAGTTGTAACTCAAGGGCCCGCTGTACTGCACTACACAGTACAATCAGCAAAAAAAATTATAGCACTGTATAAGCAAGGTGACCTGCAGGAAAAAAAAGACATTGAGACTCTATAAACAAGATGTACAGAACTTTACAAAAAAATAAGAGATGGGTAGTAGGTCTGAGCAGCAGATCATTCAGTCCAAGCTATCATTAAATACGTAGGTCATTCAATGACGAATATCTGTAATTATTTGATTAAGTCCAAACCATTTTACACTTTCCACAAATATTCTCCTTTAAGCATGTAACCTGACAACTATAACAGCACTGGCTAGAGATAAGATATGAAAAAGAAATGGAAGCACTACCCGTACGTTGGCTTGTTTTTTCCTTTGTAAGAACTCAAACCTGGATTTCATAGCCCATGCTTGGAATTAACAATAGCTATCGGAATTACTGCCATATGTTTTGCTTGGATTTAACAAAGCAAAGACAAAGCTTAATTGGCTGACTGAACCATGTCTTCGTGGGACTTTAATTTTCCTATAAGAACAGTAAATGCTAACAAGATAGACCTTCCTGCTCTCTTGAGCTCTGTTTATAGTTCTAAGAAATAAACTAAGTTATTACATTAAAAATATTCCTGTATGCCGGCAACATCTAACTTGTACACATGGATGTCGTAGAGTAGAAGGGATTGCATGAAAAAAAGACCCCAAAACATAGCTGATACCTAAGCCTGATTCTGACTCTGCCAAATTAAACAAACCGGTGCTTCTCCGCTGTTACTACCTTGAGCTTCGGCCCGAGGTAACACGAACCACCAGGCCCCGTTCGTGAGACAGCACTTGAGAGGTGTGTTCCACCTGCAGTCCGTGGCAAGGAGCGCCATTTGTCAAACTGCATGTAGAATAAATGAAATGAAATTCTGCTGCCCGTGAATGACCTCTAAGGGGACCAGCACACTAACCAGGGCAGAGATTACAGAAGCTCCGTTGAAATGTCACCTCCTCTGCGACTTAATTGCTCCCTTCTCTGTGCTGGCCGGCGTCACGGCTCCTGGCTGCTGCCGCTGCCTCCCTGTCTGGCTGGGATCCTCTGGGGCAGGGACTGTCTCTTATTTACCTTTGGAGCTCCAGTAACTTGCACAGTGTTTTGTAATCAGTGAGAATTTGTGCAGTGACTGTGGAGATTCATTTAATGAGAGCCAAGTGCTAGATCAAACGCGCAGCCTGATTCTGAGCATGCTCGGAAGGCTGCTTCTAGCTCATATTCCCTTATCTCTAGTCTGCATAAAAGCCCTGAGGACTGTGCCCTTCCTGCTGCCATGCCGCAGACAGGAAGGTAGGACAAGCTGGTTCTGCCCTCACACCGCTCAGGGCCTTGGGAGGGTGAAGACTACCAGGGGAGGAAAGACAGCACCCACAGCCAAAATAATTGAACTCAGTGATCTGGCAAAACATTTTCTATGGGCACTCAGGAGGCTGAGGCAGGAGGATCGTTGCAAGTTCTAGACTAGCTTGGGCTACAGAGTGAGCTCAAGGCCAGTCTGAACCGCACAGCGAGACCCTGTCTCAAAAAGACCAAAAAAAAAAACTGTCTACGCCAAGCACTGTTCTAAGCACATGACATTTTTATCTCCTGGATTTCTCACTGCGTAGGGGAAGCACAGTTTTGCACACTCTGCATGTGAGCAAACTGGCACAGAAAGGGGGGGTAACTGCCCGAGTGACGGAGCTGCCTTCCTCCCTGAGCCACCCAGCTCCCAAGAAGCCGAGCAGCGGGAACCACTACTGGGTTATGGACCTGGCCACATCCTGTGTGCCTGGAGGTCCCCGTCTGTCGCATGGGTGTAACAGGGAGCGCCAGAGGGCAGGGGCTGTGTTTCTTTATTCATCTCTTTTCACTTTCCCCTTTAGCAGAGAGATGGCCTCTAGCAGAGATGAGCAGCCTCTCAAAGCATTCCCTAGCCGGGCATGGTGGCATACATTTATAATCCTAGCACTTAGGAGGCCAAGGCAGGAAGATTGCTGGGAGAGTTCGAGGCCAGCCTGGACTACATAGTGAGATCAAAGGCAGCCCAAACTGAACTACATCAGGAGACCTTGTCTCAAAAACAAACAAAAAAGCATTGCATAAACTGAATGAGTGGAGGGTCCTCAGATTTCCCAGCAAGAGAAAAAAGGATAAAGACTGGACCCTCTGCTGCCTCAGGGGTGTGTGTGTGTGTGTGTGTGTGTGTGTGTGTGTGTGTGTGTGTGTGTGTGTGTGTGTTAATAGCAATCCTCACAGCTGGCCCCGGAAGCCCTGTGGGCTGAAGTGCTTTTAAAACTAGACCCTGTAGATTTTGCTAGAGCAAAAGCAGTTTGTAAAAACTTTTTTAAAATGTCAAAGCAGTTTTCAAAGATATGTGTAACCTTACACCCAGCAGGTCTAGGAGTTTACCCTAAGAATCAGGTGGCTCCCTTCCCAGAGGCCATGCACAGAGCAATCTGCGGGGCTGGGCAGGTGCAGCAACAGGTACAAGAGTGGATGTGACGGTTTGTGTCTGGATGTCCCCTCAAAGCCTCATGCAGTCATGGGACGGGCTTTTAGAGTTTATGACTGATCCATGATTTAATGCTAGGATTATGGGTGTGAGAGCTACACCCGCCCTGGGACGGATAGTTTGCATATGTAGGGGAGAGAAGGAGGCTGCTTGCCACCACTCCTCCCTTTTGCTCTTGCTGCTTTTGCTGTCTTCCACCATGAACTCTTGCCCTCTGCCATGTGCCACTCTGCCTTGGAGCCAGCCGAGAATGGACTGAAACCTTCACAGACTGTGAGCTAAATAAACCTTTCCTTCCTTAATTTTGGGTGTCAGGTATTTTGTCTCAGCAATGACAGAAAAGCAACCAAGACAGTGGAGGACACGCAGTCTGTCACTGCAGAGCCGGTGGTTTGCCAGGAAGGACTCACCACCTTTGTGATGTAAGGAGTCGGCACATTTTGCTTTTCAACAGGATCCACAAATCCCAGCTTTAAAATACTGGCTCTGGCAGATTTCAAAGGGTGGCCCAACTTACCTCCTTCCTTCTGCCAGGCCTGCGCCCTTCCACGTTGACTGGCATTGGCCCACAGGAGGGCAGGGCTGTGTTTTTTAGCAAAAAGAGGTCTGAAAAGTGTTTGCCTGCAGTGGCCAAGGAGGGCATGACTTCTTGCCCATGTGACCCCTGCTGCCACCATCAATTCAAGAAGGCCGGGTGAGCCTGATGGCAAGGGCATGTGATTTAGCCACCTCTGTTACCCCGCGTCATCAGCTGCCCCTGGCCAGACACACGGGAGAGGCCAGCCCCGCCCTCCAGCCTCAGCCAGCCCACAAGCTGAGCAGAGAGGCACCGAAGCAAGGCCAGAGCTCAGCTGACCTGGCCCAGATCAGCAGCCTGGCCAGCTCCCAGAACTGTGAGCTAAGTTTTAAACCAGTACATCTGTCACTTTAAGCTAATACATGTTGGGGTGGCTTCCCACATATTGTTTACTTTTCTCTCATTGCTGAGACAAAATACCCAAAGCCCAAAATGAAGGAAGGAAAGGTTTATTTAGCTCACAGCTTGTGGAGGTTTCAGCCCATAATCAGCTGGTTCCATGGCAGCGTGGCACATGGCAGAGGGGCAACACTTGAAGGCAACAGAAGACAGCAAAAGCAACAAGAGCAAAGCGGAAGAGCAAGCCTCTTTTCCTCCCTTATATTGCAAGCAGGCTATCCCGCCCCCAGGGTGGGTGTAGCATTCACACAATCTCCATGCCCTCTTCTTGCACAGAAGGAGGATGTTAAACTTCTAAACTGAAGGTGACACAATGTATCAACCATTACACTATATAATATGAGCTAACTGATAACACAACTAAAGTATATTGGGGGTTAAAATAGTGTTACCAATTATATCTAGATGTCCCTCCAAAGCCTCATGTGCTCATACGCTGGGATCTGGGGAGATGAACGAATTACGGGGCCAGTAAGGCGGGCTTGCCGTTGGTGGGAGGGATCCGGTCTGAGGAGACAGGCAGTGGGGGCCTGAGGGTCTGTCCGGCTCCGCCTCCTCCCTTGCTCTTTGCTTCCTGCGGGCTGTACCTGGGGCCTCTCTTCCCTGCCACGCCTCTCTGCCACACTGCTCCCTCCTCCGAGCCCTTGACCATGGACTGAAACATGAGCCAAGATAAGACCTTTCCTCCTTCAAGTGGTGGGTTTTGTGTATTTTGTCCTAGCAACGAGGCAAGTAAGACAGAAAGGGATTCAGTTCACCTAACTGGAGATAAACATAGAAGCTTAGTTACAAAGAATTCCCTTGCATCATGGTTAACGAAAGCATTCACACCGGCAAAGTATGCTGCTGCTAACACTGAAGCTGCTTTCCAGGTGTGCCACTAAATTCTGATGAACAGGTGAAACTGTTACTGTCCCGTCACCCCAAACACGTTATCTTGCAGAAATGGAAGGTTGGGCTACCTGGATCATTCAGGGTGGTGTAGAGGACCATCTCGCTGTAAAGAAAAGTAAGAAGCTCAGAACAGAGCCCAAAATGTGTGAAGTTTTGCTTTTTGAAGACACAACGGGGGGAGCAAATAGTAATCAAAGAGTGGTATGGTTCTAAGGGGGGAATCAAGCAAAAAGTGAGATGATAGTGGATGATTTGATGGTGGATGTTTCAATGGTGGATGTTTTGATGGTGGATGTTTTGCTGGTGAAAGCCATTGTTAAACTTAGTAGCTGAGTGTCTTCTAATCTCTTCAAAGATGCTGCCAAAACCAATAAGTCTTGTTTTTAAGACTCCAAACAAAGAGGATGTTGGAAATCATTGGTAGAGCAAAATCTTTAATGGCACTGGAAATACAGCTTTTTTTTTTTTATTTTAAAAATAAAAGGAGGAAAACATTAACAGACAACCTTTTACAAAAAAGCAAAAGAACAGTATAGACAATACAGAGTTACAAACAAAGTGCTAGGAAATTAACAATGCTTATTGTATTACATATTGATATCTTTAAAGTGGTTTCTCATGAAAACAGATAGAGACATGCAATATTGATCAGTCAAGGACTCACTGACCATTTCTTTCAGCAAAGAAATAGAAGGCAGTAGAACAACTATGTTAACTATCCAGTATATACATACACACAAAATTTCTCCTTCTTTCCCTTCTCTTTTCCCACATCCCAATTGTCCTTTACCTTTGAGTGTTTTCCTATCATTTCACAATGTCTGTCATACCTCCTAGTTTAAATTAACTCTTTCAGGTTTTACACTAGTGAAACAATGCAGTGCTTACACATGTATGTCTGATGTATTTCACTTATGAGTAGTATGGTCTCTAGTTGTGACCATTTAAATATAAAGGCCTCGAGTTTATCTTTCTTTATAGCTGAGTAATATTCCATTATATAAAAGTACCAAAATTTTCTTATCCAATCCTTGGTGGATGGACATCTGGGTTGCTTCTGGAAATACAGCTTTATGATAAATAAAGGAAGCCAACTAGAAAACAGCACGTAAAATAGAGTCCTACTTTTGTTACAAAATGAATACACAGCCAGGTGGTGGTGCACACCTGTAATCCTTCCACTAGGGAGGCTGAGGTAGGGGGAATAAGGCAATTGAGTGAGATCCGTCTCAAAATAAAATTTTGTTTTTTAAATTTTTTTATTTTATGGAAAAAAGGAAAACTTTCATAACAATATAATGGAAGACTAACAATAGTTAATACATTGCATTGTATCTTTATAGTACTTACTCAAGAGTACAAAATATGGGAATAAAAAATTTTCCAAATGATATTAGCACAGACCTTTCTTCTCAATGGACTAAAGAAACTAGCAGTATAACTATCTTATATTTTTTTCTTTTTCTTTTCCTTTCATTCCTTTCCCCTTTCTCTCATCCTAGTTCTTTTTTTCCTTGGAACAATTTCGTCCCATTTCACAACATCTATTGTACATTTTGGATCTTATTCCCTCTTTGTTTCTTATACCAGGAAGATAATACAATGTTCACACATGTGCATCTGATTTATTTCACTTATGAGTATGGCCTCAAGTTGCCTCCATTTACCAATAAAATGCATAAATTTATCCATTTTTATGGTTTAATACTCCAATTGTATAAAAAGACCACCTCTTTTTTATCCATTCCTCAGTTGATGGGCATTGGGGCTGTTTCCAAGATTTAGCTATGACAAATTGTGCTGCTATAAAAATGGATGCACATATATCCCTGTGGTATGGTGTTTTTAATTCTTCAGGGAAGATATCCAGAAGGGGAATAGCTGGGTCAAATGGGACCTCTAATCCTAGTTTTTTGAGGAATCTCCATATTGATTTCCATAGCGGTTGCACCAGTCTGCACTCCTACCAGCAGTGGAGAAGGGTTCCTTGTTCCCCACAGCCCCTCCAACATTTGTTATTGGTTGATTTCTTGATAACAGCCATTTTTTCAGGGGTGAGATGGAATCTCAGTGCTGCTTTAATTTGCATGTGTCAAATGACCAACGATGTTGAGCATTTTTTCATATATTTATTTGCCATCAAAATAAAATTTTAAAGTTGGCTGGGGATAGAGTTCAGTGGTATAGCATTAGTCTGACATGCACAAGGCCTTGGGTTTAAACAGCAGAGAGAGAGAGAGAGAGAGGGAGAGACAGGCATCGGAAACTAATTGGAGGTCAGAGAGCAAAGTGGGTTCTAACGGTAGTTATCTGTGGAAGATGGAAATAGAGATAATTCTTATTTGTCTTCCCATCATTTGTTATTCTTTCTTTCAAACTAATGCAATAAACAGGTACTTTAGTTGGTGTTACAGGTTATATCTACATGTCCCCCAAGAGCCTCAAGCACTCCTGGCAGGGCTTTGGGAAAGTGATTTTTTTTTTTGTTGTTTTTCATCCGGTACCAGGAATCGAACTCATGACCTTGTGCTTGCCAGGCAGGTGCTTTGCCGCTGAGCTAAATCCCCAGCCCCTGGGAAAGCGATTGGATTTGGGGGCTTACAGCTGCCTGGTGCTGGGATCTGCTCAGAAGAGACGTCTCGGGTCGTGGCCTGGAAAGGTTTCTCTCCCTCCCCAGCTCCCCCCTGCATTCCCTCCCGCCCGTCCTGCCTCAGAGCCAGCTGACTCTGGCCTGAGCTGTGAGCCACCATGAACTGCCCCTCCTTTTAGCTGCAGGTGTCAGCTACGGTGTCTCAGCATGAGAAAGGGTTGACAAAATTTAATACAAGTTACAGAGCTGAACACACTAAGTGTGGCACACTCATAGGTGCTCACACGTGTCCACCCTCCTTCTGCCCCGCCCAACCCAAAGCAACGCAACACTCTTTTATCATTGCTCTGAGTCCCCAAAAAGGCCCTGCTGCCCACTGCACCCATTCAGAATTTCCTTAGAGGTCGGCGGTCTCTAGAACTGTAGACTCTTCCCCTGTGAGACCACAGGGCAGCCCTGCAGAACCCCCGCTGCCTCCCTGGCTCCTGGGGAGCCCACAGGGGTGGGAAGGCAGCACCCCACACAGCCAGAGGGAAGGATGGGCGGGGACTTGAGACCCAGAAGCACTTCTGTGAGCATGTGAGCAGCCAAGGAGCACCTCTGCCATCACCGGTGCAGACACCCTGCTCAAAAGCGAGGGCGGCCACAAGCCAGGGCTCTCATGGCCCCTGGAGCCCGTGAGCCCAGGGCACAGAAGTGTCTGTGTGTGACACAGCTAATCACCAGACTCACTTCTAAAATGCCAGCTAGTGAGAGGCGGGAGTGCCCAGCTATCCTCACTCATCCACAAATGTGACTTAGCAGAGACAGAAGCCAACGCAACTCTCTAAAACGGGCGGGGAAACAGCAAAACAAGTCCGAGGTCCCAAACGACAAGCAGTTTATTGAAAATGCCACAGAGGTCAGGCTGCAACTAGGTGTAGTAATGCGATCACAAGTGTGAGGGTGACCCATGATAATGAGTTAGTGACTGCATGGTGTAGGGTTAGCAGACGGAATAGGTATGAGACACAGCAACAGAGAAAGAAGTTTTATGGGGCGGAGGTGGCGGGTGAGAATACAGACCGTGCCCAGGGGCAAGGGGGCTGGGCTTATATAGAGGCAGAGGGCAGGACCGTTAAGAGTGGCGTGAAAATTTGGGGCAAGGGGATGACTTTGGCTTTGTTTGAGTGGGCAGGACATTTTCTGGATGGGCTGGAATTTTTGGATTAGGTTAGAGCAGGATGCCTGTCAGGGGGCCCATTACATTAGAGCAGGATGTCTGCTTGCGGGGGGTGGCGGTGGCTTTTGTAGTTTCTCCATGGGGGTTGGGACTGAAATGGACTCTAATAGGCAGCACGAAAACTTGGAGCTGAGCAGGCCGGTAGATAACCCTTCTGAGCTGCATTCACAGAATGAATGAAACGTGGAGTGACCCATCTTTTTCCCGAAGGGCATACGGTTAGCAGATGCCTGAGAGGACGTCAGCACACCGCTGGCATCTTTTCGAGCATCCGCTTCATGTTCGCCTCCACCACTATACCTTGTCCTCAGGATGGAGGGAGGAATGTACTCCCCCTTGAAAAATCTGGAGTTACGTTAGGATAAAGAAACTATCCAGTTATCAAGAAGGACTGGTCAGGACTGGAAAACGTTCACCTGTCCCTCTCCTGTTTAAACCCTTTGTAAAGTAAATACAGAAGTCCATCACAGACCTTGTTAAGGTGTGGCAATCAATGCATCTATCCTACAGCAGTAAAGGTGAACCTTTTAGAGATGAGGGCCTGAAACCCACTTATTTATTGCCAAGTACCCACACTGCAGGTAAACCTGAATGCTCAGGCGTGATCCTGGGATACCCTGACTCGTGCGCTGACAGAGAGAGCCCTGTGTGCCTGCTGCAACACGAGTGCCACAGGTTCGCCATCACTGCCGTACAGTGTCCTTATCTTCGGCCACCGTGCACTTGGTCTGTGAACGACATGCTCAGCTACCAGCAAACTGAGCTACTACTCGCAAGGGCTGACAACGTTCCACCAATGAGGAAACTGAGGCTTAGAGAGGGAGGAAAAGTGCCTAAGGTGATGCAGCTTGCCGGAGGACAGCAGGACGCAAGCTCCTTGGATGAGCCTGAAACAAGGGAGAAGCCTCAAGGCACAGCTGGGCAGTGCGCACGGGGGCAGTGCGCAAAGGCACGTTTCAGCTCTCTCATCAGACAGACCGCTCCATCTCTTGCCCACCTGCCCCCAGGACGGCTGAGTAGTTAGAGTGGGACCACACGTACAGAGAGGCCGAGAAACAGGAAACCATTTTAGAGACATGTGGTAGGTTGACAACTGGTGTTCAACTTGTAACACAAAGGTGAACTGAACCAGCGTGGTGCTGGGTGTGGGGGCCCACCTGAGGATCGTTGCCGGCAGCGTAAGAGGCAGAATTGGAGGGGAAGAAGTTCAGAGGCTGTTGGGGAGGCCATTGGGAGCTGCTGGTTTCCCTGGAGGATCTTGTCATGCTGGCTTCCCTGATGAACTCCGCTATTCGCTTCGTCAAAGGAGCTCGGGACATTACTATCGCTGAGGATGGCTACGGTTCACTTTGGGGGAGCTCTGGTCCTCACTTTAAGCATCACTTCCTGGCTCCGGAGGGGAAGATGGTGCACGGCAAGGTCTCCAGGAGAAGCTTGTCACCTTGGCTTTCCTGACGGGAACTTGGCTTTCCTCATCACTGGAGCTGCTCAAGACCTCACTGTTTCTGAGGATGGCTGTGGTACCTTTCGGGGGAGCTCTGGTTCTTACTTTGGGTGTCACTTCCTGGCTCCAACACAGATCCCTCAGCCTGCTAGCACAAATCCTTCATCCTGCTGGTTCAGACTTTTTCTAGATTCCACCACTGACCTTTGGGCCTTCCCAGAGCAGATCTGTGAAACAGGCCTGCATGAGGCATTGTCATGGGCTCTAGGTCTTCAGCTGGACTCATGCAGGACATTGTCATGGGATCCACGCCCTCAGCTGGATTCTTTGGTACTTAGTGTGTGGACAGATTTCCTGCACTCTCTTTGTGTATGATTCTTTGGGTGACTATTATAAATAATCTTATGAAATATGTGTCCTGTATTGTACTGTTCCCCTTGCAAAACCCCAAAGTACAATAAGACACCATGTGCTATCAAAGAAAGGACAGACGTCTGAGGCCACCTCCCTCCTCATGGTGCTCCCCTTCGATCATTATGGTGTCAAAGGAAAGGCACATGCCCTCTTTTGTCCCCCAATTTAATGCTTTCAGTAAAGAGCATAGCATGTCTTTGGAAGATGGCCCTCTCGGGTACGCATGCTGGTACTTGAACTAATCTTTCCCAGGAGCTTCCGTGTCTTACGTTTAACACAAACACCCTACCTGAGCTATCTGTCTTAACCGGCATAAATAACCATTTCCCTGTTCCTATCAATTCTGTTCCAAAGAAATGACGACTGTAATTTAATACCCTTAATCTATGCAATACAAAAAGGAGAGAAAAAAAAAACACCACAACACTTTCTCATGAAAGGGACACTTTATATATAGCAATTCACTTTTTATTATCATCATTATGAATAGCAAAGTCCATAGTTCAGTTTCCAGGCAACATACAAATGATGTTTTATGTACAGGACACCTGCATGTAATGCGATGACATGGTATGGTTTGTTTTTTTTTGAACGAGTATGACTTCCCAGGCTATTAAAAGGAAGCCGCACAGTTTAAAGCTGAACAATTACAACAACGCAATCTTCAGGCAATTAAAACTCATGGGCTGTTGAAACAATGTGGAGATCTGCTAACACGGTATCTATTTTTATTTTCCTTTTGGTACGGGGAAGTGAACTCAACACCTCTGCACTGAGTCACATCTCTGGTCCTTTAAAAGTTTTTAAAATTTTGAGACAGGGCTCTTGTAAGTTATAAGATTGCCCAACCTGGCTGGAATGCTGGATCTTCCTGCTTCAGCCTCCCAGAGTGCTGGGATTACAGGTGTGCACCACTTCCCCTGGCTAATCTGGTCTTTAACTACACAACATCAAGTAGAAACTGTCTTCTCTTCCCATCTAAGGGTCATTGAAAAGAAAAGACTAAACCAACCCACCCGCTCTGAGGGCCAGTCGGCAGGTGTGAGGGGCCCACTTCAGGATGGGCAGGTCACTCGAGCATGTGCCGCAGCACCCCCGGGTCGGCCTCCACCGCCTGCAGGCCCTTGTGCAGGCTCAGGAAGGTCGCCTGCTTCCCGTAGCGCTGCCGCCAGCGCACGAAGGCCTCCACAACCTGCGACTGCACGTTGTGGGGGTGGTTGGCCTTGCAGCGGTAGATGTCCGTCTGTGACAGCCCCAGCGACAGCACCACGTGCTCCCACTCGGCGCCCAGCTTCTGGGCCAGCTGGTTGATCTGCTGGTCCGATGGGGAGCTGTTGAGCATGTGTGAGGGGATCCCGGGCACCTGGTCACCTAGGGGAAAAGAGGCACAGGTGAACGGAGCCAGCGGACACACCCGACCCGACGAGGACATGACGGGGGCAGAGGTGAGGACGGCGGCGACTGGAGACCACGACAGGTCTGCTTCTGTGCGGCGTGGTGCCGGGCCAGGCCTTCCCTGGAGTGCTCAGTACAACCAGGCTTCGGGGCTGAAGAAGCGCCCTTTACCTCCCCTCTGCCGGCGTCTAGCTTTCGTTGTGCTCTTTCATTTATTTGGGTTTCGGGTCTCTCAAAGAGACAAGAGAAGCCACACTCCCTTTACGCTTGCACGTCTGACTCACAGGAAACAGGGAGATGGCTCTCTGGCAAACGGGAAGAGGACCAAGGATGGGGGGTGGGAGGACAAGGGGGTGAAGGAGAATTGGGACGCGTTATGTACCCAAGCCAGCTCCCAGGAGGGACGGAATCACGTGCTGCAGACAAGCACCAATACAATTAAAGAAGAAGAAGTCCCTTTTAGTGGCTATGAAAACGTTCACTACAGAAAACTGGAAAATAAGAAAAACAAAAATAACTAGAAATCCTGCCAGAGAAGCCCGCTGAGCACAATCTGGCCTATTTCTCTGATATCACAACATGTGAAGATGACCCTGTGCTAACTGCTTTGTGACACGCTCCCCTCACTCCTGTCTTTTACCCGCAGCCACGCCAGCTCGCGGGGATGAGGACCAGCTGCAGGGGGGCCCCCACCATGCTCGCCTGTGGGCCTGGGAGCTTGCTTTTACTGCAGAAAGGGCTGGCTAGGGGAAAGGCTGAACCAAAAGGCTCCTCTCTCCCAGGGCTTCAGCACGACACACTCCGAAGACAGGTGCAGTTGCTAAGAGAAGCTGGAGCCAAGAGGCCTGCTGCAAACAAAGTAAACCACGGAGGCCCCGAGGTGGCAGGAAAAGAGGGTAGTGGACGGATCAGAGGCTGCCAGGGTAGAGCTGAGCGTCCAGGCTGAGCCTGCAAGAGGAACAAAAGCGCGTGCTGCAGAGGAGGACAGAGAGGCTGAACACGCACTTCCTAAACTAGATCCGGTCTGCCTGAGACCTGAGGAAACTGCATGTGCAAAGGCCCAGAGGCAGGAGAACACCAAGCTGCAGCCAGAGGCCCCAGCAGCCACGGGGGATTCTGGGAGGGCCTCCCAAGCCCCAGGACGATGACGCTGGTTATTGGTCAGGCACAGCGTCACATGACTTGGGTTGCCCACTGTACACTCACCGGCCTACTGTTTCAATGTAGCATTCAAGAAGGCAGCAGCGGGCATTCCATTAAAAGACTCGGTGTTCTCCTCTGTCTCTGCCCTGCCCATGCCCTTGGCCTCCAGGCAGTTAGCTGCCAGGACCTTAGGGACAAGTCACAAATACTCTTAAGAACTTCTTCTGCTGTGTGTCAACACTGCAAGTTTTTTATCTTTTATATTTTTTATTAACACATACTAACACATACATATCAGTGGGGCTCTGGGAGATGACACGGAGCTCACTAAGCAAATGCAGCTACCCTTTCCACATCCCTTCCCCACGCTGTGATCCCCAGTCTTGAGGAATCCCAATTCAACTTTCAGGACAACGACCTGGTAGCTTCCACGTACGAGAGAAAACTTGTGCTACTACTTGTCTTTCTGCATCGGGCTCATTTAGCTAACATAATATCCTTTAGTTCCATTTATCCTAGTGCAAATGACAGGATTTCATCCTTCTTTATGGCTGAGTAGTACTCCACTGTCTGTATACACCATATTTCTTCCATGCATTTATGTGCTGGTGAGCACTTAGGCTGACCCCATTCCTAGCTACTGTCAAAACTGCAATTTGAAAAAAAGAACTAACAATTAGAATAATGATGATACTACTAATCAGTCTTTTACATTAACAGTAATGCTCTTTTGGTTTTTATAAAATACAAGTAAGTTAAAAAACCCAAAGAACACAAAGTACAAAGAAAAAAAGCACAACATCTAACAGCCCACCATTGTGTTCATAGTTGGTGAACAGTATTTTGGACACCTCCTTATGTACATATACTGTCCAAAAGAAAGGCAGATACACACGATCTCATTTAAAATGATGATATGAGAACTCTTCCCTAATAAAAGCTATTTAATATTGTTTAAATTTAACAGTAGAAAAAGCACAAGTAAATTGAATACTATTCTTTGTTTTTTTTTGTTTTTCTCCCAGTACCAGGAATCGAACTCACGACCTTGCGCTTGCCGGGCAGGCGCTTTGCCGCTGAGCTAAATCCCCAGCCATTGAATACTATTCTGACTGGCAGTTAAATACTTCCAAATACATACCCATGATCTAACACAGAAAAATTATGAAAACCTAAGGGTTAACTAGCCATTTTCATATACTGTAAATGCTTTACAATTAACACTTCACATACCCTCTTTTTTTCCTTTTCTTCACACCACTTGATCTTTGTTACTTATATCATTTTTGCCAGTGGCCTAATGCTCCTACTTTTGTACCACTGTGCCCATCCCATTCCCCACCCCAAGCTGCTGAAGCCCACAGTACAATGGCTGACTGCTCAGCATGGTTCTGTTGTTATTACTGGTTTTAAACTCCAGCTTTTCTATTGCTGGGTCCAGTGCTTTGATTGGTGTCAACTGGTCAATTTCATCACAGACGGGTCTTCTGCAAGAAATGCTCAGGGTCACACTGTTCCCGGAGTTCTTCCACGTCAAGACTGCTGCTGCCTTCACTGGAGTAACACCTTCACATTTAGGAAAAGTTTTGTGTTATGAGTATAATTCACGATTACTTCAATAATTCCATTCCTCTTACAAGTGTGTGGACCTTACTCATATTTTCTAGAAGAGAACACCGGTGTGGTGAACTCTGATAGCAGCTCAGTGAGCTAACATTTTGTGCTCTTTGCTTTTCCTGTCCGGGCTCACAGTACCGAGGCTTTAGACCAGCGTACCTTTGCCATTGGGGATGTGTTGTTCCAGGGGTGCAGCCTGGCCTTCGACTACAGTCAGCTCTTTTTTTTCTTTTCTTTCGACTGTTTTTTTAATTAGGTTTATTGGTACATTGTAGCATCACAGGGAATTTGTACCTGTACACGACACATCTTGATTTCCCTTTTTTCCCCATTCCCTTCCCTCCCTTCAAGCCTCTTCCTGTTGTTATCTACAGAAGCTTTGTTTCCATTTCCCTTCTTTTCTGTTTTCCCTTCCTTCCTTCCCCTCCCTCCCTGGTTCCCCTTCTCATTGAACATTTTCTTCCTGCTTCACAGTGTCTATTATATATTTTGATCCTTATTTACACGTTTGGTTTCTAGAGTCAGTTCCTAATTCCCTTCTGAAAAATCTTCCTGTCTCATACCTTCGCATTCTTTTTCTGCTCCGTGTATCTGCCCATCCTCCGTGGCTCTCACTTCTCTCTTGTTATTTTAATATTCTTCTTGTGATTATCCCCTGCTTTGCCCTCGTGCCGGTCACGGGACTTTCAGCTACATCTGTCAGGCTTTTTCCCCACTCTGGTTCTAACCTGGTACTGTGCTCTTATTCTCAATTTCTTTTCTTGGTGCTTCCTTTTAAAAATTCCGTTCCACTTCACACCCATGAAATGATTACTATCAAAAATACAGAGAGGAACAAGTGTCGGTGAGAATGTGGAGAAATCTGAACTCCTGGCACTGTCAGTGGAAGTGTAAAACGGCACCCTTGCTCGCTGCGGAAACAGTACGGCAGTTTCTCAATAAATGAAAAAAGAACTAGTACACATCCAGCAATCCACTTCTGCATGAATTAAAAGCAGGGACTTAAAGAGATACCTGTATATCTCTTTCTATAGGAGCATTATTCACAGCATCCTCGAGGTAGAAGCAACCTAAGTGTCCACTGACAGATAAATGAGTAAACAAACTATGAGAAACACACACAGTGAAATATTACTCAGCCTTAAAAAGAAAAGAAATCCTAACATTCCTACCACATGGATCACCTTTGAGGACATCATGTTAAATGAGATAAGCCAGTTGCCCAAGGACAAATACTGTGCATTTCCACCTCTGCGAGGCCTCTAGAGCACCGACATTCATGAGAGAGGAAATGAAGTTGTGGTTACCAGGGGCTGCAGCAGGGAGGGATGAAGGGTCAGTGTTTAACAGGTACAGAGTTTCAGTTTTAATAACATGAATATACTTTTTTTTTTTTTTTTTTGGTTTTTCTCCGGTATCGGGAACCGAACTCACGACCTTGCGCTTGCCAGGCAGACGCTTTTGCCGCTGAGCTAAATCCCCAGCCCCTAACATGAATATACTTAACACTGCTGAACTATACATTTAAAAATGGGTGAGCTGTTAAATTTAATATTGTGCATATTTTTACCCCACTTATAAATAAGAATTAACTACAGTTCCATGGTTACTGAACTCTTTGGAGCCTAGCATCCTCGGAGGCTGGCTTTCTGGGCTTAGGTTCCCTTCTGCCAGGCTGGTGTACGTCTGTCTATGGTGGGAGCTGCGCTCCTTGTCTTCGCGCCCCAGCCAGAGGACTTCTGGGCTGTCACTGCTCAGCATCTCTGGCCAGACTTCTGCTTGAAGCCGATGGATCTGCGACACTGCCCCGCTTTGGGGACCCTCCGTCTTTCTCCCTCTGAGTTACAGATTGAAGCTGGCCGCAGCTTTCGATGCCCTTTGCTACCTGGACGACAAGAGAGGCAGGATCCCCTCCTGGGCCTGTTCTTGTGGGGGCTCCCAAACTGCCAGCTCTTCTGGAAGCCAGTTAAGGGTCTCAGGCCGACCCAGGGCCTCCTCACTCCCATAGGACCCTCTCGTAACTTGGCTCAGGCCAGGGGACTGGCTGCCATGGGCCTCCTCCTGCCTCCACTGAGGGTCTTCCCAGCCTGTGAGGTGATCTACCCACCTCAACTGCACTCCTTCTACACTGACCTGTCTGAGGATTTTGTCCCCTACCGTCTTTCCCCGGAAGTCCTTCTGAGGGGTCAGGCAGGGTTTCTTTACTCGCCTGTCACTTTTCAAGGAGCCTGGTATGAAGCTGTAATTGCTTTCTATTTGTTGGCTTATTTGCTGCGGGTGAGTTTGAGGCAAGGTAGGTTTTGTTTCTGGCTGCTTTCCAGTTCCATTTGTTGGGTCTTGGGGGAGGGAGCATCTGTGTTTCTGCTCCTCGCCCATTGCCCTCACTGTCAATCTTGGCCAAAGCTGAACACAACGGCTGCTGTGAGCCAACTGTCTGGCAGTAAGGACGGGCCACGCTCTGATTCCTCCGCATTTTCAGGGTCACATCTCCCTAGGCATAGTGCCACCTCGCTGGAAGATGGCAGAAGTCTGCGGACACAGATAGGGGCCAAGATGCCCAGTGCATCCCCAGGACCCTGTCGGGCCAATCAAGCGCATCCAACCAGACGTCTTTACACACCCAGTAGCCCTGGGCGCCCTCTGACCTCCACCCGGAAAAGTGTCCTCATGAGGCGCTTTTAGTTAGTGAATTCTGCTGACACACAGGGTTACTTAAAAATGAGTCTTCAGCCTTTGGTGTCAACTCCCAAGGATATACTACAGCAAACCAGGCCAAACGACATCACCGAATCACTGTGGCAACCTGGCCAGGGTTTCTCAGAGCTAGTGCACTCCACGAGTCATGTGCCCAATGAGAGCGGGTGGATGTGTGTTCTGCCTTACACCAGTCAGGTCCATTTTAGGATGTGAGAAAAGTATAAGCAGCATTTCAATCCATGATTGTAAGGATTAAGATAGTGAAGAAAAAGCAGAAATAAAATTATAAAAATTAAGTCAGAAAGAAAAGTTAGCTTAAAGAAAGTAAATTTAAATAAAAATATTAAATTAGTGGTACAGGCAGTGCACAGATATGGCAAAAACTGCACAAGTGGAACCCCAGTGAGTGAAGGGACAGAGTGCCAGCGGCATGCCAGGGGGACAGCGCACTGCATAGGGCCTTCTGCAGTCCCTGGCAAGCCATGGCTTCTCGGCCCTGCACCTACCAGTCGCTAGCTACACTCCCCACTTCACCACAAGCACACAGGCTCACACGGCCTGAGGAGAGGCGCTGTTCTCCCTGGCCAAGGGCCTCCAGACACTGAGGCTTGAGAATGCCCATTCGAGTGCTTCAGCGTTCAGCTGCTTTTATACCAGCAGCACGTTCTCCATCATACAGATCCTAAGTCTTCCGTGCAATCTTTTAATCCCACTCTCAGTGAAGTTTTATAAAACTCCCCTTTCAAGAGGAACGGCACACACTGCCCAGCCCACCTATCCCACTGAAGCCAAGGATCCTCTTCAAGGACGAGGAAACCCCTCCCACCACTTCCCTCTGCGCACTCTGCTTGCTGATCCCCATCTCTGCGGTTGTGACATAAATAAAAGCAACACAGTGTGGCCCCTTCTTCTCCCGTGATCTCTTCTTCCTCACCCTGATTTCTATTCTTACTTTGAAATTTAGAAGTCTCCCTTTCAATTCTTTATTGCATTCAAAGTCAGGTCCAAAAGTTTTACACTTCACTTTTCAATATTTCATATATGCCAGTATGCATACAAAACAAACAAATATCCCAGATGTTTAATCCTCCTGCCTCAGCCTCCTATAGTGCTGGGATTATAGGGATGTGCTACCTGCTTAAAAAAATTTTTTTAAATGGGCTGGGCATATATATATAACTCAATGAAAAGGCCTTCAGTACAGGGCGGGGATATATGGAGATATATATATATATATCTTTAAAAATTCAGACTATGGGAAACTTTAACTTGGAAAAAGACTGTGAAAGCCTTTGGTAACCACTTACTATGGAGGACCCTTAAATACATTCCCTTCAAGAATGAGGACAAGGATGCCCTCTGTCCTCATCACTGTGGCATGCAATATTGAAGGTCCTGACCAGTGCTAAAAAGAAAGAAAAAGTTAAGTACACACATTTGAAGAGAGAAAATTATCACGTATTTCACATAACGTGTGGGAAAAAGACCCGAATTAAAGGACAATCCATGAGAATGAGAGGACTGAACAAAATGGCCAGATACAAGATTAACTTAAAACAAAAACCAACAAAACTATATTTCAACATTCAATAATACTGCATTTCAATAATCAAAACGTGGTATAATAAAAAATAAAGTAACCAATGAGGCATATAAGGATCTGGGAATTAAATCAGCAGACTGCTAAATATCTCAATGAAGAAAATTTTTATTACAATGTAAGACAAAGATGTGGATAAAAGGAGAATTATTCATGTGATAGGTAGGATGACATTACTATAACATAAATATGATCATTCTTGTAACGAAAATTAAAATTCCATACTGGCAAAAGGAGGCATTTCCCCAAACTGAGGGAAACTAGCTAATTACATAGAGAAAAAGAGAATGGGCCTTTCATATCTCACTACAAACAATGCTGACTCCATGAAAACAGAAGTCTAAACACAAAATGTAAAACTACGAAGCCGGGAGAAAACACACTGGAGGCAGCTTTACGACCTGCAGTGAAAGGTGGTGTCTTAAATTAATACCCCCAAAGATGAACTTTTTTACGTGAAATTTAAAGATTTCTGCTTAACAAAAGAGACCACGACCCAAGCTGACAGAGCAAAGCGGGAGAAGATACTTGTTACTGTCTAAAGCCAGCAAGAGAACACCATCAGGGCTACATGAGTTCCTCCGGAAAACCAATGGGAAAGGCAAAAAGCTCCATGGAAAAAGGCACAAGTGAGAGTGGGTGATCAGATGGAGGAATCACAAAGTAAGCTTGGGAAGAAGCGCTGAGACCCAGGAAGCTAAGACACCGAAATGGAAACAACAGTGCTAACTCACTTTATGTGCACAGAAATCCAGACAGTGCCAGGTTTGGCGGGATGTGACACAGGGAGCCTTACTCACTTTGAGTGGACGGGCGAGTGGCTGAAGACTGGGTGGCTATTTGGACAGCAAGTGGCATTGTGGGTAAAATGGAGTGCACCGCACCATCTTGTTCTCCGTTACAAGTATGAAGGAGAATTCTGGGAAAAGACCCATAAGGGACACGTATAAGGCTGCGTGCAAAGATTCGTTACTTGCATTAGCGATCATACATATACAGCTTATAACTCAGCACTCCAGATTTGAAACATATACGTACATATATTCCACTGCATAAATATAAAATGCTTACGTCTGTCTGTCTGTCTGTCTGTCTCTCACTCTCTCAAATAGATCCATGAGGGGTCACATATGGGATTGTTTATATGAAGCGAAATTACTAGAAGAAAACAGGTGGAAGCAATCTAAGAGCTCATCCCTTGGGAAAGAGATAGATAGGAAGGTGCACATCCTAACACTGGCAGAGTTAGAAAGGATGGACTAAGTGTGGTGCAGAGTAAAAAATGTAAGGAAAACAGTGAGATCCATAAAAATGCAAATTAAAAATAATTTCCAAAACACCACTTAAAAAACACACACAAGAGAATACACATGTGCAGTTACCTTCCGCAGGGAAGGAAATGGGAATGGAAATGAAAGCATATAAATGAAAAGATAAGCTTTTCATGGATAGGTTAATGAAATACAGTACGCCAGAAACTTATAAGCATAAAAAAAGAAAAAGGCACGCAGGCAATAAGGAAGGAGGGAGGGGGCGGGGGACACAGGGAACCTGAGAACCGTGCTGTAAACCCTTTGTTTCACAATGTGTGGGGGCTGCCAGGGTGGGGGTTTATCAGGAGCCGTGGGGTGGAGCTGGGGCGCTTCAGGCTGGGCCAGCCCCTCCCAGGACTCACGTGTTAACCCTGGGGCCTCTACAGAAACATCTTTTGGCTGAGGGACTGGATGCTTAAAGGTGGTGGTGGAAGGAAAGCACCTTGAAAAGAAAGCCAATTAGAAGCCATTGTTCTGATAGATAATCGTGAAGAACAATCCGGGCTTTCCCGAGAGGAGGGAAATCAATGGGTCTTTCTAAAACCGATTTCCAGGATGATGAAGTGACAGCCTACTTCAAAGAACAAGGCTGTGTTACAAAATACAAATAAATCCTACTCACTGCCATGGAAAACTTGATTTGACTGTCAAGGCTGGGAAGGTCAACAACAAGATTATTAGCAATAATCGAGTTCTCACTGAATTAAGCAGGCCTGGGTCCCGTCTAAATCTGAACTGGCCGCTAGCTCACCACCTTGCCCAGGATGCATGTAACCTCTCTTCCTCAACTGTAACAGAGTAAACCAGATGAAGTCCAGGCCCCCATTTAGACGTAACACGGTATAGTATCTTTTAGAAGCAATTTTATTACTTTTCTACAGATGTATGGTTTTTAACTTCTTATTAACTGAACAATCATTATGTATCACTTTTCTCTGCAAGTCTTCTAAGACAGAACCAAGCAAGCCTTTTGGGCTTTTTAGTAATGTCTTCTGTTTATTAGTTTCTTCTCTGTAAGATCACAAACAAAAGCTTATTCTTCCAAAGGCGGGGAAAACCAGTTGGTGCAGTGACTCTTTTCGAACCGAACCATACCAGAGACTTCAGAAACCCACATTACACCGCCGGGCCGGTGCTGCCCCTCACGCCTCCAGCCGGCTGCTCATCCTGCTCTGCCAACGCACCGGCCTCCTCGGGCCACAGAACCTCGCAGTGGCTGCTGCCTTTCCCCAGAACTCTCTTCCTCCGACTTCCTCCTCCAAGTGTGACTTCTCAGTGCAGCCACCCTACTCTCTCCCTCAGCTCCCACCCTACCCTGTGATTCCCCTTGTCCACACGTCGCCTCCTAACATACGACATGTTTTATAGCTGTGCTCTGTTTACTGATGCTGTCTACCCCCACCCCCACACTCACCCCGCCTTCATCCCTGACAGTGTGTGAGCCGAGCTTTGTCCATGTCGCTCAGAGATGTATTCCAGGTAGGCAGAAGGGTCCCATGCACACAGTGCTCACTCACCAGAGACTGGCTGGATTAAGGAATAACTTAAAAGGAATGATTCATTAACAATTACAACATACTCCTGTAGCCCCGCTGCCCACTCTGTAGCTATGTTACCCACTGCTCCTATTTTGAGTCTACTTAGCACTTAAAAACCAAAGAAACTTTATAATCTAGGATTAAATAAAAAGTCAGAAAGGATGACTCCACAGAATAAAGTGCTGTCAGGATTAGAGGTAGGAAACTACCCCCCACTATACTGAACTAGCCCATAATGAACTCCTCCCTCCCATACACCCATGTTTAATTTGAAGAGAGAATACACAGATCTCAAGATGATTTCTACCTAATTAGGCAGGATGAGGCCTGACTAGAGTCTCCATCTCCCCAAGACCTAAACAAATGAACCAAAGATAATAATAAAGCCTATCCAAAAAGATGGCAGAATCACCTTCCAACTCCTATCTCCATGGTGCTGCATCAGTTATTCACCATAATTCAACTCAAAGAGATTCACTCCAATACTGATCATCTCTGGAAGAATGAAAGGGCATTTCATGGGCTTAGGAGACTGCACAGAGGACAGGTGTTACAGTGGGGTCTACAGGTAAATAACTCACACTGTCAGCTTCTTAAATCTCTGTCTGCACTGCCCATAAGCTGAAGGCAAGTGGACAGATATTTCCAGTCCTCAAGGGCCAACATATTGGGGTCAGAAGGGTGTCAAGGAGACCCACTGAGGAGACTCATTCACCCCGGCAGATGAGAGCACCCAACCTGGCCTTGGGTGCCTGTAAGGGTTGATACACTGCGTCAACTTGAGGGGCCCCTGTGCCATTGGTATCCCTGAAGTAGAAAACTCAGCCTCAAGTATTAAAAGATCTAGTACAAGAAAATATTCCTAAACTAAGCAATAGAACCTCTATGTCAAAAGAGCACATTCTCTTTTTTAGGAAGAATAGATAAGTAACAATCAACTATGAGACATACTCTGCTTAAATAATCAAATTTCCAATTCTAAAAAATAATCCTTCAAGCAAAAAAAGTTGCCTATATGGAGAGGAAAGCCAGTCAAAATCTCCAACCATCTTTTAAAGGCAAAAATGAAGCAATTCCTTCAAAATTCTAAGGGGAATAAAGAATAGAGTATCAATATTTGTAGCCAAGATGGAATTCAGATACAAAGATAATCATTAGATATTCTTAAACATGGAAAAAACTTAGAAATTCACTACTCATGAGCTGTCCATCAATAATCCTGAGGCTCTAGCCAGTGCAAGGAATAAAATAAAGGTATCAGTAGTACACATCAAAAGGAGGAGGTGAAAATGATTTTTACCTTTACAATCAGAAAGGATGCATTATATACAGAAAATTTTAAATTAGCAGTAACCCCACTGAAAGACAGTCTGCTTTTTATATTACCACAAGCCAGCAATTCTAACCAATACCAAAGACCCCTCCCACCCAGAGGGGGACGGTCCTCTGCCTGGAGTCTCCACGGGGCCCCTTCATTGCTGTTTGGTGTCAGTAATAAGAAGGCCACAAGGAAAAGATCCCCACTGGGCACTGAATTCACTTAAATATAAAAATTAATTTTAGACAACTGAACAGAACATAAGGTTATATGATTAAACAAAAAAAAAATACGACTAATCAAAATCAAGGCTAGATTAAATATGGATACTATAGACCTTGCCTGTTACAATAACAGTGTAACTCATGAATACCTAGAAGGTAACAAAAGCGAGAGTGCCATTTCTACTGACATCATGTGCCTAAAGCAAGTCACCAGGTCACATTCAAATGGAAGAGAGGGAGGAAGTATGATTTTACCGTGTGCCAGAGGGGAAGGAAACCGATCAAACAACAGGTATGTCTACCACAGAAACATACATCTAGAAAAAATACAAAATCAAGCCAACAAGCAGTCTTTTTTTAACCTTGTAAGAAAAAACATTTCTTGCCGTGAAATAATATATATTCAGAAATTCCGAGGTTCTCATTTAGTTTGTTTTTCTCCAGTTGAGTTCAAGTAAAATTAAATGTAATGATTTTTCAATTTAACAATTAGTGTGTATCATGTAATCCCACTTTTCTAGGCCATTGCCTTAACTACTTGGCCAGCATCCCATTAACTACAGCTTTGGGTCTCGTTTTTATAGAAGCGTATCTGTCCATCCATCCATCCATCCATCCATCCATTTTCCCATCTGCAAACATGCGCAGACAAATTTCATTTAGTGTTACTGAGGCTGACTGGTGAATGACAGGATTTGCTATTTTTTTCTGTTTACTTTTCTGCATTTTTGAATTCCTTAAAGTGAGCACGTTTTATTACACAGTAAAGTCATAAAAAGTCTGAATGAAATAAATAATAGTTGTGCTTGTATCATTAACCCTTAAAATACATTTTTATGATAATGTAGGAAAGGAAGGGGGCCTAAGGTGGAGAAACTAATACTGCATGGTCATCACACAGTGTGTGAAATTCAGAGGGGTAAGTGCTGATGATGGCACTTGTGCCTCTGGCAGCTCATAAGCACTACAGATGCTTCAGGCTAAGTGGGTGGCTGGAATCTGTACTGTAAAGAATGTACATTTCTCTTTTATCAAGTTTTTTAAAATCTTATATATCTTATTCAGAATAGCTGTTGGTACAGGTCAGGACTGATCCAGTTCATTCCTAGCCAATATGCAGGTGCTTGGTGAGTTTAACAGAGCTGCTCTTGCAAATATGGAGTTGGTTTTTCTCTTACTAAAAAAATAATAGACACTGAAACACAAAAGTATAATTTTAAAAAGTGAAAATAAAAATAGTAACTTCTAATTAGGGTTAGAGTTAGGGTTAGGGTTAGGGTTAGGGTTAGAGAGTGGAGGATGCAGAAGGATTCCTCAACCATCAGACATGGTGTTTGACAAAAGGACCAAACACAGGCTGGAGGAATGACAGCCCCTTTAAGAAATGGTGCTGGCTGGGCGTGGTGGTGCACGCCTGTAATCCCAGCACTCGGAGGCTGAGGCAGGAGCAGGAGCATCGTTGAGAGTTCAAGGCCAGCCTGGGCTACAAAGTGAGCTCAAGGTCAGGCTGAACTGCCTAGCAACACCCTGTCTCAAAAAGACAAAAAAACAACAAAAACAAAACAAACAAAAAAACAAATGGTGCTGGAAGAACTGACTATCCACATGCAAAAGGTTGAATCTAAATCTGTATCACTCACCATGTGCTAAACTGAAATCAAAATGGATGGAAGAGCTAAATACTCAAAAAAGAAACAATCTTACAGAAGTTATAATAGGTAAAACTCTTAAAGACATAGGTGTAGGCAAGAACTTTCTGAACAGGACTCCAACTGTACAAGAAATAACATCAAGAAACAACAATGGGATTATATCAATGATAAAGCTTGTGCACTGCAAAGGAAGCCACTAATGGAGTGAAGACACAACTTGCAGAATGGGAAAAAAATTGTCAGCTATTTCTTGGACAGAGGACTAATATTTAGAATATAAAAAGAACTCAAGAAAATTAGACCTCCTCAATAAAATACCCAATCAAAAAATGGGCAACTGAAATGAATAGATTTCTCAGAAGATCTACAAATGGCCAATAAATTCATCAAAAAATGTTCAACCTCCCTGGCCATTAGAAAAATGCAAATTAAAACAACACTGAGATTCCATCCTAGTGCTGAAAAAAGTGGCCGTCACTGAGAAATCAAATAATAACAAATGCTGGTGAGATCATGGGGAAAAGGAGCCCTTCCACATTGCTGTTGAAAATGGAACCTTGAGCAACCACTATGAAAATCAGTACAGAGATCCCTCACAAAACTAAAAATGGAAACGTCATTCAATTTCCTTTCTAGGTATCTTTCCCAAAGAGTTAAAGACATCATATTACAATGATCCATGCATACGCATGTTTATAGCAGCACACCTCCCAACAGCTAAATCTCGGAAGCGGCCTGTACATCCATCAGCAGATGAATGGATAAAGACGATGTGGTGTTTATGTACAATGGCATACTACTGTCCTATAGAGAAGGAAAAATCTGAGTTACTTGTAGAGAATGAATGCACTTTAAGACCATAATCTTAAGTGAAATAAATTGGAACATAAGCTTAATTATTGCCTGGTTTCTCTTACATGAGAAATCCAAAGTGTAAATAAGTGAAAGTGCAAAATAAAAGATAATAGGAAACTGGGAGACAGATCTTCTGCAAATGGGAAGGGGACTAAGAGGCGTGGGGAGGGGCAAGCAGCGGAGGCCACGTGGATGAAAAAGGACGAACATGTGCTGTGCACCTGCACCAGCTCCCCACGATGAACGCAGTCATGGCTTGCAGACATGCGCTGAAAAAAGAAAAACGTAGAAGTCCCTTGCATGGAAGTTACATCACATGGATATAAAGTTTTGAGCTTTTCTCTTTTCCTAAATAGGGAGAACAAATTCTTTAATCCGATTTTCTCTGATGATTGTTCTCCAGTTTTTTCAGAATCACTTAAAAATACTTGTATGTTTATTTTAATCTTCAAGATCAAATATGTATATATATACTTAAACTGATTTCCAAACTAAAGAAAACAAACTGGCCTCATAGCTCCTTGACACTCTTATTTGCTGCTACTTTGTGGTAGTAAGATTAAAGAAAGAGTTACTTCTGAAGCTTCAGTTATGTATAACAAATTGTAAATTAAGAACTCTGATTGACTGAAGTTTTCCCTTTCAGTCCTAAAATACCTAGAAGAGCAAAACCATCAGCATGCTTAGAAGGCAGTTAACTTCAGGCATCAAAAGCATATTTCTCTGATGGAGTTCAGCTGGGTTGAGTGACTTGGTGATAAGACCAAAGGAAAAAAGTATGACGGCTATGTAAATGTGTCAAGCAGAATCCTTCAAAGCTATAACACACACCAATCTTTAAAGTGGAAACTTAGTCCTCTTGTCAGCAACGTAGGAAGAGAGAGAGAAAGCAGGCTTTTTAACTTGCTGCCCTCTCAATGCCGGAAGAGAGTGATATGTGATTGACATAACTGAGAATCAAAAAAATTCTGACACCTTGATGGAATGATACCAGATTTATGTTGTTTTGAGATAAATGTGATATCCCATCATCAAATTTTTAAAACTCAGGAAGTATACAATGGTGTCAATGTGGCTTAAATGCAATCCAGAAGGTAAGATTTAGATGTTTTAACTCAGTGTAAAGGCAATGTGACCCAAGCAAAAACAAAACAAAATAAAAAACACAACACTGAGAAAAAACTTTAGTTCCATTAACACATAAATCCAGAATCAGGAACATGGAAGATGACAGTCTCAAGAATTTGCATTCCCCAAACAGACTACATGCAATTCAATGGCTGACTGCACATTCTATGGATAAATACACTCTATGTATCATAAATTATAAATTAAGAACTCTGATTGATTTAAGTTTTGAGATGCAAGCAAAGCCTGAACACAGCGTCTGCCCAAAGACATTGGCCTGCAAGTACAGAGCTCAGAGCAAAAACAAGCAGTACATTCTACAGAGAACTCTGAGGCCTAGCACCACAGGACTGTATCTCTCTCCTTTATAGAAAGTACCTCACACGATGTCTGGTAGATAGTGACTCTTAGGAAATATCTTTTAAGAGATTAATTTAAAAAAAACACTTACGGAGCAGTTGCAGTTTATGCAGGGGCTGCATTCCTAAGACCTCGCAGAATGCAAAACTGACCAAGTGCAGGAGGCACTGCCAGAAGCAAGCGCTGCACAGCGGAGAATTCCACATGATTTGGAATTTTGGGATTCTTGATAACATCTTAATTTTCTAAGATTTGCAATATTTCAAATATTGTGCCAAAAGTGACACTTCTATGATCTGTATTCAAATATGCCTCATTTCAAATAAAAGGCAATGGCACTCTGAAACAAGGTATGTTGATCTAGCAAATATTAATGACACTACGATGTTGCCAGGCACTTTTTGGTGCTAGTGATTGCAGTAGTGGACAAATTTAGCTAATTATATATAAACCACAGGGGGACAGTCTGAAGCACCTGTCTGGACCTTAGGCTGGAACACTACCTACCTGGTCCAACCCACTTACTTCATCAGTGAAGGAAATAAAGTTAAGGGATTCAAATCACCCCCTCACTCTCACACTGACTGGTGATGGAGCTCCATGGTGGCAGTGACTTTCAGAGGCCCGTCCGAGCAGGCATGAAGTATGCAGCGGAGGTTGACAACTCCAGTGCGTGCTATGAAAGGACCTCAGAGGTAACACACACGCATCATTCATATTCTTTTAATCACCTTAATAAATTTCTCAAGAATGGAAGCTTTTGCAGACTGTATCATTCCATATTTTAACCAAAATTTTCTTTGGAAAGACACAGATGTATTACAATCATGTGCATGTATGTGTGTGTGAGAAGTGGAAAGAAAAGTTTAACAAAACAGAACATACTTTCACTACATGCTATGCTATTTGATTTTACTTTTATCTGGCTTAGCAACCACTGAATTGACTGTATGTTCCACTAACAGGTAGCAACCAGAAGTCTACCTATCACAGTCCTGGAGCACATTTGGTCGGGTAATTTCCCCTCTCCAGTCAATCATTTGTCATTTGTCATCTCAAAGGAACCTCCTGGAACTTGTCCAAGCATCGTCAGCCATGCCCTGCTTTGAAGGCCTGGAAGGGCAGAGTCAGGAGAGGGCAGGAGGTGGCACTGAGATGCCTCCCTCTGCAACATCTAAGTCCCACATTGGAGCAGGAGTCCCCAGGGCCCGGAGAAGAGCGTTCCTCCCAGCCCTGACCGATTTCCTGGGCACCTCGCACTTCCTGGCACATAGTGATGTGCAAAGCAACTGCTGAAATGAATTCTTTAGGGAGCTGATGAAAGAGCTGACCTTGAAAGCAAATAAAAGAGTTCATCCATCAGAGCTGCACTTTGGTAGCCAATGGGCTGAATTTGGCCCACACGTGTATTTTGTTTGGCTTATGTAGTTCACAAAACTATAGAGACAGCATTTGAAAATTGGGTGGTTTCATGAAATTCCAGGCTTTGCACGGGGAAGCTCAGTTGCCGAGCTGCTTCCCACATGCAGGACCTCCCAGGCCCCACGGGGATGTGACTCGTGGCTCCTGTACCAAACAATGAGAGAAAACAGCCATCAGCCAATTGGTGGAGGAGCCGTGAGTCAGCCAGCAGGAGAGGGCGAGCAAGGCGGCCCCTGTGGACTTTTCCCAGGGTGAAAGGCTGCCTGACACAGGGTCTTACTCTTCCTCCCTCCGGGAGGAGATGAAAAAAGGGTGAAATCATAGGAAATAAAGAACAGAATTAGAACATGCTACCTTCCTTTATATCCTTTGGCATCAACACCATTCTGCACAGGTGGGTATTCAATAAACTCAGGAGTAAGGCTGTAGAAAATGTTTTAGATGCATTATTGGCTTCAAAATGCACATTGTTCAGTTATAAAAATGTGTTTATTCCCATGGACACATCCTTCTGAAAGCCAGGTTACTCCCAGTCAAAAGTTAAGCTTTTTTCCCCCCTATGTGTGTGGGTAACTACGGTTTGAATTCCGGGCCTTCACACTAAGATATGTCCCTAGTTTTTTTTTTTTTTTTTAATTTTAAGATAGGGTTTCCCTGAGTAGCTAAGTCACCCAGGCTGACCTTGAACTTGAGATGCTCCGCCAAGTTTCTGGGGTTACAGAGCTGTGCTACCACGCCTGGCTCAGTACACTTTTAAAGAGAAATTAAAATGTTTTATAGAAATATGAACAATCAGAATAGCCAAAATTATTTTGAAAAAGAACAAAGCTGGAGAAATTATCTAATTTCAAGACTGTGTTAAAGCCACAGAAATTGAGACAATGGGTATTAGAGAAAAGACAGGCAAAGAGATCAATGCACAGACTAAAGTCCAGAGATAAATCTATAATGGTATGGACAACTGATTTTTATACTTTTTTTTTTTTTTTAAGACAAGGTCTCTCTTTGTAATTCAGGCTGGTCTTGAACTCACTATGTAGCCCAGCCTGGCCTCGAGCTCGCAGTGATCCTCCTGCCTCAGCCTTCCCAGTGCTGGGATTATAGGCGTGCGCCACCATGCTGAGCCAAAAACTGATTTTTGACAAAGGTGCAAAGGCAATTCATTGGTCAAGAAGAGTCTTTTTCAACAAACGATGCTGAAAATTAGTTATCCACACCAGAGAAAGCTTCAACTCACTCCCTATAACACACACAAAAATTAACTCCATGTACCACTGGGCCAAATGGAAAACCTAAAACTTTAAAACTTCTGGAGGAAAACAGATGGGGTTGGGGATACAGCTCAGTGGCACAGTGCCTGCCTGGCAAGCACAAGGTCCTGAGTTCTATTCCCAGTGCCCTCCCCCACAAAAAATAGGTAAAACATTTTCAACCTTAACTTAGGACAAGAGTTCTGAGAAGTCACACCAAAGCATTGTCTATAAAGGAAATGAGATCTTTTAAGATAGGGAAACCCTATCTTAAAATTAAAAAAAAAAAAAAGCTAGGGACATATCTTAGTGTGAAGGCCCAGAATTCAACATGCAATTACCCACATTCATAGGAGGCAAAAAAGCTGAACTTTTGACTGAGAGTAACCTGGCTTTCAGAAGGATGTGTCCATAGGATTAAACACGTTGTTATATCTGAACAACCTGCATTTTGAAGCCAAAATTTAGAACTTCTGCTCTTTGAGAGACAGTATAAAAAGACAAGCCAGACTGAAGAAAATATCTGCAAATCATACACATATATATATTTTACTATATATTATTTATATATATCTTATAAAGGACTTACATACAAAGCACAGAAAAATCCCTAAAGGTCGATAAAAATGACTTTTAAAAACAAGAAAGATTTTGATGCTTCAGCTAAGACACATGAATGGCAAAGAAATACATGAAAAGACACCAAGCATTAGTCCTTAATAAAATGCAAATTAAATCCATAATGGAGTTCCACTCATATTAGAAAAGTTGCCAGCCACAGAAGAACAAATACTGCACGATTCTAGTTAGATGAGGTGACTGAAATGGTCACTTTCATAGAAAGAGAATAGAATAGTGGCTGCCAGGCTGTGGGAGAAGGGAAACCAGGAGCTGCTGTTCGACAAGTATAGTTTTAGTTATACCAGGTTAACACGTTCTAAAGATCTGATGAACACCACTGTGCCTATGGCGAACAATACCGTGTTGTACAGATCTCATGTAGCGTTCTCAATACAATGAAGACAATGGTTAAAATCAAGAAGACTGATATCGAAGTCGGCACGGGTAAGGAGGAACTGGAGCTCCCCTACCCTGCTGGTAGGATCATAAAACGGGAAAATGGTTTTGAAAAACAGTTTGCAGTCCCTTAAGTTAAACACACACCTACCACGCCGGCCTGCCATTTTCCTGCAAGTGTCTACATAGAGAAAATAAGCCTATACATATAAAAAGACGTACAGAAATCGTTTCAGCAGCTTCATCGGCAGTAGCCAATGACCCAGCATATCAACGGGTGAATGAATAAACTGTGAATGAATAAGGTTAAGATTTAAGATGTCCCCCCAAAGTCTCACGTGTTCAGAAGGTGACAGGATCATGGGGTGCTATACTCATCCTGGAAGTCATCCATTAACGAATTCAGGAGCTGAATGTGCTCGTAGGTGGGGCCTGGCTGGAGGCAGGTCCTTAGGGGCGGGACCTGGAAGTGTATTCTCGTCCCTGCTTCCCCCCTCTGGCTCTGCGGCTGGCTACCACGGTAGAACAGCTCTCCTCCACCAAGCTCTTCCACCATGCTGCTGCTGCCTCAGAGTCAGCTGACCACTGCCCATGGACAGAAGCCATGAGCCCAAATAAACTTCTCTTCAAGCTGTGAGTGTTGGGTATTTGGTCCCAGCAACAGGAGCAGAACTAGGACACTATGGTATAGGGATACAACAAAATAACGCCATGCAGTAAAAAGCAATGATATACAGATACTTCCACATGGGTGAACCTAAAAATAAATATGCTGAAAGTAGCCAGACCCTTCCCCCAAAAAAGAGTATTATAGGACTCTTTACGTGAAATTCTAGGAAATGAAATGAATGCTTAATGACAAAATGCAGGTCAATATTTGCCTGGGGTTAGGGGCGATAGGAAGAAGGAACTAGAAAGGGCCATGAGAACAGCTTTGGAGACGACAGACATGGGTCATTATTTTGATTGTGGCGATGGTACATACACGTCAAGACTTATCAAATGGTACACTAATCATACGTGTGATTTACTGCATGCCAGTTGTACCGCAATAAAGCTGGCTTTGTCTGCTTAACAACACACAGCTGTGCTGTCCGCTTCTGGGGAAAGAGTACTGGTCATCAAACTCGGGACCTCACGCTTGCCAGGCAGGTGTGTGCTGTCCCCTTCTCGTCCCTGGCACCCTACACTGTGCCGGGGCCTCTTCCCTGGACTCTCACAGTCCTGCATGTCAGCTCACTGCAGTCTAGGTCACCGGGTATAGTTTACACCTAAGAATTAATTGAGCCATATTAAACGCCAATGTTCTACCGTTTCTGATCTACAAGAAATGGTAGTTTCGCACGGCTCACCCTAAGGTTTGCTTGGCAGCCACATCGGACAGCGAGTATGCTGAGGTCCCCAGTGTGTGCACAGGCAAAGGTGCTGCCATGTGGGAATCTCCCTAGCCACCCCTCTGTCGGGGCTTCACAAGCAGCGGGCAAAGGGCTTGTGGGCCTGCTCTGACAACTTCACCCCTTTCATCCATCTGAAGGCACCGAACACCCGGTGCTGTAAAACCATCTTTTTTTGCATAGTTTTAAAACTTCTCACTTGAAAAGTATCTTTCAAAGTAACAGAAACACTCCCGCAGGCTGCTGGAAGCAAAAAGTATAGCTTTGAAAATGTAAAAAGTATTAAACATTTAAAATGACCATAAATCACAGTACAACTCTGATTCCTGACATCTCTCAGAGGAAAAATTCCAGAGGCTGCAGCACTTTAAAACAATATCATGTGCTCTGGCTCCAGCCTTGGCTGCTTCTCCCTTGGAACAACAAAAAGAACCATGCCAGCTATTAGAGGCGGTCTTGTTATATAATACAGCTAATCTCGTATACTCTTCCCTATGGAATTCAACCCAAGTTTCACAGTGGTCTATTTTATTTAGCACTGATAGTTTTATTCGTTTCTTATTAAGGAGATCTCTCCACAAAATTGGCTGCTCTCTCTGTCTTGGCTCGAGAGGGAAGAGTATCTGAATTAAAAACCCGTGCAACAGATGGACGTCAGTTACAAACAACATCTAGAAGTTCCTCCTAGAGGCAGGTGTCAAGCATGCGAATACGTCCTAGGCTTTCAGATCTTCCTGAAGACAGCTGAGCCTTCCACTCATGCACTGTACAGGTAGAAGAGAAAATTAAAGCACTGAGTTCCATAAGTACTTGTCAGAATCCGGGGATATATTTGGTTCCCTTGCTCATTTCTAAGGAACTGTGTTTTTATTAATGGAAAAGCAAAACCGTCAAGGAGATGGAAGGAGGTGCAGAGGGCATGTGTTGCTTAGGTGCCAGGCCTCCTCTGTGTGTGGGGTCCCTGGCATCAGGGGTTCTGCAAAGGGACAGAGGAGGAGGTGTAGTGCACATCCTGCTTGCCCTTCCTTGGTGCAGTGGCTTGCTCTTTTACCTGGAAGCGGATGAGAGCAAACTGTACAAAACAGGTCCCCTGGTCCGATACTGTTATTCCTCATGGCAGGGTTGACCAATCCTCTACTTTTGCTGCTAGCTGCTGGATGGATAACAGAGAAGAGAAGCAAGATAATTCATTTTCTTCTCCACTATTTGACTAATAAAAAATGCTCTGCTCTAAGCTTAGAAATAGGCTCTACCCAGCCCCTTCTGGTTCCTCAGAGTTCTGATGTAAGTTTATTCCCTCTTTGTCTCATATTAAAACAAGGAAAGGGGAAGACAAAGGAAACACTTGTCTTATTAAAGCTATCACTATAAAATAGGTATTTCCATCACCTTTCTATAAAGGGGTCATTAACATGAGGAGGATGCTAAATGACTTGCCCCAAATCACTCAGACTGGTAAGTGACCAAACTATTGCAGGGTCTCTGTTCTTCCACATGCATTTCTATGCTCCGCTAAGCCGCTGTCTGATTCTATGACTGTCAACAAATCCCTTGAGAGAGAGAAAGGATTACTAGGCAGCAATTTCAGGCCAATTCAAGTATCATTCTTGAACTGTGCAGATACCCAGAGACATCTGCTGAATGGCTGAGCCTGGAGCCAATACAGAAAGAGAACTCAGCAGGGAAGATCACTTCCCCAGTTCAATCTGCAGCCTGAGGATTCAGAAGAGAAACGGCTTGGATAATCTGGGTTAGGTTAAGTGCACTTTCCCAAACACCAATAACCACAATGGAGACTTATTTTCATAATTGATTTACAAGCTGCTAAACTACTGCCTTTAATGTTCATCTGACTGAAAAGATAATGTGAATTTGACAAAATGATGAGCAGCTCCAAAGAGAAACCTGTAATTAGCTCTCATCTCTCTGCAACAATGCTTCACTTTGTCCAGTGGCGGCTTCTGCCTCTTGCTGGTCAGTACGTTCCTTGGACATTCTTCCCCATGCAGGAGGTGAGGCCACCACAAAGAGCACCTCCACTGTGACAAACGACCCCTATGACTTCCTGCACTGAGTGTCTTGGTTTGGAAAACCACTCGACAGAACGCTGCAGTTTGGCTGTGTCTGTCGTATGCTGTTCTAAACTATTCTTTGCTATTGATACAAACAGTCCCCAATTTGTGATTTTTTTCAACTTTAGGATGAGGCAAGGTGGTACACTTTCAGTAGAAACCATATTTCAGATTCTGAATCTGTAGCTTTTCCCGGGCTAGTGGTGTGCGATAGGAGATACTGGGTCGAGACAGTGAGTCACAGCTCCGTTAGTCACACAGTCAGGGACAGACAGACTTGATGCAGTGCACCGTGCTGCTCCACTGTGAAGTTCAGCGGGTTAGGTGCATTCCATGTACTTGCATCTAAGGGTATTTTTAACTTAGGATGGGTTTATCAGGATAAAACCCCACTGTAAACTGAACAGCACTGGTAGTGCCATAAATAACCTGCACTTACACAAAATAATTTTTAGAATTTTGGGTATCTCTTTTAAAAAGAAAGAAAACAACAAAAGAAAACTCCATGTTGTATTCTTTTAGCCTACTTCCTGGCAGCATTTCTGTGCATGTGTTCCAAAGAGCACACAGGCAGCTTTTACGGTTAGAAAATTGAAGTGCTATCAAACCTAGGAAATTATAGGGATGAAAAACAAAACAGCTTATCTACATACATCCCATCTGCTTTTGGTTTTGTGTTTTGCACCATCAATTACTGGAAGCAGCTGAGAGTATGCTGAGACACTGAAAATGGGGGGGGGGGGCATCCTGGTAGCGGCCTGGAGGTGAGAGGGAGGTAAGTGTGATGTTGCCATAGACTCAGCAGGTTTCCAGGAAACACTGGTGCAGAGCATTACAAACAAAAGCACGACACACACCCAACCGGAGCCAGAGTTTTGGAACACGGTGGAGAGCAACTTTCCACTCGCTGGAAAACGTTACCTATCTCATTATCGTGTCAGTTTGGGTCACAGTGTCCTTCACCACTCGGCATTTTCACTGTGGACAGACAGCAGCTGCTCTACAGCTGCTCGGAATAGAGATGCTCTGCTGTGTGACCACTGCCAAGCCCTGTGTAGCTGAGTTTCGCGGACAGAAGCTCCACACAACAGCTTCTCTGGGTGTCTCTGTTCCAGCAGCTTTGCTCTCTCTCCTCTGACTATTCCCCGTCCATGCCCCACCTCCATCAACCCCTCGCGGACCGCCCTGTGCTCAACACAATCCCCACCTCCACCTCTGCACAAGGCCCAGAATGGCAAGGAAAAGGCCTCCCTTCTCCCCGCCCCACGCAAATGCTACACCATGTTTATTTTTCAGTTATATTGAAATTAGTCAACTATTAAATAATTTAATTCCAAAGTAGCACATGAACTACTTGTTACAGCATGACCTTCTACTTGAAAAATAAAGGACAAAATATTATACTTGGTCACACACTGCCCATAATGCTGACGGACTATTAAATGCTTTGTTTTCTTTTTTTTTTTTTTTTTTGGTTTGGTTTTTCTCCGGTACCGGGAACCAAACTCACAACCTTGCGCTTGCCAGGCAGGCGCTTTTGCCACTGAGCTAAATCCCCAGCCCCTAAATGCTTTGTTTTCTAAACTTATTGTTTAAAACCATTTGCAAGAGTGAATGCAAATAGTGCCACCTAAGTCATACCTCGCCATCAGATGTCACTGTGCTTATAACAACTCCACTAATAAGGCTGCAGGCTGAACATCATCCCAAACTATGAAGAACATAAAAAACCCACGAAAAACTCCAGCTACTTCAATAGCATAAAATCGCACTTCCACGAGGATCGTTTAAAAATCAGAAACAGAGAAGAGCACAGATTATTTTTACTTTTACTTGGGCTGGGGATTTAGCTCAGTGGCAAAAGCGCCTGCCGGGCAAGCGCAAGGTCGTGAGTTCGGTTCCTGGTACCGGAGAAAAACCAAAAAAAAAATAAAAAAATAAAAATATTTTTACTTTTACTTACAACACCTCACAGCAAAAGTAAACTTTGTGAAAGTTTTGTTTCCTCCTGCAGATGCGTCTTTCCTCTTAAGTAACTATGAGACTTCGTCATGAAAAGCCTTACTCATGTTTTTCTGTCGAATAAATGCACTTATTTTGGGAAATACTTTAAAAATAAGTAACAGGCATTCCTCACCGTTTGGAACAACAACTCTTAAGGGAAAGGTAGTTTTCTATTTCGTTCCCTTCTATGTAAAGCTGACCAGCGGTTCTATGTGTGACTACCTACAGTCACTCCCACAAAGGACAGACTATTTTAAAAGAAATATGTGGAAAATTGGAAGGACTAATTTAGAGCTCTGGGCTAGGTAATAAGCCTAGGTGAAGATCAAATGACTTTCACGGTTTATTAATTACGCTTCAGTTTAGTAGTACTAATCGGACACTCGGGCCTAGTTAGATAACATTTCATTCTCACTCACTGTGTTTTTTACAGAACGCTTTAGAAGAAAAGTTTAATAAAACATTGTATACAATATTAACTTCATAGCTTATAGCTCTTCCCATTAAAGATGTTCCGTTATACTGAACACCGAAGTGGTCCTGTGACCCCAAATGCAGTTTATTCTATTTCATTAAGCAACTGCCGTGTCTCTTACTAAGCACTGCCAACATTCAGTGAAAAGGCAGGTTAAAGAAGTTACGACTTCCTTGCTCTACACAGGTCCCACCAGGCACTCAGGTGGTGCATCTGTTTTTCACTGAGAAAAACAAAACCCTCACTTATACTTTCTCTGTGACAACCCTTTTCCCAATACATAGGGTAACATACAATCCGGAAAACTTAAATATACATTTTTAAAGAATACATATCAAAGAAATCCCTGTTTAATGCACTCTAATCTGCTCTGATAATTCAAATTTTGTCACAGAATAATTTTTTAAAAGTAATAACATACTTTGTTCCCAGTCCAAGATTCTTTTTCTATGCACATCCTTAATTAACTATTGTATTTCTGATGTAGAATTCCTTAAGTGTTGCTTGCAAATAACTCTTAACCACTAAGTAAGTAATTGCAGCATTTGAAATCAAGCAACATCCAATACTCCAGCAGCTGCAAGTTGCCATGACAGCCAGTGCAACCCTTCATACAGCCGCACACCACTCCGAGAGCCACAGCCGTGAGTAGGCCAGGAACGGCCACAGCACAGCTCCTGGAGACGGAGAGGTTCAGCGATTTCGTCTGCTGACGGTGCTCCAGCGATGTCTTGTTTGTTAGCAAAACTCAGGAGCAAAGCATCTCCGAGTTCTTTTTCCGTTAACAACTTTGCACATTCACTGCGCACTTCATTAATTCTGTCTCTCTGAGTGCTATCAACAGCAAATACAACAGCTTGCGGACTGAGGCAATCATGTTTCCACAGTGCTCTTAATTTGTGTTTTCCACCTACATACCAAATGGTGAGTTTTAGATTTTTATATTCTACAGTTTCCACATTAAAACCAATTACTGGAACGGGCTGCATGAACTTATCCTGTTTTAACTTAAACAAAATAGTAGTTTTTCCAGCATCCTCTAATCCCAGTGTAACAACTCCAATTTTCATTTTGGGTCCACTGTGAACTTAACCTTTGTAAAAGTGATAGGGATGCTGGCATCCAACTGACTATGATCTGCGACCTCTGTAAACTGCTGTTGCTGTTTCTGCGATGTTTCCAATAACCTTGCAATTTCCCGTTTTGTCGAGACAATCCTGCAGTCATCCTGCTACTAAGGCTTTTCACAATGGAGGCAAGCAGTTGAAGCTTGGGACAACAAAATAGTCCTGTCTTCTTGTTGCTGCTTGAGCCAAATCAGATTTTCATCAACATGAGCATCAACAACACTTATGGTCCTTTCTTCTATGACACAGTTTCATGCAGATCAGAAAAATAAGCTTGGCCATATCATCATGCATTCTCTGTAGTACCTGGTACATGTTCTGTGTGAGCCATTCCGATTCCATCTTCTACTATTTGCTCTCCTCCTTCAGTTTGCTGAACGATTCCAACTAATTTTCTAGAGTAATCTGAGATTTCCTCAGTGAAGGTCCATATGCAGTGAGCTATATCTAAAAGGTGTTTATGACCTTGATATTTTCCATATTCTTTGCAGGTACAGCACATGAATGGGCAGGTCTGACAACGTTCTTCCGTTGACAGATTCAAAGGCATGTACCTGGTGCTGGGAACACATGGTTTATCAGCTAGAGGCACTTGCCTAAAGTCTTTGTAGAATGAGTACTTACTTACTCTGAGCACAGTGCAATATACAGATGCAAGGTGAGCTTCAGCTTCATCACAACGAATGATACTCTCGCCAGATATGCCAGTGGCTTCTTCTGCAGCTCTACACTGACCAACATGTCCACTCTGTGGTCATTCTAAAAGCGCCAATAAAGCACAATTTTTTTCAATCCCCAAATACCTGAATCTCTTACGTCTGTTACTTGTTGATCAAATGGGCAACATATTGCTCTTTCATGAAGAGGTAAGCGAATGAAACAGTCATGGCAGACTCTGTGATCACAAACTAGAAGGCGAGGAACTTTGTCTCCTTTCAAAGAAAAGACATCTCCATAGACTCTGCATTGAGAACCTGGTGTGTCAAGTTCATGTCCTCTGAAGTCAAAGGACGAATTCCAAGGAGCAATGGAGGTTAGCAGAGGGAAAGATTTATTGAAAGAGACAGGAGCACTCAAGAGGGGAGTGTGGGTGCACAAAGGAAAGAGGCACACACAATTGAGAACTGGAGAACAGGAATGGGAAACGAGAATAGCTCCTGAGAGACAGGAGGGGTCCCATGTGGGTTGCCCCCTCACTTCTAAAAGGACAGTTAGATAAAGATGAGAATAGCAGTGGATTCATACTCCAAATAAACAAAGTGCCTGAACTGAAGAGGTACTAATAATGAACCAACATGCTTTGGTTGAAAGAATTTGGTGGTAGTGAATTCTTAAAAGAAAAATAAAGCACTTTTCTATCCCTGTCGATCCAGTCAGTTAATAGAAATATATCATAGTAGGGGTAATTTTTTTTTTTTTTTTTTTTTTTGGTTTTTCTCCGGTACCGGGAACCGAACTCACGACCTTGCGCTTGCCAGGCAGGCGCTTTAATGCTGAGATAAATCCCCAGTCCCTGTAGGGGTAATTTTTAAAAATTATTTTTGCCTCAGGTTAAGAAGGAAAAGAAAATAGTATCAATTACTGATATATTACTCACTCTTTTGATATTTTTTAAGAGACAAGAATAGATAAAGACCTCTAGCATTCTGGAAATAAAATCAACAATGTAAGCCTATTCTTAAATGAGTACATTTTATTTGAATAAATCATCATGTTCATTAGTCTGCTGTTGTAAGATGAAGATCAATAGACTCATAAATCTGATTTCCACTTTTGAGCAATGACTCAGATTCAAAAGAGAATCTGATTTCTCTATGTGAGTCTAGAGGAAATATTTCTCTTACTGATATAATATTCTGATTATACCACCTTAATCATTAGAGAGTGTTAAACATGCAGAAGTTCTTGGATATACTTTGTGATCGTTGATCCGGATATGTTGACTTACTGGATTAAGAAATGCTTAGCAGAGGAGTAAAGCATGCTCCTGTGTGTGTCTGGGTAGGTGATAGAAGTGTGACCTTGAGAACAATAATGGCCTCTCTCCTGTTGCTCTTCGGCATTCTTCTCCTGCTCTCTTTCTTGGCCACGGTGAACTAAGCAGCTTTGCTCTACCACACCATTCTGTCATGATATTTCTACCCTGCAGCCAGCCTACCATGACTGAATCTCCCAAAATTGTGAGCCTAATTAAACCTCTTTGCTTTTAAATTGAAGGTATTGGATATTGTATCTCAATAATGAAAAAGCTGACTAATATTAACAATTCTATTGGAGATATGGGGCTATTGGTATAACTCAACCTCACAGGGTGGTTTAGAAGCCTTTGAAACTGGTTTGGAGGAGGAGTTTAGACAGGCTTAGAAATATAAGTAAGAGAAGCCTTAGAATGCTGTACAGAGCTTCATGGGTGATTCTGGTCAGAGCTCAGATGACTAAAAGGCTGATAGGAATGTGGATGGTAAAGGCCAAGATCAGGAGGTTTAAGGTGGGATAAAGTACTCTACTGGCAGTTGGACTAAAAAATATATGTGTTACACTCAGTCAAAAATTTGTCTACATTTTTCCCATGTCATGAGAATTCACAGGAGACTGAGATTAAGAGCAGTAGACTTAATTGATTTGGTGAAGGAAATGTCAAGACAGATCAATATTAAGGCTGTAGCATGGGTACTGCTGGCTGTTTTTTTTTTCCAAATTTACAGTAGGCAAAAAGCAAGTGGAGAATTTTGGAAAACTTAAAATTTTCACCCAGAATGCTCTGGGAGAAGCTCAGAAATCACAAGACTGTATCCATTGCAGACTCAAGAGCTCAAAAATGCTGACTTTCATGTGAGAAGAGAATCCCTGGAATCACTGCTCAAAAAAGGCTTCCTGAAGAACTGGTTACCCAGGATTAATTTCATCATGCTCAGCTATCCAGGCACTCAGAGTCTGCTGCAACCATGGTCCTGGGAGCCTGGCTACTGCTTCTGCTTTCAGCATTCACTGGCATTATCCACCTGATGCTAATTTTACTGGCATAAAGAATGCAAGATACGTGGGGTCAGAAAGGCTTCCACCTAGATATCAAAGGAAAGTCCAGGAGGCCAGGCAAGGATCCCCTGAGAGGGCAGTGCATGAAGCTGTGAGAATGAAGCAAAAGGTACAGTGGCAATGCAAGGAAGTTAGAGATGCCAGGAGTGTGTAACATCTGCAGGGTGTTGAGTGGAGCCAGCCCATGAGAGATGCCATGTGGGTTGCAATTAATAAGGACAAAGGCGTGGGACTGCCCAAGCTTTGTGGAACTCACATTTGACCATTGTGTGCCCTACATGCCAGATATGCAGTTACAAGATTTAGTGTTTGCTCTGCTGGGTATTGGTCTTGCTTAGGTCTGATTCTTTTCTATCCCTCTATTCTCCCCTTTTAGAATGGGAATGTTTATCCTGTGCCATTGTACCTTGGGATCATGTAACTTATTTTTTATTTTTACAAAGGTTAACAGTTAAGGGTTTGCTTTGAGTTTCAAAAGGCTTAGACTTCTGAAAAATGCTAGGGGCTGAGAATATAACTTAGCAGCACAGTGCCTGCATGGCAAGCATGAGGTCCTGGGTTCAATTCCTGGTACCCACCCCACCAGAAAAAAGAAAAATGCTAGAAATGTTGAAGCTGTGAGTAAGGAATTATTGTGTTTTCAGTTGTACTTGGGATAGCTGTACTATGTTAGGGAGGAGATGCATTTGGGTGTTAAGTTGACAAGGGATGGACTATGACTATTAATCCAGATGCGTCAACTTCATTCCCTAGCACATGAGTAAAGCATGCTCCTGAGTATGTTTGGGTGAGTCATGGAGCTGTGACCTTGAGTGCTATCTAGTGTCCTTACCCATTTCTCTCTGGCACTGCTCCCCTGCTCTGCTTCCAGCCACCATAAACTAAGCAGCTTTGCTCCACCTTGCCCTTCCACCATGATGTTCCTGCTCTGGAGCCAGCTGAACAAAGACAGAACCCTTCAAAACTGTGGGCCAAATTAAACTTCTTTTCTTTTAAATTGTATCAGGTCTTATATCCCAGTAAAAGGAAAGCTAATACACACTTTAATACAGGTACAGGAAATACCTCCAGTTATTATTAAACATTTCTAATTCCAATGAGAAAAAATTAGAGAATAACCTAATAGGGATAAAGCCCAAAAGGAGTATAACACTGAGGTCCTGATCATGGCTTCTCTTGGGGTCCTGGCCCATCATTTCCTTTTCTTCCTTACAGAGGGCCTGCCTCTCTACAGCTTATACAGAGGGAGCCCAGGGTTGCCATGAGGATGAGGTCTGGAGTTGCTCATGACATACAGTAATCTTGTCTCTCAGTTCATGGCATTGATTCATTATGGTACTGAGAGGATACAATAGTCAGGAGGGTCTGGTTGTTGTCAAGATTCATTTCCCGATGCCATAATGTAGCTACCTTCTCTAAAGGAAATGGGAAGGATTTTTCTATCTGACTCAAGGTTCTGGCAAACCATAGTCCCTCTTGATTGGTTTGGCTGGCCTTGAAATCACCATGTAGCCCAGGTTGGCCTTGAACTTGCAGTGATCTCCCTGCCTCAGCCTCCTGAAAGGTGGGATTACAGGTGTGTGCCACCATGCCTAAACTTACCTCTTCATTTTTATGTCCCTAAAATAGTGGCAGCCCAGCTGGGTCCCGTCCTGCCTGAAACACATCAAGGAAAAGTTTGCAGCTTGGTTTTATTTTCCCTGTCATTTTTTTTATTTTTTGGTTTTTCTCCAGTACCGGGGACCGAACTCACGACCTTGCGCTTGCCAGGCAGGCGCTTTTGCCGCTGAGCTAAATCCCCAGCCCCCCTGTCATTTTTAATCTTCTCTATATTTCCACCTTTGTAATTTGGGCTACAGGCTCATGTAGAAAGCGGGGCATTTTAAGAACACCATCATTAGACCATACGTTTTAACTTTCGTGTGGCCACAGATAAAAGCAAAATAAGTAAAGGGCAGGCTGAGTAGCAATCACAGTAGGAAAAATGATTAACCAAGTTGCACCAGGTGCTTCCAGTAGAGACAGCACAGACTCAAGAGTCGGAAGCCCTGAGATGGTTCATGATCTGGCATATGAACTAGAGACTAGAGCATGAAGTGCCACTTTTCTGACCTCATCTCCCACACCAGTACAATGGCGTTGAACCAAGTTAGGGAATCCAAGTACTAATGTCCATGGACGCCTGTAGAGAATATAAGTGGGTATAAAATATGAAGTGATAGGGGCTAGGGAGAACCAGAAAGCACATCTCACCAAAGGGGGACAGCTGGCACTCAGCAGCAAGCTCTGACTATCACGCTCAGAGCAGGACAGCGAGCGTCTCTACATCTTCTAATCTTTGAGAAGAAGCCACAGATTCCTAACTCAAACATTTTAAAGGATGCTGTGTGAACCAAAGTGGATCTAAACCCTGGCTGCAGTCCTAGGTGCTAAGTCTGTGGCCTGTGCCCTAGGTAGCGTTTCTCAGCTTTCTTCAGTAGCTAACACCGTCTGATCTCAGGCCTGATTAATGGCTGTTTGATACCAAAACCAGAAATGGCCCTCTGGGACTGCAGACAGGACAGAGTTGGGCAACAGGAAACCGTGAAAGACTTGGGATAGCAGGAATATTAGGGAGGAATGGCATTCACCCCAACTGCTGCTGGGAGGATGGATCGGAGAGAAGGGCGACTACATATGGTTGAGCAGATGTGCAAAACACAAGGGTGTGCACGGAGCGGCACGTGAGTGGGGAAATCTGGCACAGGCTGCAGATTCTAAGGGTAGTGCACGTCTCCACTTAGAGGTGCCCCATTGGTTTTCTGCCTTGGGGCAGGTGAAACAGGAAGGCTAGTTGGAAAGTTACCCTAGGGGAGAAATGATGACAATTCTTGGAGCAGGCTGGAGGCAGTAGCTAAGAAGAAAAGGAGATGGACTCTTGGGACAAGGCAGAACGCAAGTGGCCGTCCAGTTTCTGTGCTGAGTGACCAGGTGGCTGGTATTGAAATGGAAGAGATTACAGCAGGAGCGGGCAGATGCGAGATCCAGGGATGGCTCTGAACATAATGCTTGAGATGTCTGGGAGCTATCAGAGGAGAAATTTCAAGGGGACAACTAGACATGCAGAACCCTCCTGGGTCTGGATTGGAGAATAACTCCATTCAAACTCCAGTTTTCTTTGTTCAGTATTTTTCAAGGTCCTGTTTTGGGTAACTCTACTTTCAAAACACACTAGTGGATAGAGTGGGGTAGGATTTCCATCACTGATTCTACTTCAGTTACCCCATATAACCCACTGTCTGCTCCTTGCCCACTTGTGTGCGGTCACAAACACTTGTGTCATGCTTTCTCCGCTGGGCATTATTCGAACTGTTTATCACGTGTTAACCCGCTCAATTCTCATACCAGCCCTATGAGACAAGAATTACAATAGCTTTGCTCCGTTAAATAGGACACTGAGGCAAAGAGAGGTGAAACAACCTGCCCAAAGTCATACAGGTCAGAAGTGCATTCACCAGAATTTGAATGTAGGTAGTCTGGGTCCTCAGTCATGCCTTTCTTTCTGCTGTCTCTCCAAGCATTTGAGGTGACATTCGTGGACCCTGTTAGTCTACCCGTTCCTTGTCTGAACTGGTTTCTCGACTCACTAGCGTTTTCCTCACATGAACCCGTTTCTAGACACTCCTACCCCTCTGTGAGCTTTATTTCCTGCTCTTGAACCACCAAAGTTTGCCGGCTTGGACCACGCAGCTGAATGAGCCTTCTCTTCTGGACGAAGGGCAGGAAGCAGGCCCTGTGTTTATTCCTTCGGAGCCCTTTAAGAAGCTGCCAAGAGTGTTCACACAGAGCGAGTCCTCACACACAGGCAGGCAGGCCAAGTGGGGATAATAGGTCTGCCCATGTGGATAGCATGAGTCGGCCGGGAATATACTTTTATCTGTCACAACCCTAATTAAGGGGAAAGGCCTTATTTTGTGAAAGACCGGCATTGTGGGTAGAAATGTCAACATAATGAATCGGCTAATTGTTCCTTTTGCTGCAGATCTTGCCAGTACTGTCTGCAGATCACAGCCCTGAAACCGGGAGGCACCTTCATCAGCGGCACTGTATAATCTGACTGACCTTGCATTGGAGCAAGGCTACTCAGTGTTTCTGGCCCTGTTCGGTCTTTTGGGGCTATTTTTCTGTGACAGAACCCCCTTCATCTCTTACTTTTTATTCCTGTCTAGTTGCTCAGTGGCTGCCAAGGTCAGAAGATACCCACTGTCTGCTACACTTGCTGTCACTGGGCAGCTCCCGCCCAGTCCGCGGTCCCTCCTCCCAGTCCCATCCCTCCACTCTCCAGTTAGCAAATCTTTCCAGCTCAGCAAACCTCTGCACGCCTGGCCTCCCAGCTCGCCTCTCCCACTCCCACTGTTTGCGCTTCTCCCGGTTTCCCATCCCGCAACACGTGAAGGCAAAACTAGCCGAGGAAGGTGGTGTAATCGGAAGACCTAGCAGGTACATTCCCATTTTGGAAATGGACACCTGAGACAGTCTGCCTGGTAGACGAAATCAGTAATAAGAACTGGCCCTGGGGAGGAGCTAGGGAGGGCAGGTGGGTAAGTGTGGAAGGGAAGCTCATTTTTTTTGTACCAGGCACCTTTTGGATCATGTCATCTTCAAATCTAAATACTTGATTTTTCAACAACAAATCTATGTTGTTCTGTCCATTTCGAGTTATAAAAATGACCTCTCTTAGAGGACAGCATTAGCTGCAAATGGTTTAAAAAAACAAGATTTGTTTCATAATGCTTTGTTGATGATCACTCCTGAGTCACCAGGATAAGGACCTACCATGTGAAGGTCAGAGTCAAAGTAATGGTGACCCTTTGAAGGGAAAAAAACAAAAACAAAACAAAAATATAAAAACATACATAAAAAATGTGTCTTCTGAGATGTTTGACTCCGTTCTTAGCTGGTGAGAAGAGCCCTGCACTCAGAGAGTGAGGGCAGAGAAGGTGGAGAAGCCGGGTCTTCCGGCTGCTCGCCCTAGCTTTTGGGGTTGCATCCCCTGGCATCCCCCAAAGTGTCTGAGATGTCTCGGCTGTAGGAGTTGCAACACTTCTGACTCCAGCTTTGCAAGCACTCTCAGAGCCTCAGCTATTGCTGCCCATATAGGAGTCTAAGATTTGTGATGGGGACAGAGGAAATATTTAGCTCCTTCAAACAAATCAAAGCACAATCAAGCTGTATTCCTGCTAGGTATTCCCACTTAAACCTTGTATCACATGTTTAGACATGCGGACTCTGCTCATTCCATTCAAATCCCATGTGAACAGAAGATGAAGACAGCGCCTCTCCATTTCCCCTTACCCAAGTTCTGTTCTCAGAATGAGAAATCCAGTCAGTTCTTTAGAGGATTCACCTGGTCTCACCCCATAACAGAGCGCTTGTCCTCGCTAGGAACAATTTGCTCTCACCAAGGAACTGGATCCTGTTGGAATGACAGTAGTTAGGAGGAAACAATACAGGTACACCCAGCACCATAGCTTGCACTTGTGGTTGGTGCTGTCCCTGCAGGAAGTCAGCAGGCAGCTGAGAACAGGCCACCAGGCTCTGACAACCAGCTCTGCTGCTTTGCACGCCCTTCACCACCGCTCCCTGAGTGCTGGGCTTTCAGTAGAGGAGTGGTATTTTCTGTCTCCAAGTCAGTTCCTGATCCGTGACACCCTCAGCAGTTGGGGGAAAGGGCTCCTTAACGTCCACAGGACTCAGGCCAAGCTCATGTCATGCCAGAAGGTGGCCCTCGCTGCTGGCATGTGGACCACTGAGGGCTCCTTGGCTTTGAGATCAGCTGTCACACACCCTAGTACCTAAGCCAGAAAACTCAACCTAAAATAGTGGCAGACAGAAAAAACAACTGAATTGGACATTAGGATTTCTCCAATAGGCAGGTAGAATGTGAATGTATTAGAAAATGTGTAAGCAAGATGTGTAAAGGAAATAAAAACACCATGGAAAAGGGGGGAAGTTTCTGTCTCAGCTTTCCCTGGTTACTTTAAAATCTGTCAAACAAGAAGGCAGAAGATAAAGACATACATGTAGCATTTAGTTTTTAGTGTTCTGTAAAAGCCCAAAGACTATTTATTGTGTGTTCTTACAACTTGCACACTGTTACACTAGTTTCAAATTTTGTTGGATTTGGATATTTTCAAAGTTTTTACAGGTCTAGATTCTTAGCATCTAGTAAGGAAAGGAACTTTGACATGTGGGAGTTCCAGTTACAAAGCAGGTGTTAATTCTGGTGTAACTATATGATCCCTTCTGTTCAATCAGAGGCTGGCAAAGTTTTCCATACAGTGTTTTAAGGCTTTATGATGTAATTTTTTTATGATTTAACATTTCACTTAAATTTATATTTCCTGCCTTTTCTTCCCACACTAATTTAAACCATACCCCCCAAAAGGGGGAAAAAAACCCAATACAAAGGAGAAGAAATGTTATGTAGGACAAATAATAGAGCAATTCTTGATTAAAGTTAGCATTTTACATAACAACACTGGATCTGACAAAAATCAAATCAAGATGCAGTATATTACAATTGCATTAAAACTAATCAAGTCCAGATCCAAACTTTACACCAACTATAAATCATGGTGACTAAAAGAAAAGTCACGTATGAGCCAAAGTTTGCTTTCCTTGGATTTGACAACAAATTATCACTAACTTGGCTCCATATAGGAAGCAAGAGGGAAAAGTATTACATTCCTATGAACCAAACTATGGCTATCTAAAAGATAGCTAATTTTCAATTAGTAACAAACTAGATTTCAAAATAAAAATGTCACTTTTAATTAAATTCGTAATCTAACCCAAACAGAAACTATGCCTAAAAAAATTAGATAAAATAAGTGAATAGGTGAATAGCCTCATTTATTACAGCTTATCAAATACTAGTTAGTAGCTTAGGTAGTTTGTACACATCATCTTTTAAAATGTTTTTCTCATGTTTTTTATTAGTGTATATTGGTTATACAGATTAGTAGGCTTCACTTGGCAGATTTGTACATGAACGTAAAGTATGTTTCCCCATCACACTTCTCTTAGTTTTACATGTTTTAAAAATCTTTTCCAGAAGCTATTATTGACCAAAGTCCATAGTTTAGGGCTCATTCTTTGTCTTGCACATTCCACAGGTTTTGACAAAAGTGTAGTATCACGTGTCCACCCTATGATATCACACAGACAGTTTCAATGCTCTACAAATTCCCTGTGCTTCACCTGTTCATCCCTTACCTCCTCCTCCTCCTCCTGAGTCCCTGTCAACCATCGATCCTTTACTGTTTCTACAGCGTTGCCTTTTCCAGCTGGAAATCACAGTGGGTATCCTTTTCAGACTGGCTTCCACATCTTTTCATGGCTTGTTAGCTCATTTTTTCTATTGCTGCATAATAAATAATCCATCACATAGACACAACACAATTTTACCCATTCAATTACTAAAGGATGTCTTGGTTGCTTCCAAGTTTTGGCATTTATGAATAAAGCTGCTGTAAACATTCCTTGCAGGTTTCTATGTGGATGTAAGTTTTCCACTCATTTGGGTAAATACAGAGGGTTATAACTGCTACATGATATGGTATGATTGTGTTTAGCTTTGTAAGTAACTGCCAAATTTTCTCTCAAAGTACCTGCCCCATTTTGCCTTCTCATTGCCTAATCTTTTAGTAGTCCTTAAGTGTATGTACTGTATACCTGCTGCTCAGACAAGAAAACTGAGATCCCAAGATGTCAAGGAACTTTCCCAAAGTCACACAGCAGAATGAGGATAATGCTGGGATTTCAATTCGGGTGAATCAGGCTTTACAGCCATTTCATTATACTTGACTTCCTCCCAAGCAACCCAACATTCAGCTAGGGAGGGGCCTCCAGCGGTTCTTGTGCATGTACAGTCAGCCTGTGCTTTGTGTATTAATGTCTCTGTGAATCTAAAGCCAGGCCCCAGGGAAGGTCCCCTACCACACAGCATTATTAGTTTCCTCCCTTCCTCTGAAAGAAAGATTCTCCCTCTCTCCCTCTCCCACAGTTCCAGGGAGAGGCTGAAAGGCACTGTGAGTCTGGAAGAGGCCTGGCAGAGCCCATGCTTTAACATGACTCCGGTGGTCGGCAGAGACAGCCTGCTGTCATTAAGCTTTGCATTATGATGCCATAAATGCACTTCCAGTAATGCAAGTGCAGAGGCCCTTTGCCCCTCAGGATGGGGCTACGTCCGGATAAGCCCAGCCTAAATTGAAAATACTCTAAGTCAAAAATGCATTTTAAAAAATGCATTTAATACACCTAACCTACTAACCACTGTAGCTAGCAACACACTATATTGTAGAGTATCAGTTGTCTCCCTTGTAATTGGGTGTCTGACTGGCAGCTACAGCCTGCTCCTGCTGCCCAGCCTAGCAAGAGACCATTTTAATTGTACCATTAGGTCAGGGAAAGATAAAACGCAACCTTTTAGTGCAGTTTTAACTAAATGGGTATTGCTTTTGCACTATCAAGAAGGTCAAAAGTTGTAAGTTCAACCAGGATCATCTGTCTAACCAAAAGCTTCAACAATAAGTTTCTGAATTCAGGACTTCCTTCAAAGAACTAGAACACTAGTGGCTGGCATTTTTAGGATGAGAGATAAGGAAGAAAGTCACTGGTATCCTCTTAGTTCAGAAACTATTAGAGATGACTGCCACTGGCTTATAGATGTCGCTCTGTGGTAGAGCACTTGCCCAGCATGTGCAAGGTCCTAGGTGCGCGCGCGCGCACACACACACACACACACACACACACACACACACAGTCACAGATTCATACCTATAAGCTCAACTAAGGGACTTAGTCACTTAAAAATGTTTCTAGCTTGAGACAAAGGAGTCCTGCATTGTGCTTTGGAGGTGTGGCCTGAGACAGTCCTCATTCTCAACCTGGTAGAAATCTAAGCACACTTGTACCTCAGCTACCTGATCATCACAACATACAGTGTAGGTGTTGGGGAGGAAAGACAAGCAGTGATGGGGTTGGGATTATGTTGGCCAGCCTGGCCCTCAGTCAGGACTGGATTTGTGGCCCAGGCCTGGTACCTCCTTAGTATAACCTTGAGACATGATCTGGAGACTATTCTACTAAGTGGAAGGCAGGGAATAATTATTTATCAGGTAATAATATGTGCATGAGCCATAATGAATCCTGTGAAGGACCCAGGGCAATCTCCTATTCATAAAGCATACCAGTTCTTTCCCTTTCTCTCTCTCACCTCAGCAATTCCAACTATGTTGGTCACACCAGCTTTCAAACAGGGCACATAGTGTCCCACTTTGAGAAGCACAGTTTGGTATGGCCTGGGGAGATGGCTTAAGAAGGCTTAGCAAGAGGAGGGATGCTTGTTCTCATGGCTCATATGATCTGGTTAATTTAGGAAGTGTACTTTATATAGCAATTTGGATAGCCTAGAAGCAAAGACCTTTGCTGACGGTCATTTCTTTAAAAACTTTATACAACATTTCAGCTTTTGTTGAAAAGGTTATATGAAAATATTTCCCTGGCTGCCACTTAAAGAAATAGCTGTATTTCAATAAGGAAGGACACCAATTGAGAGTAAAGGATGAGGCTGGTGAATATGAAAACAGGCTAAAGTAACTCGCTCATGTGTTTACCTGCCCAAAAAATGTGGGAATTTAGTTCATATTGCCACCTACACAGAAAGTGGGAAGAGGAATAATGTGGGAGTCAGTTATGGTGAGACACCTGCTCATTTTTAATTTACTCAACTATTAAGAATCTTGACCATAATTATGAGGTAGTAAAGGTGTAAAGGCAGCAAGGTGTATATGCTGGGCCATTCGGTCTACAAAGCACTGCAACACAGGCCCTAAGAAACCATGGGTCAGGCATCCAAGGATGTATGTCTTTATAGCATGACAGGAGAGACTCTGTGATTATCCAATCTGACCACTTAGCCCCACCCACCCACCAAATTACATAAAAGAAAATGGAGGTCAACAGGCTAAATGACTGATTTGCCCAATGTCATGGCTAATCTATGGCAAAGGTGAAGCTAGAACCTCAATATCTATCTCCAATCCAGTATTCTACCCAGTACATCCATGTTCCTCAAACAAAGGTTGACTCACCTGTTGGAACACGTGTGTACATGGTACGGTAGTCAGTTTTCTGTTACTCTGATAAAATACCTGAGATAATCAACTTACGAGGGGGAAAGATTTATTCTGACTCACAATTTCAGAGGTTCCAGTCTATGGCTGTGGCTGGGGATTTAGTTCAGTGGCACAGTGCCTGCCTGGCAAGCGTAAGGTTCTGACTTTGATTCCTGGTACCGGAAAAAAACCAGTCTATGGCTGCTGGGCCATGCCACTTGGGCCCTGGGATGGCACATCACATCATGGCAGGAGCTTGTGGCACAGGAGGCCTATTCACCTCATGCTGGCTAAGAAGCAGAGAAAGACAAGAAAGAGCCAGGGTCCCAGTATCCCCTTCCATACTAATACAAAGCAAAGAGCCTTATTAAATAATTTTTGTTATCCTTATCAATGACTAATAATAATATTTTAAGATGATGAGAAGCACTAATTTATGCCAAAGGTTTTACAGTTAAAATTAAACTTGAAATATCCAGCTTTACTGACTCCAACACAAATATTTCAGAGAAACATTAGTTTCTAAAGTTCTAAAATTTAAAGTTCCTAAAATCAGTAGGAAAAAACAATACTACTGTAAGATTTAACCACTAGATTCTTGGAATAAATCAAACTTGGATGAGAAAAACAAGTCTGACCACTAGAAGTTGGGTTAAGTGTCTACTTTCCCAAGGGCAAAACCATTTTCCAGGTCATCTGCTTGTAATACCATGACTTAATTGGGTTTTCTGTGTTTTCCAGGAATCCTTTGTATAATTTGAACTTTGATTTTATTCTTGATGCCAGAATTAAGCAAATGAAATTTTCTTACATTTAATTCAGCCTAAGAAACAAAGAGATACATCTTTTAGAAGTTCTACAAACAAAACTACTATAAAATCTGAACCAAACTCTCTAATAGATATTGTCACCACCTGTTTTCCCAACACAATGCAGTCTCTACAGCTTTTAAATTTACTAACGACAAACAAAACTTAAAAACGAGAAAAAAAACATACAAGTCAAGATAAATATAAAATGGTATAGGAGAGATCTGAGAAGGTAGCAGATTCACACAAGAACCAATTGCAAAAATATTGAAAAAGAAAAAATGTGATTAAAACAAGTAGCAGAACGGATGTAGTTGAAGCAAAAAATCAAGAGCCAGAAGACTGACAAAGGATTCCTCACCTATTCTCAAGGAACATAGCTTAAAATGGCAAGGATGGATAGTACAAAAGCAAAGTTGAGTTGCGCAGAACGTTTCAGAAGTTCTAATACCCATACAACAAAGGAAACAAGAGAAGGTAGAAAATATTTGGTCTGTCTGATGCATGCTTCTCATGTTCCTCCTTCTACAAAGCATTTATCGGGAAGTGATTCAGGAATCAAGTGTGTTCCCCCAGGCCCCCATGTGAAAGGACTGTTCCCCCAGATGGCAGTGCTGGGAAGTGCTCTGGACCTTCCAGAGGTAGGCCCAGCATTGGGTCACTAGCGTGTGCCCTCAAAACGCCATTCTCTAGAAAGGGTTGTTATAAAAGCCTGATTTGGGCCCTACCCAGTCCTCTCTTTGCTCCTGATTTGAAATGCAGTCACTTGCTTGTTCCCAACATACCCTCTGATCACTGCCATCCACTATGTGCCATGAGGTGACACAGTAGGGCGGAGACCCTCACTGAGCAGTGCCGCACGATTTGGGCTTGAACCTCCAAGACTGTGGCCTTCATAAACCCCTTCTTTATAAGTTGGTCATGCAGGTATTTCACTGTGGTAACACAAAGCTGACTAATAGATCATGTCTCTGATCTATTCCGGCACTCTTCAAGGGGACTTTCCACAAGTACAGGAGCAAGGACAGCTTTACAAAACCAAGTTTCTGTATCCTTAATTTCCATATGTACACTTTTAGGCAGAAACATTATTTTTCCTGCTCTACAAAAGAAAGTCTAAATCACTTAAAATATGAGATTGGGAAGCCTCAGGCTTTCTAGCTCTTCCTATTCTGCCTATAGGTCAGAGGGTAGCCAGTACTGGGAAGTTCTGAATTCAGAACACAGTAGAACACATAGGTGATATAGATTGTTCTTTAAATTAACTCCAATGTTCTCTAGAATCACTCGATTTCTTTTTAGGATGAGCTGGATAAACTATAGTGATTTTTGTTGAGTTTTCATATTTAACATATTTTTCAGCAAGGTCATTAAAGCCTATTATATCAAATCATGCCATGAAATATTTATTCCACACACAATCAGTGTTGAGCTCATTTCAACTTACAGAATATGTAATGTTTTCTACCTCATTTTTAAAATGATAAAAACAAATATATAGTTTTTTTAAAAACCTTCTTCCAGGGAGTATTGAGCAAAAAGGTTTGACGAGCACCGATCTACAGAGGAAGAGCAGAAGAGAAGGCACTTGCTCAGCGGGCAGATGATACTTGGTTAACTGGCATAACAAGCCACTGGCAGAACAAGAATGATCATGGGTTGGTTCACCTCTAGCTTTTTAAAGAGGCCACTACACCTGTCTGATGGTAACTGACATTTTCAACCACTGGGAAAAAAAAAATTGTGCCTGGAAGTTTTCCCAAGGCAAGAAAATAAACCGACATTCCTCGTCAGCTCATTACCAGCGGTTGCCACTGCCAACACAGCGACCCAACCAACCACGCACACATTGTTCCTGCCTTTATCAGGCCTGGGAACTCATAGCACCCTTCAAGGACTGGCTGTACTTTGTCCGGCTAAACATTTCTGGGTAATTTGTGAGGAACTCAGTTCCACGCAGCATTATGATAATCCATGCCCTTTTTCCCCCTGTGACACATACACCATCACCAACACATTAGTTACACACTGCTTCACCACTAAGAAGCAGGCTGCTGCCCAGGTATAAAACATGAGCAGTTAGCAGTGGGAAATGTTTTAATGTCCTAATTCCATATAACAAATAAATGCAGCTTTAGTGCTTTGCTAGTACATATTTGTTCAGGGAATTAGTGGTGTTTTTGATACATTACCTAGATGTTTGTGTTGTTTTTATTTACATATTTACTTATACATACGAAGTACTGTTTTCCTTTTTACTGGATGAACTCAGTGTACTGGGTAGGAGAAGAAGGCAGTTCAGCTGAGGATGAGTTCAAAGAACAAAGAGAAAGGAAAGCTGACTAAAAGTAATGCACCATCTTTTTGATAATGAGTAAATTTTTCTGAATAATTCATTAAGATTTTGAAAATAAATGAATTAAATTGTACCCCTTCAAAGTAAATTTGTAATTTATCTAATATTTTTTACTTATTGTTACTATATATGTGTGTGTTATATATCTCCAAGGGACTCCATTGCCAGGTTGAACTCTGAATCACAGGATCTCCCCGTATGGTAACAGAGAGAGAGCTCAATGACTGCGTACTAAGACAATGATTGGATATTCACAGCTGGATTGTAACTACAGCGAGGAAATTACTGTAGCTCTAAGAATGTTCAGTACACAAAGACACACATCTGACGCCCAACTCCAAAGTGACCCTGAACTCGTCGCAGTCCTTAAAAAGGCTCTCGTGTATTTTCAGAAACACTGAAAGCAGTTCCTGCTCTGCGTGGCTTAGTCGTTGATGACCACTCATTAATTCTCACCGCCTCTGTACGGCAGGCACTATCGGTCATTTTCCCAGAGTTCCAAGAAGTTTGAGGTCAAGGAGGATAATGCAAGGTCAAACACTGAGTCTGCGGGCAAAAGGGATGGGATCTGAATCCAGGAGCCTTTCAGAAGGTCTTGCTTCCTAAATACGTGTTTATAGTACTTCCTCTCTCCCTCCCTCCACCCCACTGGGCAGTGAGGTTTTACTTTCCAACTGCTTTGCTTGGTATGAATTAGAAGGATGACACTCTCATTGGGAGATGCAGCATCTAGCCACATTTCAACAGTAGAGGAGGAGCAGTGATTTAAAAGAAAACAAAATCTTAATTGTGTTGCTTGCCCATGGGCCTGACCACAATATTAACTGCTTGTCCTGAGGAGTACACCATGACACCAGCAGACATCCAGGGCTACATTTCATTGTTCTCCTGAGACTTGGGGACTCCTTTAGTTTCAACCGAATCTCAGAGTCTGGATACATCAACACTTTGATTGAGAGTGGCAATGGAACCTCTGAAGTTGCCCTTAGATGTAGCTGGTCTACACCTGGCTATAAAATGTTGTTGTTTAAGTACTTTGTGTGGGATTAGTTCTCTACTGCTACCATAAGAAATGATCACAAATGTAAAACTCTGAAATAGTACAAATTTACCATCTTATAGTTCTGTAAGTTTTAGAAGGTTGACATGGGTCTCCCTGAGCCAAAATCCAGGCATCAACAAGGCCATCTTTCTTTTCGGAGGCCCTGGGAGCTTCCACTACTTTATCTTCTCCAGATCCTAAGGCAGCCTGCATTGCTTGGGCCATGGCCCCTTCCTCCCCCACTTCCAAGCCAGAATGAGTGAGTCAAAATCCCCACATCACATCTCTCCGACCCACTCTTCTGCTTCCCTTTCCTAGTTTTCTCTTGTGATTAGATCGAGCCCATCTAGACAACCCCCAACAGTCTCCCCATCTCAAGGTAAGTGTTCTTCATCACATCTTTAACATCCTTTCTGCTAGGTAAAGTGACACATTTACTATTCTGGGGACTGAGATGCGGACATCCTCGCAGGGAGGCATTATGCTGCCTACCACTGATGAGTTTCTGTTTTGTTTTGTTTATTTTCCATTTCAGCTGGAAGTAATTTGGGGCTTCTTTTCAGAATGCCAGGAGAGACAGATGCGAGAATGCCAGGAGAGACAGATCTCCTCAGTTAAGACTTGCTAACAGTTTATTGGCAAGAGAGGGCAATTATATTTTTTTGGATCGTTTTAGATGCTTAGTGCTAAAAGGTGGAAGTAGAACAGCTTTTAAGAGAGAAATGGAGTTTGTTAAGGTAGGTTCAACTCCAGCAGATTTTTTTTTTCTTGCTTACGAACAGTACTGGATAGGTGAACAGGTTGGAGGGCGAGGACGGAGACTGACAGAGGCTGCCAACTTCCAGGGCTGTGTGGGAGCTGCTGCCTCCAGGCCACAGCGCAAAGGGAAAAGGGACAGGAGAGCACGTGCATGCGGGAGATTTCCATGGGCCAGGCCTGCAAGTGGTGCACAGAGCTCCATTTCTGTTAAGTGGCAGAAAACCTGGGAATTATAGTCTGGCCCTGTGTCAGGAAGAAGATGAAACAAATGTTGGTGATCAGCTGGAAGTATACCAAGAAATCAACCTGATCTACACTAGCGTCTTCCCAGAATTTAGTATTCTGATGACTTCCAGAAGTTGTCAGTCCTAGCAATTACCACTATGGCTCTGAAGCATGGCCTTTTGCTTCTGGAGTAAAACTGGCACAAGGTTAAAGGGTAAAGGGTACCATTTCAGAGGCACAGAGCTCTAGCCTGTCGCTAGAGTTGCTCTCCACATGACTCCTGAGGAACCTTTTAATGATAAAGCCTGGCTGTTGACAGATGTCCTGGAAGACTCAGATCTGGCACCAAGAAGCAGGCAGTCTTTCACCCAGGGAGCTGCTTGCTGTAAGGACCAGTAATAAAGTGGGAGTTTCCACTACTTTATCTTCTCCAGATCCTAAGGCAGCCTGCATTGCTTGGGCCATGGCCCCTTCCTCCCCCACTTCCAAGCCAGAATGAGTGAGTCAAAATCCCCACATCACGACTCTCTGACCCACTCTTCTGCTTCCCTTTCCTAGTTTTCTCTTGTGATCAGATTGAGCCCATCTAGACGATTCTCTCTCACATCACCCCCTTTTCCTGAAGTGGCTCTTCCTGCCAACAGGAGGCAGGCTGAGAGCCGAACAGATTTGGAAAAGGATGTAACTGAGGGATGAGGCCATTCTGACAACAGTGGCTTGGTTTATTCTGCACATCACAGAAACACAAATGGTCCCCTGAGAAAAGGTCTGAGTAGTGTTCTTTCCTACTTTCCCCAAAGACTACTAAGAAGAATGTGGAGAGCCCCTGCATCTCACCAGCATGTCACAAAGCTTGTCCTTTCTAGATGAGGAGAGGAATCAGCCACGGCCACCCTTGGCCACTGGACAAGTAGCTTAGCAGCCTGGCCCCACTGTTCTCAGGGCTGCTTTGTCGATGAAAGCTGGACTAAGAACTACCTCTCAGTGACAGTTTTTCTGAGATAAGTGTCATCTAAGCGACGCAGAAGGAATGTAGGGATTAGAAAGCCCCCACTTTGCATCGGCTTCTTACAGTACTGTCGCTTGGCAGTGACCCTTAGCGGCCAGTCAGTCATTATGTGAACAGGTGACAGAAAACGCTGCACCAGAAGGCGGAACTGAAAAACGTCTCAACGCCCTGATAATTTTAATATCATTATGAATGAGACTGCCAAGCTTTATGTACCTCTTGATGCGACAGACTTCAAAACAAAAAGACTTCAAAACAAAAACCACACATGAAGTACTAGTGCCTGAAATATTTAACCTCCATCTAGTCCTAACTACTATTTTATAGGCAGTGAGGGAGTAGGAAAACATAGTAACACCATCACAAGAACAAAACTGTCCGAATCCTGAACACGTGGAATTGTTTGTTGGTTTTTTTGGTTTTTTTTTTCAGTACTGGGAATCGAACTCACGACCCTGCACTTGCCAGGCAGGCGCTGTACCGCTGAGCTAAATCCCCAGCCCCTGAACACGTACAATTGTATAAATACCTCATCCAGCCACCTTACCAGTGTATGTGATGGTTCTACATCCCAGAATTTAGGTATGGATTTGGACACATCATGTAATCCACCGTGGGCCCAAATAGAATAAAAAGGCAAGGAAGCATAAATTCTCTCTCTTCTGGAGCTGGAACACCCATTTGTCCCGTCCTTGGACATCAATGGACACTCAAACTCTGACAGGGATGTACAGTACGTCCCTCCTCACTCTCCCACAAAATGATACAACCAGCGTTCTCATTTCTCCAGCTCCAGACCCTGCTAAGTCTCAGGAATCACTTGAGCCAGTTCCTATAATAAATCTCCGCATCTATTCACCCTAGATAGCTAGTTGCTAATCTATCTACTTTTGTCTGAAGAACCCTAACACTATGTATTCCAAAATAAGTACAAATTTTTAATTTAATATAAAAGTCATCATTGTATAATTGTTACCACATTTTCTGAATTCTAGGCTGATATAGTCAAAGATGGGATCCATGCACAAAGTCAATACAAAGTCAATAAATATGGTACCAGTTGATTTGGTATAGGTTGTTTTTTGCAGGGGTTGTTTTTCAGTTTTTGTCTTTTTGAGATAGGGTCTTCCTATGCAGTTCAGGCTGACTTTGAGCTCACTTTGTAGCCCAGGGTGATCTCAAACTCACAAAGATTCTCCTGTCTCAGCCTCCTGAGTGCTGGGATTACAGGTGTGTGCCACCACACCCAGCTTGGTATAGGTTATTTTGATGCAACCGTTTACCAAATAATATAAAACCTCTGTTTCTCTATAAAAAAGACTCTGATTTGTAACTTCTGATGTACAGATTTTTAACTACCCGTTATTTTCTTCAGAATCCAAAATAAAACCATGGCTCATTGTTTGATAACTTGTTCTCATAATCTAAAGTCAAAGATTCAATTAACTAAATAACTTCCAACACTGAAGACTTATTCCATGAGTGTCTTTCAGTGGAATATTTCCACTGCAGAAGCAAACTGCAGCCCAGACATGCTCACAATGAAACGTTACGACCTTTCTACTTGAAGGTGTGGCTAGACTGCAGGTTATGCCAGTGGGAGCAGTGGGGACAGGAGAAGAACAGGGTACTTCCTGTGTGGAAAAGTAGACAGTCCTGCAGGGCACTTGTGTTGCATTTGCGTTCACACGTGTCAATGCTAGGTTCCAGGGATCGCTTCCGCAGCGCATATACTGAAAAGTGAATGATACGTTCCAATCTAAAATGAGTTCCAAACCTTCAGAATATCACTGCTGTAGATGACTGACACTTGCTCTTATCACAGCCACAAGAAGAGACACAGTCTCAAACAGGAAAATCAAGAGGACGGCCCCACTACAAGATGATCCTGGTAAGGCTGCATTAACTTTTAGCTAAGGACTTAAAAATACCTACTTCTCTTAAAATGTTTAGTGTCCTGGGGCCCTTAGACCCCAATGGAGAGAGAATAGCACAGTTCAAGGGAAAAGTCAGTCACATGGTGACTCTGGCTCTCAGGGGATAGCACAGAGACAGTAGCGGCTGCGACACAGCAGGTTCAGTGTTCAGGCACTGCGGTCTCTGAGCACCCCCATCCTTACAGAGGAAGAATGATGGCCACGAGCCCACGCTCTGGACCATCATTCAGAAGTCAGATCTGGTTCTGCCACCTGCGAGCTTTGTGACTTTGACGAAGTCCCCTGACCTCTCTGTGCATTTCTTCTATAAAATGGAGAAGGATACTGATAAGAATGATTGTCATAAGATTGTCAGAAGGACTGGATGGCTTAATACATGTCAAATGACTCAGAATGGTGCTTATTTCTCACTATACCTCTTCATGCGCCCTTCATTCCAGGAAAATAAAATCGAATAAAAACACTTCTGCTTCTTGTATACCCCAGGCTCACATTTCCAACATTTCTCTAGCAAATAATTTGGAGAAGCCACAAAATACAGACAAAATATAGTTTTCTGCCTTTGAAAAAGATACATTCTCCTGAGAAACAAGGAAAAATACTTTCCACCAATTAGGAATAATGTGTCAAGTGTTAAAGTTGAGAAAATGCTATGAGAGCAGGGAAGAGCTACCGGGTTTTACCAGGAGTCTCGGGTGAAGCTTAAGAAAGAAGATGCTCATTTGAAGCTTAAACGATGTGGAAAGAGACTGCTTCCTATACTGAGCAAAACTCTTCTGGTTCTCTTAATAAATTACCCAAACCCGGAGATGCTACTGGAATGGAAAAACAGCTGACTCTTCAGATCCTGGGAGCTCTGTAAATGCAAGAACTGCACCTGCTGGGCTATCTGTGCACACATTTGCCTGCCACACACCGAATTCAAGACACATTTGGCCAAAATGTGTTTCTTTGTCTCAATTTTTAATATTGCTATCAGGACATCATTACATACTATTATGTTATTTGTTCAATAAAGAAATCTTTAGCAGCAAGGGTTGTAGCTCAGAGGTAGAGTGCCTGCCTGACATTCACAGGCCCTGGAATCAAAACAAAAATTTTAATAGAATTGAAGACATTTAAACACAGCAAATACACATAAATTGCAATATAAGCAGCTATGTTACCATTGCAATGGTATTATAATTCTTTTGTTTTTAACTGGCACATAATACTTGTATATATTTATTGGATACAGTACAGTTGGACAAAATTATGTCAGGTATTATTAAGATACAGAGCAGCTGGGAGCTGGAACTCTCAGCGCCCTGGCCCATCTTTTACCTACTCTGGAAACCCAAAGCCTTCTCAATATGTTGGGGACATTATGTGCTCGGGTTCTCCTTCAGTTCCTGGGCTCCTGGTGACTCGAGCGTTGTACACCACACCACATGCACCGCTATGTGAATGACATCTTCATGCCAGCATGCACAAGCATAGGAGACATCACAGAAAAGCCTGGGGCCACAGTAGCAGTTGCGTCGTGGTCTGGATTGATGCTCTACCCCTCCTCCACCCGCCCTTCTTTTCTGTGCTAGCATGCATCCCCTTCACCCTCTGAACAACTGCTAAGTGCTTCCCCTGACTCAGGCAGAGTAACTCTACCAACGTCCCCCTGAGGTCTCGTTTCCTTCCTCAAGCACCCATCAAGGTGTTTTTCCTAAGATCATTGTTTCACAAAGTCTGAAGCCAGATGTTCTGACAATAACATTTTCATTTTCCAGACCTCCTAACGTTTACATGTAAGTGCAGAGGCTGAACCCAGGGCGGCAGCAGCTGTGCCACCCAGATGCAGGAGCAGCCAGTGGACGCAACAACGGTGACAGTGACAAATCACATGATCTCAGGCCCAAGCTGCTCACAAGCACTGAGAGACATGCCAAGGGCAGAGGAGAGACTCACAAAGGACCGACGCTCTAACTGAGCAGAAGGATACAAGAACCAGCAAAATAAAAATCATGGATTCCAAAGAGACCCACTAATCCTAGGGCCTCGGGAAACGGGGTTTCAAGTAAGAACTCTTAAGAAAATTTAGGTAAAAGTAAATAATACTCAAAAAGAAAAGTAAAAATACTCAAATAGAATACATATTATTCAGATGGTTAATAATACTCAAAAGTAAAAGTAAATAATACACAAAAAGAATACGTATTATTCAGATGGTTCTGAAAAAAGTACAGATTTCTATTTATTTTGTGAAAAAGAATACCAATTATGAAACCATATGCTATGGCAGAAAAGAAAATTCCCAATGGCTTATGTTTATATAAAAATTTTCAAGATATCATCCGGTTTAGCCATTCAGCAAGAAGAAATGAATAGGAAATTCCAGCAATAAGAAATGAACAAAAGATTAGAACTAAAGACCTTAAGTGCTTGCTTTTTGTCCACTGACCAGATAATTAGAGCTATCTGCATTATCTAAGCAACATGGAGTTTTTATTATTTTTACCTAATGACGTCTCTTTTCGGTAATGACAAACCTTTTTTTAAAAAAAAGATTTTTTTTTTTAAAGCCTGGTTTTTCTCAATATACCTTTAAAGTTTTTAAAATTGTTTCCTATCTGGTCAAGTTGAGATTTTTAAGAATTTCATTTTTAATTTGTAATAAAAGTTTACAACTTGATTTTTTCAAAAAAGTCAACAAACTACAAGCACCTATTAATAAAGGTCTTAAATTTAAAAAAAGATATAATTCTTTGAGAAAAAAGTCCAAAAGTCCCTGAAAAGAAATCAACTTATCCTCCCAACCATCTATCAAGAATACCGAAAGATATTATTATACCCATTAGATAAATAAGTAATAATTGGTGGCGTCAATTTATCCTCCATTTCTTAGTTACTTTCTCATAAATGAGACATAATAACTGACATCCACAACTCAAAGGAAGAAAGGTTTATTTTGGCTCACAATTTGTAGAAGTTTCAGACCATAGTTGGCTGGCTCCAAGGAAGGGCAGTATGACAGAGAGGCATGGCCAAGGAGAAACAGTTCATGGCATAGCAGGCGGGATGCAGACAGAGAGAGATCAAGGGAGGAGGAGGGAGACAGACTCTTCCAAGCCAAGCCACTAGTGATCCATCTTTTCCAGCCAGGCCCCACCTCCCCACCACATCACAGTTAGTTATAAACACACCCGTGAATTAGCTCACTAATGCACTGATGAGTATCACATCCCCATGATCCAACCACATTGTGAAGCTCCACCTATAAACACATGAGGCTTTGAGGGATATCTAGATACAAACCATAACACTTCATGGAGAAGATTTGCTGAAGTACACCTACTCTAGGATGTGACAAAGGATTTCTCTCAAAGAGAATATTAGAATGTGTTCAAGCCCTAGAACATCCCTATTTTGTCCCACTCTATTGGCCAAATTGATATACTTACCCCTGCTCTAGCTACTTCATAAAAGTCTGCTCTACCATCACATTAAAATTAGGGTTCAGTTCACCTTTTAGTTACTATATAAAAGAGCTTGGGAAGGGACCATTCTAGCAGTTGCTCTCACTAAGCTAGAAATGTATGGGTTGTTTTCTAAAGGAAAACAAAGACCAGGGAAAGAAAGGAACCAAGTGACCCCCAGGCAGATCTTTGTCTTAGATCAAAGAGGGAATGGAGCTAGTGGATCTCTGTTGCTCTTTGCTTAGCGCAGGCAAGGCCCTTGCTCTCCTGATGAATGATGTGAACCTGAGATACTGCTGCAAAAGCACACACACAAGAGGTCATGAATATTATGATCTTCCAGAGAAACTGGATAAGACCCCTCAGTATGGTGCCTAGAACAGAATGTGACTACTGAAAATCACAAAGAACCCAAAGTACAGTATTTATTTAATCTATTCAAGAAAGTTGAACAAGCTTTTAAATAGTATACAGGGCCCAGCTGCGTGACAGACTGGGAATGGGGATATTAGTCTGGGGTAATACTATGGAGATCAGCACTTATAAGCCAGGTTCCCTGATCTTCAATCATAAGCAAAAGCCATTCATTCATTCATTCATTTATGTGTGTAATAAATATTCACCTCCTGTGTATTCCAGATGCTGGTCTAGGAAGCAAGGCCGCAGCACTGAAAAGACAAAGGTACCTGCTTTTCAGGTGTTCACAGTCCAGTAGTAAAAGTGAAGTACACAAAAAAGAATGCATGTCATACACGAATTCAAATAAAATATGCTATGGGGCAGAGTGTAATTGGGGTTACATGAGTAGCATAGGCAGAATGGTCAAGGGAAGCCTCTCTGGAGAGGGGACTTGTCTGAGACTTAAATAATAGTAAGGTGCCAGCCTTACAATGCTCTGCATACCAGAGAGAAAAGTGAAAAGACCTTGAAGTAAGGCACCCATCTAGTACACGCAGAGACTAGACAGACAAACAGAATGACCATAGCAGTGAGCCATGGAAGCAAGGCCATGGAAGCAAGGCAGCAGAAAAGGAACACATGCAGACAGGAGCCAAATCAAAGAGTCCGGATTTCTTGTAAGTGCAACTGGGAAGCAATGGAGGATTTCCAGTAAGGAAGAGTTTTTAAAAAATCATTCTACTGCAGGGGCAAGCACAGAAGCTGGGAGACAGGATAGGAGGTGACACCAAAGTCTAGTCCAAGGTGGCAGATGATCCAACTAGAGTCAAAACAGAGAAGGTAAAGAAAGTAGATGGTAAATTTGTGAAGTTGGGTAAATCTGGAGTTATTACAATAGAACAGGGAGGTGAAGGAAGAAGGGATGAGATTAACACTTCTGACTGAACACATTAACAGGCTAAGATTCTCAGAAATTCAGGGTTAGAGATGGAAACTAGCAAAGAGAAGACATTAAAACCAACAGGACCCAATGAGAATATCCAGAGAAAGATGGTAGAGCAAATCAAGCATCCAGCGCTAAAGTCTTTCTAAAAGCTAGTGGTCAAAGGACAAGGAAAACCAGAGAGGTGTCGCTACAACAAGAAAATGTAGGTTAACATCAGCCGAGTTAAAAGGTACAAAAAGTGACCTATGACATCCCATTTGCTGAAAGCCAGGTAGCATGAGAAGACGGAACTAACCATTCCACACAGCAACATGCAGGTCCGGGTGACCTTGTCGAAGTACTTCCAGCGGACTGGTGGGGAAGACAGCCAAAGCAAGTGGGCTGGGCAGAGAACGGAGGATGAGGGACTAGAACTGAAGCACAGGCTTATATCTAGAAGCTCTGCTGTGAAGATGAGCAAAGAAATGAAGTAGGTAGTTAATTCTTATTTACAAAGATACAGGAAAGTAGAGAGGGCAGTACAGTGAACCCCACATTACCCAGCTTTGACAATTATCAACTCCTCGTTACACTTCCTACATCTATTCCCCCAATCATTATTTTGCTTTTTAAAGGCGGGGTGGGGTGGGTTGACACAGGGTCTTGTCATGCAGTTCAGGCTGGCCTTGAACTCACTATGTAGCCCAGGCTGGTCTCCAACTCACAGCGATCCTCCTGCCCCACTCATTATTCTGAAGCAAATCCCAAAACAATTTTTTAAGTGAGAAATATTGTTTGTTGTGCAAAGGAAAACAGAAAACCCGGTTATACAATGCTTTCACTGAGAAATTCCAGCTCCGATGCTTTCGTGGACTGACTTCAGTAAAATGCACACATGTTAGTCTGCCTTTAAAGCATGGATTCTGATGGACCATGAGGCGAGCAGCAAATGGATGGAAAAACACAAGCCCTTCCAGGTCTGGTCTTTTGTCCGGTTGTTTCTTTCTTTTTTAGTTTTATATTTGTGCATGAATAAGTAACATGTCTTATCAAGGAAATTATTGAGGATTACTAAACTTAGCACATTCCTAGAATTTTCAGAAGACTCACTCAAGATCACGGTAAGAAGTCTGCTTGCTGTACAATGCCTGGGCTGTTGCAGACAAACTCACAGATGGCTAGAATTTCTATAAATTGGGGGAAGAATGACTAATCACCTGTGCATGTCTTGAGTTGCTTATGGTCTGCAACTCTCCTGTTCATTCTTTTTTATTACAAATTACTTACCTTTATCAGCAACAATTTAGTTTACTGTGGGTTGTTTGGCTAAACCCTCAGTATGTAGTGGTGTATACATGAATCACTAATTTATATCATTAATTCATTTAATTAATTTATAGTATTAATGAACTGACTTGTATAATTAACTTGCCACCTGTTCGTTCACAGATTATTTGTGATCCTGGGTACAAATATTTGCAATAGGAAAATTTAAGATCTAGAAAGTTCTATATATTGTTAACTTTTTATATGGATGGGGGAATTTTATAATTTTATTTTAGCTGTGTAAATCTCAGTCCTGTTGAGACAGTATAGCAGTTAAGAATACAAACTGGAGGGGCTGGGGATTTAGCTCAGCGGCAAAGCGCCTGCCTGGCAAGTGCAAGGTCGTGAGTTCGGTTCCCGGTACCGGAGAAAAACAAACAAACA